>NW_024426885.1:41328710-41503616 GCF_017311325.1 Ursus maritimus | reverse complement strand
TTTTGGAAGTTCTGCTTTTTTTTTTTTTTTTTTTTTTTTTGCTTTGTCTTTTTTTTTTTTTCTTAGTTCTGGTAGTTGGATATATTCCACTTAAAGATTGATTTAGTATTTGAATTAGTTTTTTGGCCACAGCGATTTATTGAGTTAACCCAGAAAGTCTTTTATTACATGTAGTGTTGCTTAAGGAAATGAGAAATCTTGGTTTTGATAACCAAATTTTGGTATTCTTTCAAGCATTTTGACTTTGGGTCACATAGGTTAGAATAGAAAGCCCAGCCTATCCTGAACAAACTTGTAACTTGGATAGGTTATAATTATTTGTGGGAGAAGAAGTGAAATGTACTGAGTCTAGAAGAATTCATTCCTAGGGTCAGAATATCTTAGAACTCTTTGAATACATATATATATTAAAATGCAGTTCATAAGTACTTAGGAAATGTTAGCTATGTTGTTGACTCCTCTTTGGTGAAGTGAATATATATAAAAATATGTGTGTGGTGTGTATGTATAGTCTGTCTGTTACTCTCTGAGGTCTGTTTTCTGAAAGCCTTTGTATCAGGACCCAGTCAGGAACAGCCCAGTCAGTGACTGTTTTCAGAGGAAGAGTTTGGTATAGGGAATTGACTACGCAGGTATTGGGAATTGAAAAAGCTAATGGAACACTGGGATTAAGCAGAAATGATCGTTGTGGGAAGCAGCTACCACCCGGAAGAGACTAAGGTTTCAGAACCTGGATGCTTGGAGAACGTGTGCCCCTGTGGAGGCAAGGCAGCTCAGAGCCCGGCTGCTGCTGCTCTCTCAGGAGCTCAGAGCATAGGTCCTGAGGAGCTGGCTCTCAGACTTTGAGGTGCCGGCACCCCTGGGTCTGAACATGGGCCATGAGGCTGGTTCTGAAGTGTGGCAGGAAGCTGGAAACTAGAACGTACTGGGGCGTGTGGCTCAGGTGGCTGACTGGGAACATCAAAGTGAGGAAGAAGCAAGTCCCTTTTCCCTCCTCCAGCTTTCTCTCGTTCCCCTGTTGGCAGAGACCGTGAGGGAGCTCCTGGTGAAAGACGTGTTAGCAGTGTCACACAGGAGAGCAGAGTTTTTCCCTTCCTGAGCAGCAGTGGTGTGTAATGAGGAACATACTGCTTTCGGGTTTTTCCTCGTTACCTACCGGCTTCTGACTTTGCGGTAGTGAGTGGAATTTGGCCTTTGTCAGCGCAGACTTGCCTCTTCCTGGTTGTATGATCTTGGGCAAGTTTCTGAACTCTGCTGAGCTTCCCCTTTTCCTTGCAGAGTTGTGAAGATGAAATAAGATCTTACGTGGCTCAATGAAAAATGACTTCCCGTTTCCTTTTTTGATGGACTTGCTCATGTGCCGACTGGATAAAACACGGCCCTTGGGGTTCAAAGATCCGGGTTTTCGTTGTTCAAGTTGCTAGCTGTATGAAGTTCAGCAGGTTGCTTTAGCTCTCTGAGCCTGTCTTTTCTCTCTCAGAGTAGGAATAATTTTACTCACCGTAAGGGTCATACAGATGGTATAATGCACGTAAAACTTAATTTGCAAATTATAAAGATGGTGATATGCTAACATAAAGCTACCACTAAATAATATTTATGAATTTCTCTCATTTAATCTGCACGGAAGACCTAGATCTGTTGTATGCTAGTCCCTGCACCCTTCACTACCATTTTATACCGATTTTATCTGTGTAAAAATTCTGTGCAGAAAACACAGACAGTATTGTTCACCGTTACCCCTAACACACCGAAACAGAAGTGACCCAACGCTGCCCCTGCCAGGCATCTCTGCAACCACTGATTTACTTCATGTGTATTTTGGTCATATGTGCTTATTCCAGAGAAGAGACAGGACAACACCCAGATGCCCTCAGTGAATAGCTGGCAGTAAGAATCTCTTCTGAGCGCAGATGTGCCAAAGATTGATGTGTAGCGTAATCTAGTTCTAATTATTTGTGAGCTTTTTCATTTAATAGAAATAAACGAACAAAAAAAACTTTGGAGTAACTAGGTTAGGGGATTTGTAGTACAAAGTTGATTGGTTGAAAATAGATTATCTCTTGTTTTTAAAAATACTTCATAAACCAGGAGGCATTTATTGTGCATCTAATATTGAGGCCCCTGGTGTGGGATATAAGACGTAGAAACGCATCAGCAGTGTATAATGCTGTACTAGTTTGTCTTGCCTTTCTGTTCCTGGAAGAATTCATGTTTGTGTTGGGGAGAATAGTCTGTTGGCTCAGAAGGAAAGTGAAAGGTTTTGAATAAAGAGGGGACCATTAAGCAGAAATACAAAGGTTAAATGCATTAAATTTGCTTCGAATAAAAAATTGAGTGTTGGGAAAAGGTTAAGTCTAGTTAGGAAGTAACTTCAGTGGTGATGATGAAATTAGTGACCTTAAGGTGTTGAAGACATGGCAGTTAGAAATGTCTCTATAGGGGCGCCTGGGTGGCGCAGTCGTTGTGCGTCTGCCTTCAGCTCAGGGCGTGATCCCAGCGTTGTGGGATCGAGTCCCACATCGGGCTCCTCCGCTATGAGACTGCTTCCTCCTCTCCCACTCTCCCTGCTTGTGTTCCCTCTCTCGCTGGCTGTCTCTATCTCTGTCAAATAAATAAATAAAATCTTTAAAAAAAAAAAAAAAAGAAAGAAATGTCTCTATAAAGTGGAACTTCTCCATCCCTTATAGCTCGGAATTTAGTGAGATGGTTGGTTCTCTTTGCTCCTTTTTCAGACTTTCCAAAAGACCTCATTATAATTGTCTCACCCATCACAAATTCTCACAGCACAAGCCTCCAAGGCAGACTTTTTGGTGAGATTCCTGTGTATTACCACAGATACACTTACATAACTATTTATTTAAGCATGTTATTTTCTTAAGGGTTTATGTTTAGATTTGGGTGAGATTGTTTTTCACACTGATACAAAAATAGCCATGAGCGGTGTTACTACAGTTGTCTGTGTATATATTAGCTCAGGGATTGATGGGGGTAGAGGTTGGAACTGGGGAAGGAATAGATGGGTTGCTGGTTAAGAGAAAAGACAATATTCTTATGCTAATCCAAGCTCTGGATAAGGAGCAAAGCAGCCATGCAAACAATGGCTGTGGAGCCGGAAAGTCTGCAGTGAGTCTAGGCCTTCTCAGAAACCTTGTCAGGCCCGGCGCCTGGAGCTGCCTAGGGGGAGGGGCCCCTGGAAGGGGGAGCTTTCTCCTCACTACTTCCCGGGCCAGCTTGTTGAAAATTCCCAAACCTCACTACTAGAAAGTAAAAATTAAGGGTGGGGGGCTTAACGGGAAGAGGAAAGAATGACTTTAGTTTGTTTTTTCAGCTGACTTCAGCCTTTTCCTGTTTTTTTATTCTGATTGAACTGTTGGTTCAGCCTTATTTCTGTTTACCAAGCTTTGTAATTTTTTGTTTAAAAAGAAATTATTTATATTTTATTGAATAATTTGTCTTAGTTTTATTTTCTTGAAGAAGAAACAGCACCAATCTATGTATATAGCAACGGAAGATAAATTTATTTAGATGCCTATTTGAACTAAATATTTTAAGATAGCTTTTAAACAGCAGCATTTTGAAATTTCGATCATACAGCATTTCAGATGTCTGCATTTCCTTATATCCTTAGCTTTGCAAGACTAGATATTTTAAATTTAATATAAAAATTCCAATGAGTTATTCTAGGGATTTCAAAAAAATGTTATTTTCAGATGTTAGAATTATAAAATACTCTGTTTCAGGAATAATTGCAAAATATGGTTACTGTTTTGCTATGTCATGATCACAGAAACAGTTAATATGATGGAACAAATAGAGGGAAAGTTATCAGTATTTATATTATTAATAACAGTAACCACAACAGTACCAACAACAGCTGTTACTTATCGAATGGTTAGTACCGAGATGCACGATGCGAACTCATTTAAATGGGTTAGTGGTATCATTCCCATTTCGTGGCGAAGGAGACTGAGATCTAGACAGCTTGCATAACTTCTCCCAAATTACATCACAGATAAATACTGGAGCTGATATTTGAAACCAGTAGACTGACATCAGAATTCGCTCTCTGAAATTTGCCAGGATATTATATGAGAAGTGTCTCTGCCTAGCACATAAAACTGATGTCATTTTTCTGGAACTCGTAGTTTAAAAGGGCACATGTTTAACAGTATAGAGAGTAGAACTAGGGATGGTTTTCTCCCCACAGAAATGAACCTTACTTGTTGAGCTAATTCTAAAAGAAAGAGCATACTTTTGGTTACTCCTTTGAAAGAAAGATGTTACTTACATTCACCACTTAGTTCTCCGGGCGCTGTGACTATCTTATACTTCTGTTGTTATGCTCTGATTTGACTGTGCTTTCCAGACTTTTGTTTTTTGGTTGGCTGTGCATTAACTTACAGTGATTAGGCTTTTTATTATTTTAGCAAATTTCTCATAATAACTGTATCATAGAGCAGTGAATATTTTTCTTTTGCTGTCCAAGAGATTACCCCCAAACCTAGCAGCTTAAAACAAGCATTTATGATCTCCTACATTTTCTGAGGGTCTGGAATCCACCAGGAGCTTAGCTGGATAGGTCTAGTTTAGGGTCTCGTGAATTGTGCCAGTGAAGCTGTGGCCACCTGAAAGTGTCCCTGGGGTTGCGGGATCCGTGTGCCAAGTGGCTCACTTCACATGCTGCTGGCGGGAAGCCTCGGCTCCTCACCACGTGGCCCCCTCTGTAAGGCTGCTTGAGTGTCCTTATGACATGGCAGCTAGCTTCCCTCAAAGTGTGTGTTTCAAGAAAGAGCAAGGTGGAATCGGAAATGCCTTTTATGATCTAGTCTCTGAAGTCACACTCTGTTGTCTCCATCTCATTTTGTTTGTTAGAAGTGACTCATTAACAGCGGTGGAAAGTCTAGGCAGGTTGTAGGCTCCACCTACCGAAGGTACTGTCAGAGCACTTGTGGACATATTTAGATCACCACAATGATCTTTTGGTAGATTGTTGTTGTTTTTAACCTGTGAAAAAGTATCACTTATGAATAGTAGTTTTTATTCCAGCTGTGGTAATGTACACTACATTAATATTGCACATGATAGGTCCTAGACCATGAACTTATTTTATCAGTGAATGCCAAATAAATATATGTGGTGTTAATGCTTTTATTAATCCAGTTTTTAAATGAGTGTTGGTATTCTGGGGCCCTCTTCTCTTTTCATTCTTAGAAGGCCATCTCATACAGAGCCATAGCTTCAAACACTCTATGCTGTTGGCGTAATAGATTTGTATCTTCAGTACCAAATGTGTCCTTTAAGTTTCATGCCCATTAGATGTTCCCTTTGGGTAATCTCAAATGTCTAAAATTGAACCCTTGATCTCTTCTCCTCACTCCTTTCAAAATCCACTTGTCCTCATTTCAATAATTGCTCATGCCAGAAATGTAGAGATCTTCTTCGACCCTCACTCTCCCTTACCCCCACATCGAATCCAATACTAAGCCCTATTGAGTCTGTTTATGAAATATACCTTGAACCCATCCACCGTACCACCACCACCCAAATCTTAACCACCATTATTATCCCTCTCCTAAACTACTACGCTGTCCTCACTGGTCTGTTGCTTCTGCTTTTGTCCCCTCCACTCCATTACATAGAAACCAGATAATTGCCTTCCATCCCACTTAGATTTAAATCCCGGATCCTTCATACACTCTTGCCTGATCTGGTCCTTGTTTTTCCTGTTTCTTCAAACTCACATCCTACCAACTACCGCTTATTCTCACCATTTCAGAAATATCATTCTTCCATTGCTCTTTTCTGCCTCGAGATTCTTGACAGGCTATTCCTTATGCCTACAGCTCACCTCTGTTTCTTTACCTGGCTAACTCTCATTCTTCGGATCTCAACTTAATGTTGCTTTTTAGCATGGCTTCCCTCAGTCTCTCCAGATGAGATTAGGTCACTACCCCATGCCTCTCTCGAACCTGGCACTTTTCTTTCCTCACACTTACCACAAGTTATGATTACGTATGGTTTGTACTGTCTTGTTCAGAGCCTCACTGTCTAAATTGTCTTGTTTAATGACAATGAACTCCTTGAAGGCTGGGTCCGTTTGCCCTCATGTGTATATTCTCAGTGTCTAGTACAGAATCATGTATATAATAGGTACTTAATAAATATTTAGGAAATAAAATAATAGTCAGTGGCAAGAACACTGTTCCTGCAGGACTTCAGTGTTAGAAGGAATCTGATGAGTCACTCAGTTGGTCTAGTCTCCTGTCCGTCATGTCTGTCATGTCCTTGACAGAGGTGCATTCACACTTTGTTCCTTTGATACTCTGTGAGCAAAGGCCCCCCATCTTTGAGTTGTATCTCAAGTGTAGTCATTTCCCTCTTCTTTGCATTCCTGTCATTCCTCTCTAAAGTGTTCAAGAGGCCTGACCAGGTGGATGAAGGAAGGTGGTGACCCTCTTTGATTACAGCAGTGTGCCTCTGTCCCTGCTTGATAAGATTGCCTTCATGTCTAAGCAGTTGTCGTTAACACTGCTGCATATTGAGCTGGTAGTTCGCTAAAACCAAACTTTTTTCTTTTAAAGATTAAGGCTTTCCATTGTTAGATTACAAATGAGGCAATTAAAGCCATTTTACCTTTAGCCTTCTGTTGGCTGATAGCTGTTGTCTATACAAGTTACTGCAGGTTTTTTTAGGCTATCAGAATTTCGTGAAGATGGGGTTGTCATGGATCACACTTGTTACTTCCTGTGGCATGTTATAAACGTGTGTGAGAGGAGGAAACTTTATTGAACACCTGTTCTATACCAGGGTCTCCTATTTTATTATATATAATTTACATTGTATAATGTACATAAAATATCCAGCAGGGCAGTCTAGGGTAGCAGTTAACATGGACTCTGGATTCAGATGTCCTTGATTAGAATTAGAGCCCTGCCTCAGTTTCCTCATCTGTAAAATTAAAATAATAGTCACACCTACCTCATAAGGTGGTTGTGATGATTTGATAAATTCATATTAACATATTCAAAGCATTTATAAGGGTGATGGTACATAATTAGAGGTGAATATGTATTAGGTATTACCTCATTTAGTTCTTAAAATAATTATGATTTAATAATATAATCTCAGTTTTACAGATGAAGAAACTCATCCAGAGAGGTTAGGTTACTTATTTCAGGCAGAGCAGGATTTGAACTTGTGCCCAGGATAGCAGTCATAAATGTTTATGTGGAAGAAATCACACATAATCCCCTTCCTATGAATGAGACTGTGACTGTGACAGGTGCTTAGAGTCTCCTCAGCTGCTCTGCAGGATGCCTTGGTTGTCCCTCTAATGAGACTAGACCACAAATTAGCTTTAAATAAATTGATGAGGAAACAATGACTCTGGAAATTGGAACCAGTCATAGCAATCAGTTTGCTTCCCAAGACCATGAGCTCCTTGAAGCCGGGACTGTCTTGCTCATATTTGTATTCTAGCACCTGGCACTGATGTGTCCTATGCACTCAGAAAGTGCTGTTGGTGAGTGGACGTATGGAGCGGGGGGAGCTAGCAAGAGAGGCAGAATTGATGCCAGGGTTTTTGTCATGGGGGACTGAAGACATGGCACCTCCTTCCTCTGTGATAATAAATGGAGGAGAAGGAGGCAGGCCTAGAGGGTTGAGAAGGAAAGTTAATGCATTTGATTTAGACAAGTTGTGTGTAATCCTAGTAGAGATACTTAATAGGCAAATAGAAATATGACAGGAGAACAGGGTTGAAATTATACCACAGACCGCTTTTGAATTTGAAACCTGGAGCAAGTATGCCTAGAATCGCAACTGTGTAATTTCAAGAAGGGAGTTTTCCCAAGAAATGCTATTAAGTCACATTATAGATGTTGTTCTGTAATTATTTTAGATTTTACATCTTACTCTCTCAGCATTATGTAGATGGGAAGCAATTTAATTTTATAGTAGAGAAGTAAGAAATTGTAGAGATTTTAGAAGTCAGCCATATTAAAATGCACAATATAAATGACACTCTATAAACCTATTTCCTCAATACCCTAAGTGCCTTTGAAGAGCTAAGTAAAGTGAAAAATTCTTAGGTTGGTAAAATAGAAAGCTCAGATTGTTTATGATAGAAATCTTGCTAGGCATAATTGTGTCATGAATAAATAAAATCTTTTTCATTCAGGAATATTTTAGGCTGAAATCAATGAAATCAAATTGTCTGAACCAATAGCATGGGAGGAAAAACAGAATTATATTCATCTATATGCCAACTAGTGAGGGCTTTTTTTGTTACTTACTTCAACTATTCTATAATTGCCAAATCATACCTGGGGAGGTTATGTTTCATGTCATCCATATTAAAAGCTCAGCTTTATACTAATGAAATCAGATTTGCAATATTTTAGGAAAATAACTTTAAGATATATTTCTATTTAATGATGAAGCACACTGCATATTTAAATATGTGTGATTACCTAGGTAAGCTTTCTCTTCTGCAGAAATTTGAGGTGTTTTTATCACATCTATTAGGATTTGAAAGATTATTGGTGAATAGCTTCGTATTTAAATTCAGTTTTTCCTACTTTATTCTTAGTATATTTAGAAATTGTTACTAATAGGGGTGCCTGGGTGGCACAGAGGTTAAGCGTCTGCCTTCGGCTCAGGGCGTGATCCCGGGGTTATGGGATCGAGCCCCACATCAGGCTCCTCTGCTATGGGCCTGCTTCTTCCTCTCCCACTCCCCCTGCTTGTGTTCCCTGTCTCGCTGGCTGTCTTTATCCTGTCGAATAAATAAATAAAATCTTTAAAAAAAAAAAAAAAGAAAGAAATTGTTACTAATAAAATAATTAGAGCAGCCGGAAAAGACTATCGGGATTATTTAGTGTACTTGTTTTACATATGCTTAATCTGAGATCAGTAGAGGTGGCAAACTATTTACTGAATTATTTAAGCTTTTGAATTACAGTGCTTTCTGTTGTTGTAAATAAAGATAGCTTTCATCTTTAAAAATGTATTTCATTTCTGGGTGGCTCAGTTGGTTAAGCTTCCCACTCTTGATTTTCACTCAGGTCATAATCCCAGGGTTGTGAGATCGAGCCCCATGTTGGGCTCCATGCTGGGCGTGGGCCTGCTTAAAATATTCTCTCTCTCCCTCCCTCTCCCTCTGCCCTTCCCCCCATTCTCTCTCCCTCTCCCCCCCCCAAAATGTATTTCATTATTTAAAGGTATTTTGAGCATTTGTTTTTCTCTCTTAGTTTTGAAAACTTTCGAGAATTCAGTTATATTCATTACCTTTTTTAAATTTTTATCTTTCAGGAGTCAAGAGAAAGCAGCGGAAGTTGGAGTCATTGTCAAGTGATTGAGACCTTTTGCAAGAAAATCTCTTTGAATAAAAGTCATTTAAATTAGTGACATAACAAGACCAGTTATTAGAGGTGACAGTGTACAGGAAACATTAAAATTGAACAATGACTCAGCTGTATATTTACATCAAATTATTGGGAGCCTATCTGTTCATCATTTCTTATGTTCAAGGTAAATCAGTGTTCATTTAAGTAATCTTTTTCAGTAATTTTTTTCTATATTTAAAACACTCATTCTTGAAATTGCTTCTTCTCCTCATGTCCTGTTTTGAACCGTTAGGCTCAGTATGCCAGCATAGCTTTTGAGTAAAAAGGCAAAGAATAAATACATGCCAGATAATTTTGAACTTGATTGTGATAGAAACATTTTCAAGTATTTGTAAAATTTCAGCCTCTCTGAATCTGTTCTCTTATTCATAACATGGGCATCATGATATGCAACATTAAGTCTCGTGAGAATTAAATGAGATAAAGTATAAAATGAAGGATCTGTCCTAGTAAGACTAAGACACAGGGTAATAGGTACTCAAAACTTAGTTTTAAAATTCCTTTCTCCTTTAAAATACAATGTGGAGTACATGCAAATAATTAAAAAAATCATTTTGTCATCATTAAAAACATTTAGAAAGGTAAGTTGCATTTGTGTGTGCTAAATACTAAAATTTCTTCTTAGAATACTCAGTTTTATTTATGGACAACATCGTAATTTTGTGTTCACAGCTCTGAACTCCCAAACAGGAAATTATTGTGATGATTTTCGTTCACAGTGATAAAGATTAATATCTACTAGTAAGAAATACAATTAAAAGCACAAATTTTTTGATAGTTTAATATTTTTAATGTATTTATTTATTTTAGAGAGAGAGAGAGTGTGTGTGTGTGTGCGTGCGCACCAGTGGGGGGGGGCGAGGCAGAGAGAGAGAGAGAGATAGAGAATCCCAAGCAGACTCCCTGCTGAGCACAGGGCTCGATCCCATGACCCTGAGATCATGACCAGAGCCGAAACCAAGAGTCAGACATCTAACCAATCAAGCCACCCAAGGCGCCCCTGACATTTTCATTTTAAAAATAAAATCTGTAGCATCATATTTTATCTTAGGTTTAACTAATACCTTTAGTATTTTCTTGCCCAGAATACAGAGAGCCTTCTTCCAAAAGCCACTTTTTTTTTGGTGAAATACCAAATTATTTAATAAAACATCTTTATTTTAACAGCTCTTGTTATGTGTCTTGTTGATCAGCATTAGCCAAAGCTGTCATAGATTTGAAGATGAGTTAAATTAATAATAGCATATTGGCTACCTCACTTCCAGGTAATCAGTATTTGATGTTAAATTTTTTAAAAAATCTGGGGCGCCTGGGTGGCTCAGTCGTTAAGCATCTGCCTTCAGCTCAGGGCGTGATCCCAGAGTCCTGGGATCAAGTCCCACATCAGGCTCCTCCGCTGGGAGCCTGCTTCTTCCTCTCCCACCCCCCCTGCTTCTGTCGCCTCTCTTGCTGGCTGTCTCTCTCTGTCGAATAAATAAATAAAATCTTTAAAAAAATTAATAAATAAATTTTTAAAAATCTATATAGATCACACAGAGGCAATATGATTAAAATTCTTTCCCCACCCTGATTCAAGTTGTTCTGTAATAAACTTTTATTAGATGAAATAAATTGGTATTTAGTTGTCAGGTATAAGTGAAAAATCCCAGTAAGAATTACATTTCTGTGGTGAATAGCCAAATGTGTTACATTTCCTTTCAAAAAGATTAGTTTGAGAGTTGCTTTAAATAAAATAAAAATATTTAGTCTTAACCAAAACCAGTGTAGAAGAAAATGGTATTTCTTAGAGATTACTAAGGATTGGAGAGTGGTGTTAGTGGAAATAACTTGACTCTAGCTTCAACTTTAGCTTCAGTTGTGTCTTGGGAAAGTTACTTTCTCCATATATTGGTTTCTTTGTTGTAAAGTAGAAACAATAGCGCATATCCTAGATGTAAACAGAAATTTTTGGAGCATTAGATGTTTTGATAAAGATTTAAGGCCTTTATAAAATTGAGATAAAGTTAGTCCTGTTGGAACAAAGAATGAATCACCTGATATTAACATCTAATCGCTATGTAATCCTTGGCTTTGGCTTGGTCACAAGTTTTAGAAATGGATTTTAGCTTCAAGAAACTAATTACCCAACAAACAGTGACTTAAACAAATAGATATTTTTTTTTATGTAGATGGTAGATATTTGCTGGTGCTCATTCAGTAGTTGAGTGGTGTCAAGATTGACATCTGTAGTTTTCTTGGCTTTTCCCTAATGGTTACAAAATGGCTGCTGTTATCTGCATTGGAGGAAGGAAAAATGGGGAAAGGGTCAGCAGTGACTTCAACTGGATGTTATTTCAGGAAAGTAAAATGTCCCCAGAAACCAACCTTCTGCTGGCAGATTTTATTGTGCTTGTTGGACAAACTGAGACAATTGCTAGGGCTACTGGAAAACTGGGAGACAGGATTGTGACGGTCAGCTTAGATTAATCTAAGTCTATTGCCTATGACTGGACACATTGTCCCGCCAGAAAGAATCAGAGTTTGGTCAGGAAGATAGGGAAAATAGATATCCTTTGGACAACTTAAAGAGTCTGGAACAGATTCTTTCTCTTCTGTCAGTTAAGGTGTTTTCAGCTATAAGTAACAGCAGCAACAACAGCAAAAACCCAATTCAAAATAACTTAAACAATAAGGCAGGTGTTGTTTCACAAAACAAGAAGTCTGAAGGTAGGGGAACTTCAGTAAGTTAATTCCTTGGCTCATCAAGTTTTTTCTCTTTTTCAACTGTGTTCTCCTCCACCTATTAATTTAGCCCTAGGTTAACTCACTTCATGGCCACAGTGTGGCTGCTGTGGGGCCAGAGATCACATGTAGATATGACAGAACTGAGTTGGCAGCATTCGGTAGAAGAGGAATGGATGTCTCTTGTGTCTCTTTTTAATTGGTAAAGAAATCTCCCCAGGCACCTGTCATCTTCCTCTCCCCAGCGGACTTCCTTCTAACTTTATTGGCCAGAATTAATTTATGCTCTTGTGTAAGCAGTGGCAAGGGGAATGGAACTAAAATTGTTGGATTAGACAAAGCAGTTATCTTTACTGAGGGTTGGGCTGTGCTTTCCTGAATCACATGGAGGTGGGAGCCAATACTTTAAAAAGGATGTGTGTGTGTGTGTGTGTGTGTGTGTGTGTGTGTGTGTGTGTGTGTGTGTGTTGCTAGCAAGGTAAAGGGAAGAAGAACACCTAACAGCATCTGTTGCAGGGTACCACATCTGTCCACCTAACATCATACATACCCTTCTCAACATGCATATACTAAAAGTGCTCGTGTTGATGGAAATACTGAGTTCCTCCTCAAAGGTATATATGTGTATATAACCCAGAGGTTTATCCACTTCATGCACTCAGCCACTCATCCAGGACTTCTGGGTAGTATGTAACCTTGTCCACCAGGTTCACGTGGGCCTCTTCATGGTCTGACAGTTGGTAGCTAAGGGAGAAATTGTCGGTGCCCAACATACCCAGTGGTCAGTGATGAAGAAGAAATCGGACAAGTACTATATAAACTCCCATTCAGAAGGACAACCTGGAAGCCACCTTCAGTAGTCGCTGCTCTGTAGCACACAGTTGAAGGAGAATTGTTACTGATCACTTCGTACAAGCAAACCATTTATGTCCCATTGGTCTCTCCAGCTCTCCTACCTTATGCCTCCTGATTCCTATTCTAGACGTTCCGCCTTAAGGACAGGGGAGGATTTTTCTCTGCTTGGTACAAAGGAAGCCCATAGATTAATGGGAAAGTAAGAAAAATTATTTAGGAATAAAAATGTAAAATCACTGATGCCAAAAATTGCCATTAATGACAAAGGAAGGTGGTGTAAATGTGTCTGTATATGCACACTTGTATCTTTTAGCTATTCATCTCCCTATTTATATATATTTGTGTTTTTTTCCTGAGTTGTTACACTTGAGCATGTAAACTTTAAACATTTTTTTGCATATATTTGTTTTGAAATACAGCCTATAGCCTCGGCCCACCCCAGACCTCATAATTTTATGCTTTGTAAACACAGGACTTGTGGGTAGAAAGAGATTGGCATATTGTAGGAACTGACAGAAGGGTAGCATGCCTGAGCATGGTGGAGGGTAGGTGCTGTGAGTTGATGTTGGAGAGGTACCCAGGGTCCAGGTCCTGCTGGCGGTGGGCATGGTGAGGGAGGTTGGAGTTTATTCTGAGTGCATATGGAGCCATTAATTGGTTTTAAGCAGGGGAGTGACAGGATCAGATTTATGTTTAAAAGATAACTCTGGCCCCTGTGTGGGAAATGGATGGGAGGGCCCAAGCACAGAAGTAGGGAGGTCAGTGTGGAGATTCTTATCTCAGAAGGTGGCACGGCGTTGATGGGCCCAGGTAATAGCAATGGAGTTGGAGAAAAGTGGAAAAACTTGAGATCTGTTTTGAAGATTGAACCAAAAGACTTGGAGAGATGGGTTTGAGGAGATACGTCAATGAGTTCCATTTTGGACAAGTTAATTTTGAGATTACTTAAGCAGCTCAAGGCTGGAGGAGTAAATCTCGGGACCATCAACAAAGAGATTTGTTTAAACCATCGGGTGGGTGCTGTCACCTAGGGAGATCGTGCAGAGAGGCTGTTGCTGTTATATTTCTCTGCATCCATGGCTCTATCTAGGGAAATCTTATAACTTTAAGGTACAGCTTAGTTTTCGTTGCTTTTGACACCTAGGCCGAGTTTGTGTTACAGGCTCCTTCCTTTGTTTACCTTGTATTATATCACTTTTCACAGTGTGTTTATGTGCTTATTGCCCTTCCCTGTTTCTCAAGGACCAGATCAGTTTCCAGCATTCAGTAACTTGCCTGCACATAGCTGGCCTCTAATTAATGTTTTGTTAAATAAGTATTTGAGGTAATATAAACCCCAGATGCAAATTATATTATAATTAGAATTTTTATTTCCTAAATTCAAGTAGTGTTTTGGGAAATTATGTGTATTAACCATGATATAACTTTGAATATTCTAGGTATTGGTGATCTTTTAGGATGATCTTTGTTATTAATTTCTTCATTTGTACCTTATTTTATATGTAACTAAGCCCTTTATTATACATTCATTTCATCTGTATACAACCTTGAGTTGAATTGGGCAGGAATTATTATCACCATTTTTTAGAGATAGAAGAAGAGCTTCAGAGAGTAGCATCTGTGGATATATTTGGGATTTGAACCCTTACCTTCGCACTCTTATTTTCATGTCATTTCTACCACACTATACCGCTTTTTCTGTGTATCACTAGATTTTTGAAAAATTAATTGTATGTAGTATATTACTTACCATTTGTTCCCCATACTTAAATTAATGCTTCCTTCTGTTATCATAGTGGATCTTAAAGCTGGTGAAGAAACTTCAGGTGGCCTCTAGTCCTGCGGTCTTACTGAGTAAATGAGGTCTGGAGAAGTGACATGGCTTGTCTGTGATCTTCCAGCTAACTAAACTGTATTGGGACCATCGTAGGACCATAGTAGACCATAATCCAAGTCTCCTTGTTTTTAGCCTAGTGGATTTCTTCTGTTCCTGGCCACTCCACCCTTTTGTTAATTTTTACAGTTGACCGTCCTAACATAAATGAGGTCTTAAAGTTTTGTTATCAATTTAAAGGGTTAAATGAAGATTATTAAAATTCAAGGCATGGAATCACTTAAAAAAATTGCGACATTCTTTTCCTGTTATCAGTGTGTGTATGTGTGTTACTTTTTCTCTTCAGTAGTGCATCTCACCGTTGTGGCTCAATTTAAAGTCAAGTCCACATTATACTTGAACCACTTATTTACCATTTATAATGAAATGTTGTTTATACACAGTTCTCTTAATATTTTACATCTATTTGGCTCTACATTTTACTCCCTAAAGGTCAACCCTACAAGGAATAGGCTAGCCGATTTCAGCGGATTCAGAGGGAGGGAGGAATTACTAAAACGTTTTAGTTCTGTTCAGCTTTCAGTCTGAAAGATTCAGTAGCAAATATGACAGTATCTGTCATTTGAGGCTACTGGACTCTAATGCAAGAACACAGTTCTATTTTCATAAGCCAGCTACTGCTCTACAGTAACCTTCAGTTTCTGGCAGCATAGACTGGATTTGAACCAATGACCTTGAGATAAAAGGCACCAGATAATATGATTAGTCCCCTTGCTGTCACAATTCCCTTACTCAAGCAATTAAAGTCCAAAGCAAGATGCTTAGTAACTCCACTCCCACGTAGAGGCACAAATAAAGAACTTTTTTTTTTTTTTTAAAGCTAATCCCAAGTCTTGAGCCAAGGAGTTTAAGAACCATAATTTGTGTATTTTTTAATGATTGGAAACAATCTCAGACTTCCTCTGGAATCGCTTCCCATTTTGTACCTTTCTTACAAGCTATGACCATGTTCTACCTTTGCCACATTGTTTTTCTTCCACTGTGCAAAAATTGTGACATAGTCCTCTCCGTGTGTCCCACGATACCAGGGACAATTAATTCTGTGCATAGTCGTTTATTAACAGATGTTAAATGTATGAATGAAATGTGTTTTTAATTAAACACAGTAGCTGCCATACTGTAATAAGAAAGCTTAGAAACTTCTCATTGGAAATTGAAATGAAAGAATTAGCTTTTCAGAAATTATTTATTCATAAGTTTTACATTTGAATACAGGGCAGAATCTGGACAGTATGCTCCATGGTACTGGGATGAAATCGGACTCTGACCAGAAGAAATCAGAAAATGGAGTAACCTTAGCACCAGAGGATACCTTGCCTTTTTTAAAGTGCTATTGCTCAGGACACTGCCCGGACGATGCTATTAATAACACATGCATGTAAGTATTTTATGCAGTCCTTCTTAAAGTTATGAGACTAGGAGTGCATTTGGTGCTATTTTAAGAATTGGTTACATTGTTTAAGGGTTGTTTTTTTTTTCCCTTTAATTTTCTCTGGAAAGAGCCAAAAAGCTTCTCGTTCTGTATATGGGAACATTAGTACTACTACATGATTGATGGTTCTTTTCTTCCAGTAACATTGTAATATCCTTTTTAAAGGAGATAAAAGGAATCTGGTATTTGTCTAACATTTTGAGTTTATTTAATAATCCTTTGATCATAAAGTTTACTGATACTTATTGTAGAAAATTTAGAGATTACCAAAAAAGAAATTCACCCAAAATCTTATAATTCTGAATTGGTTGAAATATTTTACAGAAAGATAGGAATTGATATTGTGATATTTAATTAATTTTATGTTACTTTCTTACAAGTGAGCTCCCAATCCAAATCTGATTTATATGACAGTTTTAATTCTCCTGCCTAATTTTATGTTAACTATTCAGCACATTTATATATGATCATATAATTCTATTCCATATTGTTTGGGGACATTGAAGAATTGGCTTATTAGCCAAAAAAATTCCCTGAACAACACAGTCTCATCAGTTAATTGATGTAATGAAAGTAATAACGTCCTGGTTTGTACTTTCCTAATAATTGTATGCTCTTTGAATGTCACCAGATATAAAGCAAAAAAGTATACATGTAAAATATTGAAATTATACGATTGTTCATCATGTCTTAGATTTGTTGTTTGTCCATTGGTGGTGGTTGAATTTATTGTGACAGCCAGGATGATCTGTCAAAGGGGAGTGTTCCACACTATGTCACCAAGTAATTTCTGGCCAAACTTACTGTCTGTAGTATGTGCCTGATATGTGTGGGCTGTTAGTGGCTTTGTAATCCAGAATAAAACTGAATCATTAATTTTAACAGGATTTTACCCCACATTTAGCATTTTTTTCTTACAAAAATTCAATAACTCTGCAAGTCTTTTAGGTTATATGAATGATAAATAAGAGCACAAAAAAAGCCCTTTTTTGGGAAGATTTTATTTATTGATTTATTAGAGAGAGAGAGAGTACATGCAAGTGGGAGGAGGGGCAGAGGGAGAGGGAGAGAGAATTTCAAGCAGACTCCCAGCTGAGCACAGAGCCCGATATGGGGCTCGATCCCATGACCCTGAGACCATTACCTGAGCCAAAATCCAAGAGTCAGACACAACCGACTGAGCCACCCAGGCGTCCCCCCAAAAAAAGCTTTTAGAAGTATCTTCCTACCCATTAAAATCTCAGTGAATATATTAGGGGTAAACTCCAACATACTAATACTAAAATGATAACATTTCATTAAATATATACATATGTAAATTTCTTTTTTATAATAATATTTTTTATTATGTTATTCACCATACAGTACATATGTAAATTTCTTAAAGCTATTCAAAAGTTATCCCTTTTTTCCTGTCACATTCAGTAAAATGCACCTGTCAGGATCTTAGTCAGTCTGTTTTTCCCAAATACATTTTTCTTTGTCATTTAGTCTGGTTTTGTGTTTCATAGAAAAGTTGTTTTTATTGTCTATGGTATGTGAATACTGAAAATCCTATGGCTAAAAAGAGGAAGTCATTTTTTAAAAATTTATTTATTTGAGAGAGAACAAGGGTGTGCGAGTTGGGGGAGGGGCAGAGGGAGGGAGGGAGCGAGCAAATGTCAAGCAGAGTCCCCACTGAGCATGGAGTCTTGCTTGTGGGGCTTGATCCTGCGACCCTGAGATTGTGACCTGAGCCTGAGCTGAAACCAAGAGTCAGACAATCATTTGAGCCACGTAGGTGCCCTAAAGAGGCAGTCATTTTTAAGCATAATTTTAAAACATTAAGATTCTTTACTTTGTAAAATTTTATAAATCAGCTTTCTGTGATCGCATGACTGTGATTAGCAAAGAGAAGTTACATAATAATTCATATTTGGAGGACTCATTTTGAAAAAAGTCTTTTTCCACCTTGAACCATTAGGTTTTAGTTCAGGCATGACCTCTTTCATTTGCCTGAAAGCCCATAGAGTTTTGCTGATAAATAACACGTGAATGCAGTTCTAGTTCAAAAAACAAGGTACTGAAGGTCATCAGTACCCAGTCACATTCAAATTGAGGTTTAGTTGGTACTTTCTGATGTGAAGTTATGTTTTTTGTTTTTTTGGGGTCTTTTCTTTTAGAACTAATGGGCATTGCTTTGCCATCATTGAAGAAGATGACCAGGGAGAAACCACATTAGCTTCAGGGTGTATGAAATATGAAGGATCTGACTTTCAGTGCAAGGTAAGATCTCATTTGGGGCCTATGAAATAAAGAAGAGAGGGGCCACATGAAAAGTATTCATCTCTCCAGGAGAAGTGTGCCTGATCTGCTCATCACTGTATGTTCCTGTAAATCAAATATATTGGAGGAAACTTAGGTCATGCTTCAAGTAGTAGGACTGTGGTAGTTGAAGTTCCAGATTATTTTACTTTAAAAAAAAGTTTTAATTCATCCTGTTTCCAAATTGTCATGACTGCAAAAAAAAACCTGTCACAGTATCACCCGTGTATTATAAAATTGGCTGGAAAGACTTAGGGTGATGGGCAGTAACCTGCGTGTCACTGAGACAAGTTAAGTCCTTGTAAGGAAATCTCAGTGGAGTTATTTTAACAGCGGCAGCAGAGGCATCTCAGAGCTGGTAATAAAGAGTTTATGAACATCCTGATGGCTCTCGGGTATAAACCTAATCGCTTCAAAATCCCGTATAGTAATTCTGCCCCAGCAGTTCTTCCAGTGTTTTTGAAAAACAGCTTTAGACAGAACCATTTGTTCACAAATTTAAGGTTCAAGTATTTTAGGAAGTTATTCCCATTATTAAGAAATTCTCGGGATTGGTAGAAACTTTAAAGGTTATATGTTCCGTTCCAACCTCTGCTAAAGTTGGGGATCCACACGTCCCCTCTGTACATCCTTCCTCCCCCCACACATGTATTGCATCCCATCTGTTTTTCTAGTGCGACACCTCTAGTGACAGGGGCTCCTCACCTCCCAAGACCACCTGTTTCATCTGTACAAACAGCCCGACCTGATCTTTAGAAAGCTTTTCCTCCTAATGACTATAAATCTCTTCCTGTCCCTTTGCACCACAGAGAACAAATCTAAAGCTTCTTTAATAACACTGCCCTTTGCTGTGTGAAGTAAGTTTTTTGTGTGGTCCTGCATTCTTCCCCATTCCCTCTCGTCTTTGCCTGATGAAAATGCTAGTTCATGGTCACCTCAACTGCTCTATGTATGATCAGCTTCGTTACTGCGGTTTCTCAGTGTCGCATGCAGAATCAAGTGTAGTTTGACCGGAGGGGGGTGGGGGGGGAAGCAGAGAATAAGTAACTCCTTTCCCTTTTTCTAAATACAGCCAAATCTCATGTTAGATGGTGGATTGTCATACCACACTCTTGACACATGTCGAGCTCCTGTTAGCTGAAATCCCCACTTTCACTCACACTACTGCTGGACCACATCTCTTCCTTTCTTTACTGGTTCTTTTGGTTTCTTGACACAAATAGGATGGGAATGGAATGAGTTTTGTGAAACAGTTTCACATACTTGTCTGTGTTAAATTTTATCATGTTAGAATTAGCCCTTTGCTGTAATTTATCAGGATTTGGGGGGGATGCTATTTGATTATTTCTTCCAGTTTTATGCCATTTGCATGTTTGTCAACCACAAATTCTATACATTTTTTAATCACTGAGAATATTGAAGAAAGAACTATGGTTAGAGCACTGAGCTCTGCAGTAACACCCAGTATCCTGCAAGCCCCCTAAACGAGGTGCATGACAAATCGAATTCACTGATACAAGTTAGTTGTTGAGACTTCACAGTCTGTATTCAGATCCATGTGCGGCTGCTCACTAGCTGCAGAACTTTGGCACAAGGAACTTTTCTTTTTTAAAGTTGTTTTCTCATTTGTAAAGGAGTTGTAAGGATCAAATGAGATAATGTATACGTAAGGAGTTTAGCACACGGCTTAATACATGTTAGCTCTTACTGTATTGATGGTACAACTGAGCAGCCGTTACACGGGTTACGTACATCCCTATGTACACAGACTGTGTTACACAAGGGTCACATGGGCACGGGGATGGTTTAGGGGAATTGCTTTCCAGAGCCTAATCCTATAGTGTCCTCTCGGGCTGCCTGAGAGCAGGGCTCCCCAGGCAGTTTCTGTTCCTTTCTGCCTTTCCACAATCGCCCATCTCCTGGTTTACAGATCAAAGGCCTGGGACCGAAAACCTCATTTCCAAACAGTGTTGTTGTAATTCATATCTAAGTACCTCAGCTCACATAACTCTGGACAAATCACACAAATGGACACAGGTGGAGGATGGGAGTGAGGAGTGCAGGAATAGGAAAGGTCCCCTCCCCCAACTTGATCATCTGATCCTTGCCTACCCAGACATACAGTTAACCTATCTAAGAAAGGTGGGAGCTGAGCCTGCTGTTGCTGTGCTTGGTGAAGCCACATTGACTCTTCCAGGAGTTCATAAGCATTTTTTGACTTGTTCTAGAATCCCCACTAGGATCATGTCACATTCACTAGAGCAGGAAGAATTAATTTATCGAATATTTACTGTTTGCACTTAATATGCTAGGTACCTGGTATATGTTACCTCATTTCCTCGCAGTTACCCCATAAGGCAGGTATTTTTGTCCTCCATTTTACAGCAGAGGCAACGGAAGCCCAGAGAAGTTCATCGTTCACAAAGTTAGTAAGTGGCAAAGCCAGAATTTAATAAGCTTTTTGGTTTCAGAGCCCTTGCTTTTTCCATAATACCATGATGCCTCCAAACTCTAGTTGGCCAAATCTGCTTTCTTTTCAAAAAAAAAGAAATAGTGTAACAGTTAGCTCTTCAGTTTCCAACTTGTTCTTCCTAAAATCTTCCCATCACACCCTCTTCCAGGCCTCTCTCTTCCCTTGCTGGGGCGTGATTACCCGGCTTCGGCTTCGAGGGCAGGCACTCATGTAGAACACAGGAGCCCTGGAAGATCTCTTCCTGTGTCTGGGAGAGCAGCTCCTACTTATGGTGCTGATCTTTGTCCCCCATCACCTGCTGTTTTGTCAACAACACAGCCGCTGCTTGGTGGTCTGTCTTCTAGCACTGCCAGAGAAACGCTTTCTTGGTTTTTCTTCGCATTTTCTCTTCTGCAAGGCCCCGCTCGTTTGGATCGTTAGCCTTCCTGCGGCTGTTCTTGGATGCTTCATAGTCCTTGCGTTCATCTTCAGTTACGTGTTCTTCATTCCATCCTTCGTGTAAATGTTTTCGATCTGGCATTATTTCAGAGTCATCTAACTCCTAACATATCTCTCTTTTCTCTTTTTATGATCATTTAAAAGTAAAAATTGTTTTAATGTTAAAAATTCAGTTAAAGTGTAAAACGTATGCTTTTGGAAGTTTCCACATACTCTTGACCCACCTTCCCTGATAGAATCTCAAGTCGTGGACTCCTATTCACCTTTTTAAAGTTATACTCGAGCACGCTGAAGTTTTTCCTTTCTGGCCATCTGATATTTAAGAATAACATGGTCAATTTCTGCTTATATTGTTGCTACTTTTATAATGACAAGCAGTTCCTTTCTGTTACTATTTTGGTCCAGAATGGCAGTTTTCCCAGGCAGTGCTAAAATGTCAGCATTCAAGTTAATAACTTGTCAAGTACTGTACCAATCAAGTCAGACTTCACACATAATTGTTTATGTCTGTTCTCATGACTACGGTCTTTTCCTGTGCTCATTTTCTGACCTATTAGGGACACATGTCATATCTGGTTGGTAGACTGTAAGAAACTCAGGAATATGGCTTCTGTATTTTGCTTTTGTCCTCACTGCATCTGCTTTAACTTGCTTCTCCGTGGGGCTCCTTAGTTTTAGCCTAGTTGTTGTAAGCAGACTGTGCTAAGTATCTTCTACCTACTCGACTACTTTTCCTGACGTCTCTTTTCTTTAGACTGGGACAGCCTCCACCTGAGCAGTCTCAGTACTGCTATGAGATCCTCTGTACCCTACTAGTTCATCATTGTGATAAAATGTCTTATCCATGTTTTTTAAGGAAAGGATCCCGTGAGTCACATTTTTACTAAAAACAAATGAATAGTAATATATTAAGATTCGCCAAAGTTTTGGTGAAAAATACTTAGGAACTTTTGTTTGTAATTTATAGTTCAGTGTTCCAACACACCATCCACATACATATGTCCTCCTTAGGAAAAATAATTTCACAATCTTCACTATTTCAGCACAGATTCTAATTTTTCAGTAATCTTTTTTTACACATAAAACTTGGAGGTCCTTTTCTTTTGACTGAATTGTAAATTACATTTATGAATATTTAAAAAACTTCATTATCAACTTACAACATCAAGCCATTTTTAATTTTATTACTACTCTTTCTCTAGGACTCACCAAAAGCCCAGCTGCGCCGGACAATAGAATGTTGTCGGACCAATTTATGTAACCAGTATCTACAGCCTACACTGCCCCCTGTTGTCATAGGTAGGTTAGCCGAGAAGAGCGTGATGATGATTCTCACTAAAATATTTTCTCTGGTTTTAACAATAAATACAAGCTTTCTAGAATTTAACACTACAAATTATTTTTCTTCTTTAATACGTGCTAGAAAGATAATATATGTACTTCATTGTTTACTTCCCTCGTCAGGTCCGTTTTTTGATGGCAGCATTCGGTGGCTGGTTGTGCTCATTTCTATGGCTGTCTGCATAATTGCTATGATCATCTTTTCCAGCTGCTTTTGTTACAAGTAAGATAATTATTTTGATACAGAATATTTTGTTGAATATTAGATATGAGCAGTACAAAGAAATCAGTGACCATTGAATATAATTCATACACCATTAACTTGTGTTCTCTGATTCTGTCTCCTTTAGGTTATAATCTCCTAACTAGATAATTTTCTTAAGGGAAAAGAGGATCTTACTACTAATCAGTTAGTTGAATCCAATTTTATACTTGTTTTGTTCATGAGTTCTTATGATTTTTCTTATTTATAGGATATTGGACTTTCGTATATTTGAATGTTGAAAATCTGTCCCAAAAAGCCAACTACATTATCATTCTTTAGTTATTTGTGGCTTCAGAATTGTTTGTGTTTAGTCATGATTTCAGAGGATAGTTGCCAAAAGAGAAGAGTAGTAACAGGAGAAGATAAACTTCGGTAATAAAGCATTATCTTACTGGCATGTGAGTAGACTGAGATCAGTAGAACAGGTTACTAGACCCACAGATAGACCCAATTATATAAAGAAATTTAGTATATAGTAAAGGGAACACTTCAGATCACTGGGGGAAAGATGGATAATTCGATAAATGGATTTGGTAGTGGGTAGCTATATGGAAAAAGATGAAGTGTTTTGTTTTTAAGATGAAGTTTAATCAGTTACCTACATTGCAATAAATTTTACCCAAATTAGAGCTAGATATATGTAAAATGAAGTGATTAAAGCACTGGAACAAACCATGGAAGAATTTTAAAAAATAATCTCAGAATGTGGAAGCCCTTTCTGAGTCTGACACAAAACCGAAAAGCAAAAAAACCACAGCCACAGAAAACAAAACTGTAAAATTAAAAAAAAAAATTGGGTCAGCTACATAAAAATAAAACTATACTATGTGGCAGAACCACGATAAACTGAATACAAACAGGGAAAGATATTGGCATCTCATATTACAGAGAGCTGATTTCTCAAATATAGAGAGCTTTTGTAAATCGAAAGAAAAAAAACCTTAGTTCAGTGGGAAAATGAATATTTACCTAAAACGAAATACTTAGAGCTCTTAAAAGCAAAATAAAAAGATGACTCAAGAATACTCACAATATGAAAAATATAAATTAAAATCACGCTGAGATACTGTTTTTCACCTGTTATACTGGCAAAAATTCTTAGATAGAGAGGCAGGTTGAGCATGCTTACTGTTGCTGCCTCCAGGAAAAAAGCAATAGAGAGTTTTTGACTTCTTTGTCCAGCTAGGACGAGGAGAAAGGCGATAACAGCAAAAAACTTCGGAACTTGTGAAGCTTTTGGATGAATAGTAAGTGACTTTGCAGACCGAAAAACTCAGACCCCTAGGCTAGAATTTTGAGAAAGTAAAAAAGCAACCAGTTTATATCATAGAATTCTCCAAGAAGCTCAGGAATTGGCGGTACCAGTTATCTCTGGAAGTAAGGTTGAGAGTGGCACTAAAACCAAGAGGATTGCTTGAAAGTCTAATTTTAGAAAGTCAGATGCTGTGTGCGTTATGCAATACTGCATGAAGAAATCACTCCCAAACACAGTGGCTTGAAACAGCAATTATTACCTCTAACTGTGGGTCAGAAATTCAGGAGTGAGTGGCTGGGTGTCAGGATCTTTCATAACATCCAGCCAGACGTCACCAGAGGCTGTGCTCGCCTGAAGGCTTGACTGGAGCTTGCAGATCACCTTCCAGGATAAAGGTAGCTCACTTCTATAGCTCACAAATTGGCGGGAAGCTGTAGTTTCTCTGATGTGAGCTCTCTGCAGAGCTGCGTTGAGTGTCATTGCGGCATGAAGCCTGGCTTTTTCCTCCTATAGTGAGTGATCCAGGAGATCAAAGTGGAAGCCCCAAAGCTATATACGATCTAGACTTGAAAGTCACACCGTCACTTCTGCCACATTCTGTTGGTCACACAGGTCAGCCCTACTGTGTTGGGGAACTAAACAAGGACATGCGTACCAGGAGGTGAGGGTCGTTCTGGGCCATCTTGGATGGCAAGTACCACAGATGTTGAGATTCACTACTCCTGTTCCGACAGTCACTTCCCCAGCATCTCCCTAACAGAAGGCTGGGCGTGTATTCTCTGGAAAGAACAAACATATTAGCTGCGGCATCCATCATTGAGGGTGAGGTAGTACCCTGAAAACATGGAGGTGACGTGAACAATTCCATGCTGTTTGGTGGGCCCCTCAGCTATCCCAGAACCCTTCATCCAGGCTTGTTCAAATAACACCAGAAGAATCTTCTTGGGGAAATCCATCCAGCCCAAGAGGAAAGACCTAAGCATACTGACCCCAGGGGGCCCAATGAAATGGCCCAGGCAGTTATCTTACAGTGAAGCCGGTAATCAGTAAGCCCCACTCGCATACTAATAGCTGCCAGTCAGGCAGTGAAAGACACTAATCCCCGGAAAACAGGAGACACATGAAGTGAGCCTTATGATTGCCCACCTTACTGCCCAGAGAGGGTTTCTAGCTGTAGAACACAGAAGGGACCCAGGTGTAGCCCAGAAGGCTCTTACTCCAGGAGATGTAGCTGAGTCTGGGGTACGAATAGCAGTTATAGTTCATAAGACAGAGGACTGGAGAGGAGAGTGCTTCACAGGGAGAGAACTCTGGATATCTGCACAAGGTTCCCATCACATATTCAGCTGCATCTTGATCAGCACGTGCTAATGAGGAAACTACCCAAGGATGGGAAAGAAAAAAAAAACATTGTTCGATGCTCACACAGTTCTGGCAATAGTGTCTGTTCCCACCAGCGTGAGACTTGAAAACCTCATAATTCACAGGGCTTTGGTTAGAGTACTCAGAGGGGTCTTGCTTCAGTATTGGAAATAATTAGCCCTAGATTAAACATGACACTGGTCCCACCTCAAAAAGATTGTCTTGTTTCCAAATAGCTGCATCTTAGAACATAGTTCAAGAATATTTAGAGGGATACAAAAATACCCAGCACCCAAAATGTAAAATTCACAATGTCTATCATCCAATCAGCAATCACCAGGCGTGCAAAAATACAACCAATACAACCAAAAATGAAGAATCAAAAACACCAACCCAGAACTGATCTAGATTTTAGAATTAGTAGACGGGCATTAAAATAGTTATTATAACTGTATTTTTTATGTTCTAAAAAGTGAAATTGAGACATAAAAGATATAAAAAAAGACCCAAATCACACTTCAGGAAATGAAATATGTACTATCTGAGATGAAACGTACACTGGATGAGATTAATGGCAGATTAGATACTGTAGAAGGAAATAGGATTAGACATGAAGACATTGCAATAAAAACTAAACAGAGTGCCTGGGTAGCTCATTCAGGTGGGCATCTGCCTTCAGCTCAGGTCATGATCTTGGGGTTCTAGGATCGAACCCTGCATCAGGCTCCCTGCTCGATGGGGAATCTGCTTCTCCTTCTCCCTCTGCTTGTACGCTCGCTTTCTCTCTCTCTCTCTGCCAAATAAATAAAATCTTTAAAAAAAAATAGATGAATACAGAGCTTGGATAAAATTTAAAAAGTTCTTAAAGTGTTATAAGGGTGTGGATGAGAGTGTGGGGAAGATGGGCTGTCCTATAACGGTGGAGGGTTTGTAACTGGTATAACCTTCAAGGAGGATGTCAGTAGAGCATTCCGTCAAAATTCCAAATTCAGTTCTAACTTCTAGCAATTTGTATACAGATATGCCAGAAACTTTTTTCATTTTACTCTTACATGATATAAGACTAGAAACAGTGTAAATGTTGCTGGTGAAGGGATGGTTAACTGCCAGACAGTGGAATACTGTTCCGCCATGAAAGAAAAAGGAAGGGCTCTTTATGTACTGCTGTGCAGTGAGCTCCCAGAGAGATTGCTAAGTGAAAAAGCAAGATGCAGGACGGTATGTATGGTATACTACCATTTCTGGAAGAAAAAAACAGAAGAGGTGAACAGCAGTGTATATATTTTTATCTAAATAGACATAAATGCTCTCCTGAAGATTACCAAAGAAATTGTGGAAATAGTTCCAGTTCCAGATTTTTTCCAGTTCCTCCTGGATGGTGTAGGGTTAGGGCAGGAGGAAGATTTTTCACTGCACATCCTTTTGTGCCTTTTGAATTTTAAACCATTTGAGTCAATTATGCATAGAAGGTTTTTAAAATAAAATTCAAAAATGGCTAAGTGTGTTGGGCTGTCCATAGAGAAAACAAATCTGACTTGATGTTTTCCGTAATTTCCATCCTTTACTATAAGTGCCAAAAGATTAAAGGACTAAAAGAGAGAATCAGAATTTTAACACCTTTAAAATGTGCTAATGACATTAGGGTTGAGAAGATAGTCTTAAACAAGGCACAAAAGCATGTATCGAAAAGGGGGGAAATTGTTAATAAAATTAATAAGTTTAAAAATTTATTTAAATTAAATTAAAAATTAATAAGTTTAATTTGACAGTGTTAAAAACAAAAAACCACCCATAAATGGAATGACAGGATACTGACAGACTGAGAGAAGATTCTTGCAGCATAATTATCAAAGATTTAGCATCCAGATTATATAAGGAACTCCTGATGAATCAATGAGAAAAAAAGATAAAATATCCCTGTTGAATAGCATGAATAGGCACTTCACAGAATAGGCAAAAAATATGAGGAGCAGTTCACAGAAAAAAAGGAACTATAGGAAAAAATGTGAACTTTCTTAAAGTCTGGGGAAAATGAGTCTTTCATATCCATCAGGTTGGTAACAGCCTAAAAATGTGCTAGCTCCAAGTTAGCACTAGACTATGGGGAAATGCACATTGTGATATTATGCTTTATAATACATTATAAAATATTGCAGTATTATATATAGTGTAATATATAGTATGGTATGATATATAGTATAGTATAGTATAATATAAATAGTAATAGTATAGTATAATATAAAATATTGTACTATGTTATATATTGTATTAATTATAATTATATTAATATATTTATAATAGTATTATAAAGTATCATATATAAATATTTTATAGCATATTATTATTATTATACTTTATAAATTATTCCACTTTGGGGAGCAATTTGTGATATCACTAAAATTGAAAGTGTGTGTACCTTCGAGAAATTCTTACACTCCTGCACAAGAGACTGGCACAAAATATTTTTTGCATTACTATTTGTATTAACAGACTTTTTGGAATTAACAAATAGGACCATCAGAGTGAATGTGGTAAACTCCTAACAAGAACCCGAGGTACCATTTAAATCATTTCCTTGGCTCCCAGACCCAGGCCTCTAGGTTTGGATCTCAGCTTCACCACTTGGGTGTCTGACTTGGAACAAATGATGAATCTCTCGGCCATGGTTTCCTCGTCTGTAAAGTAGGAGCAATAGTATTCACCTCTTAGGAGTTTTGTGAAGATGAAGGGAGTCCTAGAACAATGCCTGACACACTCAGCATCAATAAAATGAGTACTGTTTTTAAACATATATGAGCATGGATAAATACATAAAACACAAGTTGTTTTTATTTTAAGGAAGATGTCAAGAAGTAATACAGCATATGCCGCTCGAGTCAGCTTGTTTACAGAGAAAGTGTTGTTTATGAATACATGCAAATAGGAAGGACATAACCACCTTTCAGGATAGTGTTTGTTTCTGAGGAATAAAGAAAGGAAATGGAATTATCAGGGAAATGGCAGGACCTTCAAATATTTCTAATGTTTAGGTCTTTAAAATAAATATAATGTTAATATTTATTCAGTTACTGGTCTACGTGTGGGTGGCAGTTAAATCTCTACTTTCCTGTATGTTTGAAATATTTCGTAATTTGAAATTGTAAAAAGAGAACCTTCAGAACTGTCAGAATGAGTTCAGAGAACTTGATTTCTTTGCATAAACTCCTTTTCCCTTTTTTAAAATGGAACTATATTCATTATTCATTTGATACAACAAAATTCAAAATACTGTCAAATTCAAATGGGAATGCTTATTTAAAGTAGAAGGTGAGTACTGCAATATCCCTGGAAATAACTATTATTTACAGCTTGTTACATATTTCTTCTGATCTTTTTAGATATATGTAGGTATATATAATTTTTAAAAATTGTATAGCTGGGATCACACTCTGCATGCTGTTTTTTAATGTTTTTTTTTTTTTCCACTAGCCAATGCACTGTGGACAGCTTTCCATTTTTACATATACATAGAACTCGACCTCATAAACTCCATTCTTGGACATTACTTTCACAGAGGAGATCTCATCCTGTAAGACTAATTTGGATGTGATCCTATCTGAAGGAAGGATGATGGTGTCGACAACCTCAAGATTTACCCTAGAATTTTGTAGTTTTGGAATTTTAACGTAGGTTATTTTCTGCTTTTTTAAAAGACATTATTGCAAGAGCATCTCAAGCAGACGTCGTTACAATCGTGATTTGGAACAAGATGAAGCATTTATTCCAGTTGGAGAATCATTAAAAGACCTCATTGACCAGTCACAGAGTTCTGGTAGTGGATCCGGACTACCTTTATTGGTAAGATAAAAATGTCATATAAACGTACATGGTTTATTGGTACAGAGTGCGTCCTTGTATGATGGTAGGCAGTGTAATTGTTACAGATTAGGGAACATTACTAGACACCTTTTTTCTTCTTTCTTCTTTAGAAAGATGGCTGCAGTCATGCAAGAAGAAATTTTAAAAATAAGAACTATGAAACAAGAAAAATAGAATAGGCAGTAAGATAGAGACACAAGCAAAGTTAGGAAAGAAAATGGTCATGAAGTCTATGTGAGTGTGCTAGAGTTAGCTCACAAGTTTTGCTTTTAACAGCCAACTTGAAGAGGAGTCAGATATAAATTCCTTGCACCTAAGATTAAACTCATTGGTTGAGAGAAGTATAACTATTTCAAAGTAATAAATACTAGATAACCAGACATATTTTAATTGTTTAATTACATTTGTTTAAAGTAAATACATTGATCTCTAATTTTTAAATTTACTGAATTAAATAATTCTGTAATTGAATTGGAAAGGTAAAACTATCTTCCGTGTGCAGACAACATGATTATCTACAAAGAAAAATTTCAAGGATGATACCATAAAGCTACAGTAACCAGTAAGTGAGTTTATCAGGGTTGCAGAGTACAAGGTCACTATATAGGAATCGTTGGATTTAGGTGCACTGGCAATGAGCAGTTAGGAATTAAAGTGTTAAAACAGTATCATTTAAAATAGCTTCAAGAAACATCAAATATTTTAGAATAAGCTTCACAAAATTTATGTAAGACCCGTGCACTGAAAATTAGAAAACATTGCCAAGAGAAATTAACAGAGCCCTAAATAAGGAGAGATGTATATCCTGTTTGTGACTCAGTAGACTCGGTATTAAATTTTCAGTTATCCTCAGTTGACTTACAGTTTCCCTTCAATCTAAAATCAGAGTAAACATTTATAGAAATTGATAAACTGATCTGACATTTATATGGAAATTGCAAAGGATTTAGAAGAGCCAAAACACTTTTGAAAAAGAACAAAGAGGATTCACTACCTGATTTCTGGACCTACTGTAAAGCTCCAGTAATCAGCATAGTGTGGTCCCTAAGAATAAGGATAAATATATGTGTCAGTTGAAGAGAATAGAGGGTATAGAAATGGACACAAATATCACTTGATTTGGGTGCCAGAGTCACTCAGTGGGGGGAAGACAGTCTGTTCCACAAATGGTGCAGGGAAGATTGAGCATCCGTTTCCCTAAAAGTGTATCTCGACCCTTATCTCCAAATCCAAAATTACCTTGAAATGGACCATAGACTTCAGTGTAAAATGTAAAAGTTAAAGTCTAAAAACCTTTAAAAGAAAATGTTTTAGAAAATTGTTGTGACCTTGAGTTAATAAGCAAAGGTTTCTTAGGACACAAGCGGCATGAATCATTTTTTAAAATGATAAATTAGGCTTTCTCAAAATATGAAACTTTTCCTATTCAGAAGACACTTACGCAAAGGAAAAAATAAGTCACAAACTGGCAACACAGATCTAAAAGAATTTATGTGTGCGGAATATATGAAGAATGTTCACAATTCAGTAATAAGACAACCCAATTTTTAAAAAGGGACAAAAGATTTGAACCTCCCAAAAGAAGAGAAGAATGGCAGATAAGCACATGAAAAGGCAAGGAAATGCAAATTAAACATTAAAGCAAGATCTTGCATATCCACTAGTGTGACTGAGACCGAGAATATCACGTGCGGAAAAGAATGTAGATCAACCAGAAATCTCATACATTGCTGATTGAAATGAAAACATTTCAGGCACTTTGGGAAGCAGGTTGACAGTTGACTGAAAGGTTAAGCATATACTTTCTATACTGTGAAGCAGTTCTGCCACTAAGTATTTACCGAAGAGATCTGCAGACATGGCCCACACAAAGACCCGAACGCGAACATTCACAGCAGCTCTATTTGTAAGACATAAATTATCAACAACCCAAAAGCCCATCAGTTGGTAAATGGATAAACAGATCGTGGTATATTCTTACAGTGGAACATTACTCATCAATAAAAAAGAAACTGCTGATACAGGCAACAACAATACAGATGAATTTTGAAGTGTTATGCTAAGCGAAAGAAGCTAGACACAAAAGACTACATATTGTATGTTTTCATTTATGTGATATTCTGGAAAAGACTAAACTGTAGAGAAAGAAAACACCAGTGATGCCAGGGCCTGGGGGTGAGTGGGGAGGGGTTTGACTTTAAAGAGGCAAGACAGAACGTTCTTGGGTGATAGAAACGTTCTGTATCTTAATTGTGGTGTTGGTGGTTACATGACTGTATACACTTGTCAAAATGCTGTTCTCAAAAAGAGTGGATTTTACTGTATGTAACTTACACCTCAATAATCCTGACTTTAAAAATTATAAAAGGATTCTGAAATAAATGATACATAAAGTAAGTCCGTTTAGGTATGCACAAAATCTAATTTTTTAAAAAATATTTTATTTATTTATTTGACAGAGACAGCGAGAGAGGGAACACAAGCAGGGGCAGAGGGAGAGGGAGAAGCAAGCTTTCCTGCTGAGCAGGGAGCCCAATGTGGGGCTCGATCCCAGGACTCCGGGATCATGACCCGAGCTGAAGGCAGATGCCTAACGACTGAGCCACCCAGGCGCCCCAAAATCTAATTCATTTTAACTGCATTTCCAACCTGGATCTTAGGGTTCTTTTTAATTTAGAATGGCCACTAGTGCTTCTGAAAATGAAAGGTAGCAATTAATGTGCATCTTTGAGTCAACAAAAATTAATGAAAGCACTTACTATATTTCAAATATTCCCCTAAACAAATCCCTATATTCTGTGAGTAGGAAGGAATAGAATTCGAACAAATCTATATATAAGTAATAATACAATTATAATCGTGATATGGTCACCAGCTGAGAGGTCTGCGTGTGCTATGAAGGTGTTCCACAGAGAAATGACCCTCTTAAATAAAGGGAACTGCATGTGAAAAAAACTCTGAGACAGGCATGTGGATGAGGGAATTCTAAAAGCTGGAAGAAGGTGAATAAGAGGGGTGAGGGTGGGTCATGATAGCAAACGATGAGACTGGAGAGTCAGGCCGGGGCCACATCATGGAGGGTCTTACTGGCTCGAGTGGAAGATTTGTAACTGTCATTTAGATTTTGCTGCATATTAAAGCACCCCTAAGCTTAGTGGCTTGAAGCACCAAACATTACTCTCTCTCATGCCTCTGTGAGTCTGCTGGGCATTTCCTCTTCTGGACCTGCTCAGCCAGAGCTAGACGGTCTAGGTCACAGACACGGCCTGGGGCTGCCAGGGTTTTGTTCACTGGTCACAGAGTTCTCCAGAACAGCAAGAAAGGGCAAGCCCCAGAGCACACACACTTTTCAAGTCTCCACTTGTATCACATTTGCTATTGTTCCGTGGCCAAAAGCAGATCCTGTGGCTACGCCCAGAGTCGGCAGAGGAGACTACCCAAGGGTGTGTGGACTGGGACTGGGAGCAGAATTATGGTGACCATTTCTAAAAACAATCTGTCATGTTGACTAACCCGTTAGTGTGCAATTTCACAATATATTGTACATTGTTTCATCTTCTTTTAAATCCTTTGCAAATTCTTCCGTTGGGGTGGGTTGGTTGTACACCCGTCCTTTTTGACGGACAGGCTGTCGGACCACTTTCTCGGTCTGGGCAGGTTCTTTTCACAAGAACTCCACAAACGTTTTACTTTTTTCTGTGAAGGTTCAGCGAACTATTGCCAAACAGATTCAGATGGTTCGGCAAGTCGGTAAAGGCCGGTACGGAGAAGTGTGGATGGGTAAATGGCGTGGTGAGAAAGTGGCAGTCAAAGTGTTTTTTACCACTGAAGAAGCTAGCTGGTTTCGAGAAACGGAAATCTATCAAACTGTGCTGATGCGCCATGAAAACATACTCGGTGGGTACACGTGTGTTTCGGGCGATTCCGTGTTCGACAGGGTTAGTGGGGTGCAGTGGAAGCCTGCCCGCGGGCTTTGAAAGCATACGTGAATTCCATTATGTGTCTCTGGCTAAAGGAAGCCCAGGAGAATACACGGTTTAAACGCAAAACAGTCCTGAGTGCCCACCAACCGCTTTATTTACTGTCCAACTAGGGAAACAGTGGTGAGTTTCACATTGGAAGTGGTGCTGGCTTGTTGGACTTACTCGTAGAGTAACACAGCCCGAGTTTTTTACAGGCAGTTTAAGCAGTTTTCTAGTGTAACTTTAACTATATATGCCTTTGCCTTTTATAACTGAACCCCCCCCTTTCATTTACAAAATAGAAAAATAATTTAGGTATGATCTGATCGGTAGGGTGCAGAAGCTCCTCAAGCTTTCCTGACTTCTCCGCTACTGTTTCCCTACCCTTTAATTTAGAGAGTGCATAGCGCATTGCCACAAGTACTCCGGACACTTAACCGTTAGCTTCCTGAGGGCTGTCACACCAAATTACCGCAAACTGGGTGGCTTAAAACAACAGAAATTTATTTTCCCGGAGTTAGAGAAGCCAGAAGTTTAAAATGAGGGTGTCGGCAGAGCCGTGCTCCCTCAAGGCTCTAGAAGAGGCCCCTTCCTTACCTCCTCCCAGCTTCTGGTGACTGCCAGCAATTTTGGCACTTCCTTGGCACTTCTTGGCTTGGAGATAGCACTCGTACTGTCTGTTGTCACGTGGCCTTCTCCCCTGTATGTCCACGTTCCCCTCATCTTGTAAGGATACTGGTCATTGAATCAGGGCCCACCCTAGTCTAGTATGGCCTCCGCTGAACTTGGTTATATCTACAAAGACCCTGTTCCAAATAAGGTCACATATACAGGTACCAAGTGGACATGAATTAGTATGGGGTTGGGGGTGCGCACAATTCAACCCAGCACTCACTGACCTTCTTCTGAAGGGAAAGGGGACAAGAGAAGGAAAGGAGGCTGGTATCATGGCCCTGCTTGTCAGTGAGCCAGATGGAAAGGTGGTTGTGCTGGGGCTTGTTGGGCAAATGAAAGCTGGCTTAGGCACAAACTCGTGGTTGAACGTTTTATTATTTAATGTGTCCACTTTTCAATTTGAAATTGAGAGCTTTTCCACATTCCTCCTCCTTACAGATCTTCATGCATAGAGAATCATGGAGATGGATAGCATTTCCCCAGGTTATTTTCTGATATGTGATCTTTTTCTTAGTTATATGATTGTCATTTTCATGATTATCATTAAGCTTATTTTAAATATATTGCAGAAATGTAGAGTTATCTATGTAAATGGCAGGAAAGAATGGTACACATTCAAGAGATTTTGTTAGGCAAATTAAATTTTTATTATCTATGCACGATACCAAAGTTATTCTCAGTATCTTGAATGAGCATTCATTATTCTTCTTACCCATCACTGATAACTAACCCTTTAAACCCATTAATTGAACAGGTTTCATAGCAGCAGACATTAAAGGTACAGGCTCCTGGACTCAGCTCTATTTGATTACCGATTACCATGAAAACGGATCTCTCTATGATTTCCTGAAGTGCGCTACGCTAGACACCAGAGCCCTGCTCAAGTTGGCTTATTCAGCTGCCTGTGGTCTGTGCCATCTCCACACAGAAATTTATGGCACCCAAGGAAAGCCTGCGATTGCTCATCGAGACCTAAAAAGCAAAAACATCCTCATTAAGAGGAATGGAAGTTGCTGTATTGCTGACCTGGGCCTTGCCGTTAAATTCAACAGGTAAGCAGTTCTCTGCCAGCTGTTTGGAAATCATTGTAATCTCCGAAAGAGATCTGCCTGTTTGGATTCAGGATAGTGGAATTCCAAATGTGTTTGGACTTATCTGGTTATATAAATAAAGGGTTAGGATTTTTTTTGTCTTGGTGTTTTGCTTTTCTGGGTTTTGTTTTGTTTTGTTTTTTACAAAAATTACATCCTACTCTACATAATGCTTGATTTCCTGCTTTTTATTGTCTTAGACATCCTCCTGTTGCAATTCGTGTAGATCTGCCTCATTCTTTGTAACAGTGTTGATGCAGTTTTCCATTATGTGGATGTACTGTAATTTATTTCATCTACCACCCAACTGGTGGGCATTAAAGTTGTCTCTACTTTATTATTTTTAAAATGCTTTAATCCACATTGTATATTACCCATATGTAATGTCCTTGACTACTTGTGTAAGTGTTTGTTCGTGGTGGATTCCTAGAGAAGGGGCTAAACAGAGTATGTGCCTGTTAAAGTGTAGTGGAATTCTTCCTTTAGGAAGCGGTCGTCAGTTTACACTCCCATAAACGGTTAGAGGTATGCCATTTCTTCATCACCACTTGAAATTGTCGATATTCTTAAAACAGAATTATCAGATTTTTAGGAAACCATTGAAACTGTTTTAATATTGTTATAACTCGAGGCTACAGCAGCCAGTTTACATTTCAGAATTCATTTCAGGTTACAAAATTAAAGTACTAGTCCATAATGAAGCAAATGTTAAAATTTAAATCGTCTTCCCTAGTTGTTACAGTGTTCTGATCCTGTGGTGTTTACTGGCTCAAATCCTCATCAGGTACTGTTTAAGAAAATCTAAAATACGTTATGTGAATTCAGCTTCAGAGTAGTTTCCAGAACCCACCAGAATTGGGGGCCTAAGCAACAAAGCATTTATGTCTTCCAACTCTAACATTTAGTCCAAAAATTGAAAAACCAGTAAACATCATTTATTACTGATTGTCAATACGATTATTTAATCATGACTCACAACAGAACTAAGTTGCTTGGACCCGAAAAGAAAATGTAATCCTGTGTCACGAAGGCTGAGGTTATCACATGAGAACAGTAAAAGCAAATGATTCCTCTCAGTTTATATTTACATTTGCTTGTTCTGGGATGCATAATTATCTACTGCTCTTTCTCATATTCAGTACTGTCCTTTTTCCTAGAGAGGCACTGAACTTACTTGGTGACAAAACTTGAACTGATGTGAGGTGTCTATTGTCTTTATCCAGGATAATATGAATATTCATACTTAGCTTTTCACTGCAGACAGTAATGATTGTGATTGAGTGCTGCCCCGGACCCTGCTGGCGTGTTGTATAATATGTAACATATGTAACATATATTTCAAGGGTATATCACTTATCTAAAATGTGGAAAATGCTAAATTTTAAAACCTTATCTAGTCCCAAGGCATTCTGTTAAGGGAATGTTGAGATACAAGATTGGTAGGTACGTAGATTTTTATTTTATTTTATTTTTATATATTTGTGTGTGTGTACACATGCAGGGAAGAGTCTGACTTACAAAATGCGACAAAAAATACAAGATAAACTATTTTGTTCCTGGCCCTCAACCTGAACACTGTCTTCTGTTTCAGCGACACAAATGAAGTTGACGTACCCTTGAATACCAGGGTGGGTACCAAACGCTACATGGCTCCGGAAGTGCTAGACGAGAGCTTGAATAAAAACCACTTCCAGCCCTACATAATGGCGGACATCTATAGCTTTGGCCTGATCATTTGGGAAATGGCTCGTCGTTGTATCACAGGAGGTAAGACTTTACGTAGTGGGTTTCCGGTTATGTTTGTATCCTCATTATTCAAAAAAGTAACAACACCATTTATATAATTTAGATGTCGTATATGTCAGGGATCCCCAAGGCCACTCCCAGGTTCTGGGATTTCACTACAGGGACACACAAGCCTCAGCATATAGTTGTCCTCACAGCCAAGATTTATTACAGTGCAGGTATACAGATAAAATCAGCCAAGGGAAATGGTGCATGGAGCAAAGTTCAGAGGAAATCAGGCACAAGCTTCCAGAAGTCCTCTCCCAGTGGAGTCACACAGGATGTGCTTAAGTCCTCCAGCAGTGAGTTATGACAACATGTGAAATATTGTCATCTAGGAAAGTTCATTAGAGACCTAGTACCCAAAGATATTTTTAGAGGCTGGTCACATGGGCACCCTCCACCTAGCATGTACCAGAATTCCAAACTCCTAGAAAGAGAGCAGGTGTTCAGCATAAACCATACTGTTTGTACAAATAGTCTAGGCACACAGTGAGTGACCCTTATCATTTAGGGAAAGTTTTGAATGAGTGTGTAGGGAATTGTTTACCCAGCAAGTTCCCAGATACCGGCCCAGCGCCAACCCTGCAAGCAGGCCTTTTCAAAGGATAGCAGTCTCCAGCCTGCCGTGTTAACTCTTTTCTGCATATCATGTTGTGTTTCTACTGCAGAACGAAATAAGGCAAAACAAAAAACAAAAACCAGATTCATTAGTAAGAGCAATTACGTATATAAGTAATCAAATTAAAAATTGAAGGGGCGCCTGGGTGGCTGAGTTGGATACATGACCGACTTGGTTTCAGCTCAGGTCATGATCTCAAGGTTGGAAAATCAAGCCCGACATCTGGCTCTGTGCTGAGCATGGAGCCTGCTCAAGATTCTCCCTCTCCCTCTGCCCCTCCCCAGCTCGCTTGCTTGCTGTCTTGTGCACGTGTGCAAAAAGAAATTAATAAATAAAAAATTTGAAGGTAAATGAGTACTTCACCTTACTTTTCTTAAGGGATATAGATATGTCCACAGGTATGATGGGGACCCTGATGGAGGTAGAGAAAATAATTAGGCATAGAAATAGAGAAGAAAACACATCTCTTAAAAGTAGTCATTCACTCTATAGTTCTTGTCTTTATGTAGGAATCCTTTTTAATTCCCATAGTTCAATAAGAGGTGCTGAGTAAGCTGATATATTTTGTCCAGCCATTTTTGTGCCCATTGTGTTTTCTCACTTCCTACAGGGATAGTAGAAGAGTACCAGTTGCCATATTACAATATGGTGCCCAATGATCCATCATATGAAGATATGCGTGAGGTTGTGTGTGTCAAGCGTTTGCGGCCAATTGTGTCCAATCGATGGAACAGCGATGAAGTAAGTGGAGCTCCATCCCCTGAGGAAGTGACTGGTAAGTGTCGTCAAAGATCTTGATGTACTCACTGCATTCTCTTTACTTTGCAGTGTCTACGAGCAGTTCTGAAGCTCATGTCAGAATGCTGGGCCCACAATCCAGCCTCCAGACTTACAGCTCTGAGAATCAAGAAGACACTTGCCAAGATGGTTGAATCCCAGGATGTAAAGATTTGACAGTGAAACAGTCCTGAGGAGAAATTCTAGACTGCAAGAGCTGTTTTCACCCAAGGAACGGGTGGGATTAGAGTAGAATAAGGTTGCTAACTTGGTTCTCAGACTCTTCCCTCACTACACCTTCACAGGCTGCTAATATTAAACCTTTCAGTACTCTGTAGAATAACAAGCTGGGAACTTCTAAATACTTCGTTCTTTATATATGGACAGCTTTATTTGAAATGTGGTTTTTGATGCCTTTTTTTTTATTGGGTTTTTATGAACTTCATCAAGACTTCAATCCTGATTAATAAGTCTCCAAACTCTGGGTACTGAATTCCCTGTTCATAAAATGGTGCTTTCTGTGAAAGCCTTAAGAAGATAAATGAATTCGGCAGAGATGGAGAAATCACACTTTTGCCTTCTACCTGAGGAGAATTCATCTGTGTGTATTCCACCTTTGTAAACAGCATATGGATTATGGCCTGTTCGGGATACGACTTAGTTTATGGTAGTCTGTCATGCCTTGATATTGATACGTGTGTGTACACACACGCACACACCGGGATTCCTCTGCTGCCATTTGAATTCGAAGAAAATAATTTATGAATGCACAGGAAGATGTTGGTGGCTATTGGTTTTGTGCTTTAAAAATGCATTATCTGACCAAGATTCTCCAGTCACATAAAAGCCATTTATTTACCTTGCAAGTGAGCTAGCTTCTCTGCCAACTTTATTTTTTAACATAGAAGTTGATATAAAGGCCAAAAGAAGTTTAAAGTGTCTGTAAATTTGGACTGTTTTCCTTTCATCACCATCTTTTTCTTCCTTCCTCTCTCCCTCCCCTATATCTCCCCTCCCCCTCCCCCCCCTTCACTCTTCCCTCCCTTCCTTACCTTCCTTCTCTTTCTTTCTTTTTGGTAATTCTTAATTTTGTCATGAAAAGCATGTTATCCAAAGTTGGAACTTCCAATGCCATGAACCTTCTAAAGAAAACACTTTCTATCGAAGTGAATTACTAATTACTGCATTTGATAGCAATGTAAGTGCCTATAATCATGTTCTATATTCTTTATTCTCAGTAACTTTTAAAAGGGAAGTTATTTATATTTTGTGTGTAATATGCTTTATTTGCAAAACACCTCCTTTACAACCATATTTTATATATGTACATACATTCATACTGTGGAAACCAGCTCTCGTGTGTACCTCATATCCCATTCTTAAGGGAAGACAATTAAAAGATCATCAGAGAAAAATATTATAGAAGTAGAACTACTTATAAATTGTCAGAGTTAATGCATTCAAAGAAGTATATCATCAAATCTAGGACTTTGTTATTCAGGCATATACTTTCATTAAGATGCTGTCATCTCAATTTTTCTTTATGAAAGGATCCTCCAATTAGAAGTTTCTATTTCAGAGCCGATATAAGCTTATCAACAGCTGTTTGGGGCATTTAAATCATTTGAGATTTTTGGTTTTATGATTTCTGTTCTATAACTGGTGAAGACAATGAAGAGTCAGGCAAAAAAGCTCAGTATCTCCTCATTACCTGTATCTATGCCATATAGCTGTTATTCAATAAAATGCTACATATTTTATGGATGCCTTGTTATCCCAAGGAATAATTCTGATTTACTTAAACTTACGCTTCTCCAATGCCTTTTAAATATTGTCTTATCCTGAGCAAACAACTCATGGGTGCATAAAGTGAAATAGTTTTCTTTGAATGTAACATAAAATAAATGTGATTATATCACAACATAGTTAAAAATCTTTAATGGGGAGAAATCAGAGCATGTATCCATCCATTACCAAAAATCTGACTGTCATTTAAGGATGAAACTCTTACGTTTCACAAATTCATCAAACTTCACAAATTTGAAATCTTTAATAGTTTGACTAAGTTTAGTAATTTTCATCTAGCATAATTAAAGTTCGAAGTGTTCTTGAAAATAAGTAAATGTACATATTGATAGTACCCCATAACGTGTTCTTTCAGAATGTCCTCCACTATAGAGAGATTCTAATCCATGTTGCCTTGTGATTTAAGAACACTTCTGAGCTCTGATCTTAATCTAAGGTTAATCTTGCTTTATTTTTTATTGGCTAAACTATAAATCCTGAACATTATTTGTCATCTTAATAACAGAACATATGTAAAGAAAGGCAAACTCTATTCTTAGAAATGTTGAACTAATAGTGTGTGGAAGCCGACAGTTACAGATAGTATGTAAGTACAAGACCACTATATTGATTTTTTTAAATAAATCGATCTATTAAGAGTGGTATCAAGAATTAACTTTAGCAGTTTGTTCAATAAAAATATTTTCTAAGGTAGCATGTTCTTTAAAAAGCAAATGATGCCATATTTGAAATCCTAAAGTCCAAAAAATATCCATGAAATTTATTTTCTCCTCTCCTTACTCTCGCTGTTAAATTTCTAAGTTCATCTAGTAAGTGAAATATTTAAAGACTAAGAGGAAGTATTACGTAGTACCATATAGTTCATAATTTGTAAAAGCCTAGAAGCCATTGTTTGGTCCCACTTACAATTTAAGTATTTTAAAAGCGTGTGGCTTCTGTCTGTCATCCTTTTAAATAAGTAAAACATAAAAACAAGCAAAAACCAAAAGCTGCCTGAATACAGCAGAAGTTAGCCCTCAAAGAAAACTCCTTTTACTGAATTCCCTTTATACTGGTCGGTACCTCCAGAATTAAAGGCACAGCAGGACCTGCCTCAGTGCGTCCATTCTGAGCTTTCGGTGTGCTTTCTTTTGAACAAGTTTCTGAAGTAACAAAATTTGAATCTGATTTCTCTGGAAATGTTTTCACTAAAGATCTTTCAGTCAACGTTTTATGTTGCATTTCCAATGTCTAGAAGTGTCCCTAAACTTAGAAAGTGGCCTATAGTTTTTGAAAACTATGTTTTCCTAGAATGGGAAATGGGAATGGATTTTTAATTTATTCACTCTAAAATACTCAGTACCTTTTTCGTTCATATGCTTTTCTTCTGTTTAGAACAAAAATGTAATACAACTTCTAAAGAATCCTGTATCTCTTAAACTGTCCCAAGATCAAATTTGATAATAATTTATTCCAGGCAAGATTTTATAAATTAAATCACTTGTGTTTCTTTTCATACACGTTGTTTGGAAATGTTGCAAATATTGAAAATAGTCTCAACAGTAATACTAATTGATTTTTTAAAAAGGATTGTTGCAGCTCTTGTACTGTTTGAAGGGTAGTAGTTATTATTTGCTTGGGTCAGGTGTTAAAGTCGGGTAGCAGTTCATCATCTTGCCTCAGTGCTATTATGAGAGTCACAGTGAAAACCATAGAGAACTGACATGTTCATAAAAACCGAATTAAATCTCGGGCAGCAGCACACAAAGCCACATGTAATGATCACCCCATAAGGAAAGTATGTGAATACTGCTTTTGCAAAGGATTAAATATATTATTGTAATTTTAGCTTGTGCTCTGTACTATGCTTTCAGTGGAATTATTTAAGCCCTTTTAGTGACCGTTGTCCTTGCCCATTTAAAAACTAAAATGTAGTATATATTGTATAAAATGAAAATATCATTATAGCTTAATTAGGGAAGTTGTACATAGACATTGAAAGAAGGGTTAAAAACAAACAGTTTTATTATGCAATTGTAAAACACCAAAAATATAGATTCATCTTTGATATGTAACACACTAAATGTATTTTGTACAGCATCTGGTTTAAAAGGTGCCTTATTAAGTTTACCATTAATTGCTTTGTTCTATATATAGATTACATCCAGTGTATCATTTTTAAGTAAATAACCTTATTTTAGTATACTTTAGTGATGTGTTTTGTGATACTCGGACTGTATTGTGTATCAAAAGTCACCTGTCTGGTGAGATTTTATAACAGATAAGTTAGTACACACACGCGTCCCTGAGATGTGCACTTCGGCTGCCAGAGATGTGGTGCAGAACGCATGGCAGGTTAGTGACCCACAGTCTTTCCTTTGTGTAGGTAGAGCAGTTAAAAACCTATTACAGTGAAGGGTTATTTCCCTTAAAAAAAAAAAAAGTTCTAATTCTAAAAATATGTATTCATTGCAGAAATTTTGGAAAACATAGGAAAGAATAAAGCAGCAAATAAAATCACAATTCTATTGCCACATGTGTACCCCTATTTACACGTGAATGTTGCTTTTCAATCTTTTGTTTCTGCTGCATTTTTTTTACAAAATGATTGATATCATAGTATTCATTAATATCCACTGAAAATGTAACTTTAAAAAATTAACTACATAATATCCTACCAAGTAGATGAAATAATTTATTTTTGTAATTCCCTGTTAAATATTTGGGTTATTTCCATTGTTTTAAAAAATACAACGAATATATTGAACATCCTTGTACATAAATCTTTTAAATCATAAATTCATTCTCTTAGATTACATTCATAAAAGTGGGACTAGTGGCTATGAACTTTTAAAGGATTTTTTTTTTTAAAGATTTTATTTATTTATTCTACAGAGATAGAGACAGCGAGAGAGGGAACACAAGCAGGGGGAGTGGGAGAGGAAGAAGCAGGCTCATAGCGGAGGAGCCTGATGTGGGGCTCGATCCCATAACCCCGGGATCACGCCCTGAGCCGAAGGCAGACGCTTAACCGCTGTGCCACCCAGGCGCCCCTTAAAGGATTTTTTAAGATGAAAACCAGTCTAAGGTTCTGGGTAAGTGTGGCCGTATGATGTGGGCAGGGCATTACTTCCAACTTCCTTCTCTCTGCTAGCACAGCACCTGGTTTCTCATCCTGTAACTGGTTTCTATTACTTACAGTCATGGAATCCATTTATCCCGCTTTGTGAGAAGCTGCAACTTCAGGGCGGGAAGGCAGCTTTCCCTCTGTTCTGCAACAGTGTCCTCTCCCCTCCTGCCCTTAGTCTCACCCCCGATTGGAGCTGTTTCCGGTTGTTCGTCAGTCAGTCAGTCAGTGAACCTTGTGATGCCTCAGGCAGCTGGACCAGCTAAATCTCATAAAAGATTTGGGACTAGCTGAGGTCTCCCCCCAAATATGCATGTTTTGGGAGAGCTTGTTATGGTTCTTCACGGGAACCCCTGTCTAGTCCGTGTCAGATGGTTTCTTGAACCAGCAGCATGTAAAGAATGTAAACATGCAGCTTGGTGAAGAACCAGGGATCTCCTGGGCCTGTCAAATACTTGCTAGCTTTCCTTCTGTCTAAAAGGTTGACCCCAAACCTGGATCGATATATTCATTTTTCCTTCCCACCATAATCTGTTACTCTCACCGATTAGTTGGGATGGTGACAATTTCCAAGGTTTCTTTCCTAGTAGTAGTAGTACTAGTAGGGAAGACGTGAAGAAATGAGGACACTGTTCTTCCAGAATCATCGAATCTTGTAGGTAATTTCAGGCAGCTGCTAATTCAGTCATTAAGTCTTCATTCACTTGGAGAACTATCTCCCCGCTGCTGGGGCACGGACCATTTCTGGCACGAAAGTTAGATGCATTCTCCTGGAAAGCCTTGCTTCCGCCCTCGGAGCAGCACAGCCCTGACGAAGCGGACACGGCACACTGAAGGTGGCCAGTCGGTCGTGTAGAAAGAGGCCAGCTAGTGGCAGTGGCACCCTACTGGGCACGGGGAGTTAAAGACTGCGAGCTGACGGTAAAAGCAGAAATAGGCGAGTCACCCTAACGCTGGAAGTGAGGAGGAGGAGACTTAGTTCAAGTGCAAAGGTACACACGCAACTTAATGTCCGCTAGAAGCAGAGGCTGGGGCTGAAAGGTCCATCCGCAACTGCCCTTGGAGGTGGAGATTGTGATTCTCGTTTTTAGACGGAATACCTGTGGCCTACCTGTTACTCCTCTGAACTGTATCTTCTTGGCCTTTGTCCAATTGTGCTTTTACTCCGAGTGTCCCACGTATGCTCAGAACGAAGTTCAAGGTGATTCTAGATGCCCGGTGCTGCTTCCTCCCTCCATCTCACTTCTCATAACATCCTAACTTTTATGCAGGGAACCGGAAATGTTACCATTATTTGAAAGTCAGGAGTTGGTATAAAATGCTCAGGTTGGAAATATTTTCAGGCTAGAGGAAGGAAGAACTAGGGCCTTTGTTGTTGAGAGGGGAGCCATGTGTAAAGCGAAGCTGAGATCTGGCTGATGACTGAGGCTGGTGAAGCGCACCTGCTGCCCTGGTCTCTGTCGCTCTGCCGCGGGACTCAAATCCACGAAAACGTTGGAAGATGATGAAAAGAAAGAATTGAAAGGCTGTGGCAAACAAAGCTGCAACGGAAGGCATTTCAGTCAAACATTTAAAAATCAAAACTAAGTATTTGATTCTGTCTTCGTTCTTAGCTGGCACTAGCTGGAGATCGACTCTAACCGAAGATACTTGCAGCGTCCCTGTTGCCGGTAAGAAGTCTGACGTGTCTAATTCAGTCCTTTATGATATAACGTATTTTTTCATTCAAGAAACAGAATTTTCGGGGCCCCTGGATGGCACGGTCGGTTGAGCATCTGACTCTTGGTTTCAGCTCAGGTTGTGAGATCGAGCCCCACGTCGGGCTCTGTGCTCCCCACAGTCTGCTTCGGACTCTGTCCCTCTGCCCCCGCCCCCTCCCCACTTGTGCGCGCTCGTGCGAGGGCGCTCGCTCTCTCAAATAAATCCGAAAAACAAAATGGAATTTTCTCTCCGCTGTTTTGAAGTTTAAACTTGCCATGTCTAGATACATTCTTCATGTTAATACTGATTGGGTGCTTTTAAACTTTCCTTGGACGTGGGAGCTTCCACTATTTCTTTATTTCCTCCCTTCCTTTCTTTTACTTTACTCTTCCTAGAACTCCCATTAGACAAATATTAGGTCCCCTGTTTCTTCCATATTTCTTAACGTGTCTGTTGTATGATCCATCTTACCGTTTGCTTTTCAGCCCATCTACTGTTTTTTTTTTATCTCAACCAAACTTTATTTATTATTTGGAAATAATTTCAAAATTCTAGAAAAGTGAAGAGTACAAGAATGGCATTAACACTTCACCCAGATTCATCAACTATTACATTTTGCCACAGCTGCCTTGTTGGTCTGTGTGTGTGCACAAGAATCGTAAAGGCTTGATGTTGGCATGTTTGAGCACACACATAACCTTCTCTGAACCACTTGGATTACAGAGCTCGTGTCTCTTTTAAGTATTTCAGGGATATTCCTATTACAAAACCGGTTTTGTATGCTTTTCAAATTCAGGAAAGTTGACATTGATACCGTAACAATCATCAGCAATACCAAAATCTGCAGACCCTCGTCGGTTCTCACACAGTCCGTGAGCGCATTTCCCGGGCCCAGGGTCTGTTGGGGGATCTTGCGTTGCATTCGGTTGTCATGTCTCATTCTTTAATCCGAGACAGTTCTCCAGTTTCTGTCTTTTGTGATACATTTTCTAGAGCAAAAGGCCAGAGTTTCTGTGGACACAGTTGTGTCCTTCTCGGGGTATCCCATTGGGAGGCCATGGCATGTGTCCCATTATTAATGATGTCACTGTCAATCCCCTGTTCGAGGTGAAACCTAGTTTCCTTAGTGGAAAGTGGTGGTTTTCCCTTTGTAATTACTATGTTATGGTGATAATTTGAGACTCTGTTCTAGCCATTGGCAATTCTAATGTGAATCAGTGGTTACAAAGTAGTGGTTTTCTACTTGCGTGATTACACCTACATTTATTAACTGGCGTTCTGTAAGGGAGAGGTCTGTCTTCTGTTTATTTCTTATTACCAGTAGGAACACATGGATTCTTCCTCTAGTCAGTGAGTTAGAGTCTATTGGGTCATCATTTGTTTCGATGTTCCGATTGATCCAGACTCGGCCACCGGAAGTTCTTCACGTTGGCTCTTGAGTCCTTTGTCCACGTGCTCATCTTTTCTTGAGCACTTCTTAATTTTGGCACTTAGAAGATGTTCCAAAGTCATCTGGTAGTTTCCCTGCCCCAGCCATGGAGCCCGCCATTTCTCCAAGGCTGTCTGATTCCCTCAGGGAGGATGGTATTTAGAGACCAAGATCTGAGTGGCAAATAAGATTTCCAGTTTCCTGTATTGTTTCTAGAGACTTGTGTAGTCCAAAATCTTCAGTTTTTTGAGTTTGGGATCCTCTTCTTCCTGACCCTGGTTTTCCACAAAGGTCGGGCGCTTTGGCATGGTCGCTCATCTCTGTGTTTGGTGAACCCCTGCTCCCCTCAGTTCTGTGTTCCTTGGCTGCCTGTTTTTATGGGGCAACAGCGGTTTGTTAGAGCAAAAATTAAGTGCTCCGTTCTGCTTGCCTAGGATTCAGGCTTTTCCCCTCCGCGTATTGACCCCGCTCCCCACCGCAGTGAGTTTTGTCATTGCTTGGCCGGCTCTGGGGGAGCTTTCTTCAGAGGAGGGGGGAGGAACGCTGAGCGGGCTAGAGCGGGGCTGGAGGTGCGGGTGTTTTTGAGACAAATGTCACGGGATACCAGCGGAGTGGTGGAGCATGACAGGAAGGGAGAGCTTTCGGAAACAGTCTTTACAGACCATATATATCCTCTCCGCGGTGTTCCTAAAACACAAGTTGTTTCTGAAAGAAAAGCAGAGGTCAGGTGTTACTTTGACATGTTGTGCTGCGTGGGGACACACCTCTGGGTTGACTGCCGCGGGCCTTGGGTTATCCACGTCGCCTGGGAGCTTCCTGCCTCGAGAGTCCGTAACCGCCCCGCCGCTGGGGGCCCAGGACAGACCCGCGCTGCCGGGCTCCGGGCAGAGGCCACCGCTGCTGGCCGCTTAGCACGGGCAGGCGACGGCTGGGACCCACCGCGGCTGCCCCTCGGCTGCTCCTCCTCCACGCATCCCCTCAAGCCTGTTAGGGGCTGAGTTTGAGTTTGGGGTTCCCCTGAAATCGCTCCCATCTCCAACAGTCTCAGATGTTTTGGGTTATGGTTTCCTTTTGCTATTTCATTTTATACTTGATCCTTCTACTTCCCATTTTTCAGAAATTGTGAAAATTTTCTGATCAGCTTATGGCACCCTTTCTTGTTTTTCAGTATTATTTTTGAATCCGTGTTTCCCTCCGATTTGGGAAGTATGGTACCACTCTGTGCTCAGTCCATTGCCTTGTTCTGGGTGCCACAAGTGAAGGGTGTCTTAACATTAGTCTGGGTAACGGGGTCTGTTTGGGGGGCACTGGCAAAGAGTCTGCACCCAGAGATACTAGATGCCTTAGTGGAGATAAGAAACCTGTCGAGTGAACTTTAGAATTGTTAAACGGGTGTCTTCATTATAGAAGTGTTTAAGCAGGAAATTTGCACTTAAACTGGATATTAAGGTTTTATGAAATTGGTTTTGTTGCATGGAAAGCATCCTATTTAAAAGAACCATTGTCTCTAGTTCTCATCCCAGAAACTTCTGGAGCGACTCATCCACGCTGCTGGCGGAGTTTACCAGTTAGCACTTGCATTTATAATCCTGTTAAGGGCACCGGCAGAGGGCATGTGCCCCTTATGGAGATCAATTCGCTCTGCTTAAATGTGCAATGCATTCCAAATGGAAATCTTAGTTGGTAAGACCACACTGTCCTAATATCTCCACTTAGTCGTTAGTACAGCTTGACCAATAAGAGCGAGATGGGGCAGAAGGAAGACACGGCAAGAGCCACGGGCTACCGGCTTTCCAACCTTTGGTCGGGAATGGCCCCAGTACATCATGCCTTGGGTTGGCATTAGTCTTGGCAACTGAGAGCCACGCTGGGCAAGAGGCCCTGGCCAGAGGGAAGGGCAGGAAGGCCAGAGTCAAATCTGTGGTCAAAATAATAAAACACCAAGATACTTACTGAAAGCTATTAGACTAACCACCTCATTCTACAGGCGGAAAAAGTTCAGGGGGCGGTGATTTACTGTCAGTGGCAGAGCGGCCCGGCACACTCTTCCTTTTAACGCTAATGTTTTAGCATATGGAGCACACGAAGCTTGGTGAATAAATTCTGAGGGACAACGGTTTGGATTAATGACCCTTAGGAAACAAAGAGAAGGGCTGAGACTCTTGTTAACTCTGACAACCAACTCCTGTCCTTTTTCACCACCCAGTCCAGTCCAATTTAGTTATGCAGAAGAGTATGTTCAACACATCGGATACCTAATGACCAAAACACACACGTTTCCTCACAACTAGACGGCTGCTTTCTCCAGCCTGTTTGCTCTAGGGTCTGTAATGTTTTGAAAATCCTATGTTGATATTGTGGGAACTGTTGCAACTCCAAGTGTTCCTGTCTAATCCAGTATTCACGCCACTGCCTGCTGGGGAGGCTCTGCGTGTGCCATGTAGAACTTACTGGAACTGTGAAGTCAAGTACAGCCTGGAATCAGGGCAGTCACATTTATCCCAAATAGTTGCATTTTGTCCCCTATTTCTACCTCCTTCAGCGAATCCTTTGGCTCTCCACAAATAAACCAGGCAGAGAGTTGAAGGGCATTGCTTTTATTCCAGAGCTGATCGTTCTCGAGGGAGAGTTTGACAATCGTCCTTCACTTCCTCCCTCAGCCTCCTTCCTGGTTCGCGATGCTAATAAGAATGAGGACGGTCATCGGCGAGTGGAGGAAGTAAAAAAAAGGCGAAGGCTGTACACATTTGAGTTCATGTTTGGCGTGTCGGCCTTTATCTTGTGGAGGCGAGGAGATAAAGAAGTGAAATTAAGGTTACAGATAAATTCAGGGAAGGACCCAACCTGAGGGAAATATAATACTGTTTCCTTCGGTTAACTCGACGAGGCCGTTGTCCCGTTTCTAACAGAAGTCAAACGGTTCAGTTCTCTCCGACGGCCCTGTAGTGGGTACAGACTGTTTCCAACAATATCCAAAATGTCACCTCCATTTTAAACACCTTCCTTCTGCAGAGGAACGATTTTCTAGCATAAGATTAGGGAAAGGAAGTGGGAGAATGGTTTAAAGTTTCCAACCACAGGAGCGACACACCAAAGAAGCTGTGGGACCCAGGGTGCGGCCGAGGGCTGGGCCCACACGCCGTGCTGCCTCAGGAGGCATGCCAAGCTCGGGTTCACACCTCCCCGGGCCGGGTTCTGCCCAGAGAGAAGCATTCCAGTTCTTCTCGCCATTAAGAAAGAGCCAAACCCAGTGCGTCTAGAGGAAGGCCACATATACCGCATCGTCTCTGCAGTTTTCCGGGAAGAACTAGACCAGCGGGATGGGTCTCCAGACCAACCCTGGCCGGAGCTCCAGGCCAAGGAACGCTGGGCGAGTCCACGACGTCTGGTCAAGGGCTGTGCCCGGCGTTCAGGTCTTGAATATCAGGAATCCCCCGAATGTGGTGCCTGGCGGGTTTCTCTTTATGACCGAGCCCTGGGTTAACTCGAACCACACTCTCTCGCCTTTCTGCAGCTCGGCCATCGTGAAGGTCGTGGCCATGCTTCCACCCTTCCGCTCCTCGGTGGAACTGACGGGGGTCTGATGGTGACCTCCCAACACCAGCTGCCCAGAGCCTGGCCCTGGGCCAAATTCAACGCTCACTGCAAACAGATAGACCCCGCGCTCAGGGGCTCGGAAGTAGCCGTGTTCAGGGAAGTAGCTGCTGCCAATGTTGATGTAAGTAGCGTTGAACTTCACCGCCTGTAGCGCAGCCGTGCCTTCTGGAAAGCCAGCATAGAAGGCCACAGGGGAGCCTGGAATAGAGGAGGAAAGTGCTCAGTGACCATCTCTCACTCCCTCAGATGGGAAACGAAACCCTGAGACCTGCCTTTCTCATCTTATTAAAGTAGGAATAGGTCACTATTTCCAGATAACCTAGGTGTTCCCAATAGCAGCTCAGAGAGTGGGAGCCACTGGCCAATACTCACTAGGTCACTGAGAGGAAGGAAAATACAAGTCCGTTGTCTCTTCGAGTGTACATTTTTAAAAAGCACTTTCTCATTGTTCCCTTTTCCTCCCAGCATCCTGAGAGGTAAGTACCCCTCCTCTGAGGACACCTTGAGCCTTGAGTGCTTGACTGGTCGTCCAAAGCTGCGTGGCTTGCCGATGGCAAGATAGGGCAGGAACCTGCATCTCTGACTTGCACACTACTGCCACCTACTGGGGATCTTGAGATACTCAAGGGCAAGAGAGAAAATACTATCTATCTTCCAGGTAATAATGCTAACAGAGGAGAGAATGAAAGAACACCAAAGGATCCTTCCTGCTGGACGTCTGGCACAGGACCTTAGAGAGAGGAGAGCAGGTGGGACCGGACAAGAAGACTCTTCAAGCTGGTCATCTTAGTGTTTTCAAACTGTGGCACAGAGCCCTGGGGTTACAGATGGGGAAACAGGCCCAGAAAGGGAAAGCTGGCTCCAGATGACAGACAATAAATTACCACACTGGGAGCTGTCCTTGGATCTCCTGATTTCTGGTGCTCTTTCTAGGTAAAGACGCATTTTAGCCAGCCACAGGAAGACAAGCGAGACGAAGAGAACACAGGTGGGAGGCCCGCCAGGCCCACACACAGGCATGGAGCCACGGGGAGCCTCCCCGTGAAGAGGGCGAGTGTACAGTGAGGAAAGAGCCAACCCGACTGCCTGGCCAAGACTCTCAGGCGGGGTGGGGACAGAGCCAGGAAGTGGAAAGGGTGAGTCCCATGGGGGGTTCTGGCCATGGCACTGAACTTGGCACAGATGAGGTCATGTTCCCCATGTGCTCCCTCAACTCTCTGTGTGTCTCTCTGTATCGCTCTCTGTGTGTCTCTTCATTGAGACCAAACTCCTCGTTTCTTAGGGGATAAAACCAAGCAAGGTCCTAAAGGAGGGACAATTGGCATTGTGGTTAGTGACTTAATCCCATCTACTGCCCCAGCTCTTGGGCTCCCGGTCCAGCAATAGTCTTGTGAATGTCAAAATTTTGCTCTTCTTTAGTTTTGGAAAATTTTCTGAGAACTGGAGAGGTCAGAATAACTTTCCCATTTTGTAGTAAGTGTGTCACGTCCAAGACCCGCGGCTGGCTCTGCAGTTCCCCCAGCAGCCAGGAGGTGGGGCACTCGCCCAGCCGAAGGGATGGCCGCCCAGCGCGCCCTCTGCTGGTACTTGGCCCTCTCTGCACCCGTTGCCGCGAGCCAGTCAGCCTGCCCCTGAGAGTCCCGCTTTCCAGGCGACCCTCCCGGCCCCTGGGCCCGACCTGCCCCTCAGAAGGCTCGAGGTTTGTGCTTCACTGATTTGCTGGCAGGTAAACTGAGGGTGGGCTTCCCTGCAGGCACAAATTCAAGACCTATGGCCTTTCTACAAGACAAATAAGGGAGAATTTTTATTTTTAAGGAAGAAATGTTTTTGAAATAATAAAATATTGCAATGGTAAACTCAGACACCTAAACCATCAGGCACTTGAGGCCTTGCACCACTCGCAAGAGGAAAAAAGATGGAAGACTTAGTATAGGCAGACAGAGCCTCGGCCCTGAAAATGCTGGGGAAACGGGAAAACGTTGACTGGTTTCTACTAAATGTTATACCTTACGTCAGGTACTTAGTACATGGATCTGTTAGTCTTCATAACAACCCTTCGATGTAGGTAGTGATTCGCCCATTTTACAGAGGAAGAAACCGAGACGAGTAAGTGGTGCTTGAGACTGTGCTCTGTCTACCGCCCCCAGGCACACAGGCCTCCAGGGCCAGGAGGGAGAGCTGGAGGAACAGGGAGAGCTTGGGCTGGGATCCTGGGTCAGACCTCAGACTTCCCACATGCCAGGCTACACCAGGGTATAGACAGCCCGGATAGCGGCCTCGTACCCAGTGCTGTGTCTGGATGAGCAGGTGGCCATAGCCCCGACGCCAGCCTCTCTGGCAGCGGAGGATCACCTGGGGCACGGAGTCCAGTGGTCCCTTTCCCAGGGCCACACTCAGGGAGGGGCCCGGAAGGCTGGCTGCACATCACGTCAGCCTCAGAGCCAGCTGCCCAGGCCCTGGGGCCCCGCAGGGACCAGGCGTCAAGGGCCTTTCTCAGAGAAGAGCCAGCACCCTAGAGACAGCTGGACAGGGTCCAGGGCTCTCTGTGCCACTTACTAGCAGTATGAACGGGACACGTCCCCTGACTGAGCCGCAGGTAGGACGGCAGTGACGATGAGCTGTGGTGCTGTTAGGACGACTCAACATGGCCAAGCCCAAGAAAGGCACTGCAAGGGACCTGCGCGGAGCAGCGAGATGGGCCAACTACGTTAGCACAATGAGCTCCTTTCAGGGCCCAGTGCCCTCCCTGGATTCCCGTCTTGCGGGGTACTGCCCAGGGCAGGTGACACCAGCCCCTGTTCCCATAGTTGTATACGGGGGAGCTGATTAAAGACGCATGGGGTGAGGCAGGGTGGACAGGAAGAGCTGAGATGAAGGGACTGTGGCACGCAGAAAAGGGAGGCCTGCCCCCTTCCGCTCTACAGGCCGAGTGGCAGCCAGCCAGCGGGGTATCTGGGAGCCTCAAACATTCCCATGGCAGGCCTCTGCCCGCTCACTGACACTTGGTTCTTGTGAGTTCTACCTGCTTCTACTTCAGGTACCATAGAGGCCCCTGGCCCTGCATGAAAGGCAGATCGGTGCAAAACTGGCCCTGAGTAGTCCTGACCCTTGGTCACCCCGTTCTCTTTCACCTCCCCTCCTCGGAGGCCGAAGAGCTGCTAGCAGACAGCCCTGTCCTCCCAGCCTCCCCCAGCGTCCCCCTGGGCTCAGGAACTCACCTGCCTCCCAAAGCACCGGCCCTTTGCCAGGCTCATCCGCCCAAGTCTCCGCTTGCTTCCTGTCCCTCCTCCGGGGAGCTTCCAGCCCTTTCTGCTTCTTCCCTTTCCTGCTCAGCATGGCCTGCAGCTTCCCCAGGTCCAGGCTGACGTTGGCCGCCACAAGCCCTTGGAAGTTCCCGAAGAGGCTGTGGAAGAGGCGCTGGTGCCGCTCCAAGTCGCGCTCGGTGGCGGCCAGCGCCTCGTGCAGCCCCCCGAGGGAGCCGTTGAGGGACGAGGCCCCCGCAGCCTCGCAGCACCGGCCCGCCCGCCGGAGGTCGGCGTCCAGGCGCTCCAGCTCCCGCGCCAGCGCGGCCGGGGAGGGCCCGCCGGCCTCGGCCACCTGCTCCAGGGTCGCCAGCCGCGCGGCCAGCGCGTCCCAGGCGAGCGCCTGCTCCTGCAGCCCGCTGGCGGCGTCCCGCAGGCCGGCGTGGATCTGCTCGTAGCGCAGCGGCAGCGGGTCGGGCGCCTCCTCCGTCATCCGCTCCATCACCTCCTCCCCGAAAAGGGCGGCCAGCACGGCCTCGTGGCGCAGCGCGTCGTCCAGCAGGGCCGTGAAGTAGCTGTGCAGCTGGCCCACCTCGGCCCGCATGTCCCCGTGCGCCGCCCCGCGCGCGTCCGTCAGCGCCCGCAGCTGGCTCCGCAGCCGCGCCCCGTCGGCCCGCGCCCGCTCGCCCTCCGCCCGCTGCGCGTCCACCGCCCGCGACAGCGCCGCCACCGTGCCGCTCAGGGCCTGCAGGGACGAGCCGTCGCGCTGATGCCGCTCGTCCAGGCTCACCTGTGCCTCCTCCAGGGCCCGCGTGGCGTCCCTCTGCCCCTCGCGGATGACGTCCAGGTCGAAGTAGAGCTTCTGGCAGTTGCAGTCCTTGACGTACTTGATGAGGTCGGCGTGGCCGCCCTGCAGCTGCTGGAGGGTGAGGTTGAGCTCCAGCAGCTGCCGCTCCATCTCCTCCTTGTTCTCCTCCATGATCAGCGACTTCTCCATCAGGATCACCCGCAGCTCGCGCAGCGCCGTGTGGTTCACCTGCAGCTCCTCCAGCTGCCGCTCCACCTTGCTGATCTGATCGAAGGTCTCATCGGACTCCGAATACAGCTCCTTGATCTCATCCACGTGCTGCGCCAGCGTGGCCCTCATGTCTGCCAGGGTTCTCTGCAACTCGGCTTCCCTGCGGCCCGCGGCCGTGTGCAGCGCTGACAGGTTCCTCTGCAGCTGGCCCAGCCTGGCCTGCAGGCTCTCCGGCTCTGGCCTGGCGCCTGCCCCTGCCGCTGCTGGGACCAGGCTGCCGTTGGCCCCCACAGGCTCCTGGGCCTTAAGGAACCTCTTCAGCTTGGCGTCCACGTCCACCTCGACCTGGGCGAGGGACTGCTGCAGGGAGAGGTGCTGGGCGTGCATGCGTTCCTCCACGTCCTGCCGCAGCTGCCCCACTCTCTGGGCGTTCTCCTGCACCTTGCTCTCAAATTTGGCCCCAAGCTCCTGGAAGTCAGCCTTGGCCACCGTGCCCTCCTGGACCCCCTTGATGGCCTGTTGGTTGGCCTCCACATCGAGAGACAGGTTTCTCACGGCTTGGGAGAGGCTGTGCAGGCTTTGGTTGAGGGTCCTCCAAATGGGGCTGAAATGCACCTGCAGGAAGGCATCCATGTGGGGCAGTAGCACTTGCTCCAAGGATCTGCCAGGCACCCCTGCAACAGAGACACGCTTTTACCCAAGCCCTGCAGGAGCAGACCCCCCCCTCCCTGGGCAAGGACTGAGCGGGGGGGGGGGGGGGAGTCCTCTGAGATTTGGGCCTTCCTCTCGTCCCCTCGGGTATGAGCAGGCTCTTCTCAGCCCCTGGAGCCTGCCACTCACCAGGCTCTGTCTGATTTGCCTCAATGGTGGCAGCTGTGAGGTTGCTTGCCAGGGCCGTCCAGAGCCCCGGGAGGCCATCTGCCACCTGGTGAATGTCATTCTGGAGATCTCCCAGCAGGCGTTCCTGCTGCTGCATGACGTTGCTGAGCTCTGCAGCTGGGTGGCCTGAAGACACATGAGAGATAAGTGTCGAGGTCTAACTCCCAAGGCCTGGGTGGATCGGGTACAGAGAAGTTAATTTCCAAGTTCAGGTGGAAATATCAGGGAGGTGTGTGCTGATGTCCTCTGAGCAGGAGCTTAGCAGCCTTCAGCTCCAGAAGGGGAAATGCATGGCACCTGAGCCCTCACCCTCATCCCGGCACCCACAGCAGACATGACTAATCAATCACAGCACACTTGCCTCCTCGGCTGTGTGGACATGGCCTCTCCACATCATTTGAGGCAGTCCTTGTCTAAAGGTAGGAGTTCACCGCATGATGAAACTCATTCGTCATCCCAAACATGGCCCAGCCTTGAAAGGCCTCACAAATGGTGCCTCTTAGTGGTTCTGTGCTGACTCTAGACCAAGGATAGTATGATGCATATAGGAGAGCTTCTTCTAGGCCATGGAATCCTGTACCATTCAAGGGGCAGGAAAGGTGCCAGATGAAGCTTTCCTTCCCAGAAAATGGAGTCAAGGAAAAGGGTGTGTGTGCTTCGCCAGCAGGTAGTAATGGAGGGCCCTGTGACTCTGGCCTCCTTGGTGTGGGGGGAGGCAGACACAGAGCCACAGAAGGGCCCCTGCTGATTCTGGGCACAGAGTTTTCCTGAAATGGCACTGCCCTATGAGAAGAGAAAGGCCTGGCACGTGGGTTCTTTCTGCCTGCCTGCCCTTCCTGCACCTTCTAGGGAAGAATCATACCAGGTTCAAAGCCGACTGGCCCATCCCAAGGCTCCTGGAGGCTATCACCTAGATCTTCATGCTCAGGGATTGCCGTGGGATCTGCGGAGAGGAGGCAACAATGGTGACCCCACAGGTCAGAGGAACTGCCTGACCTCTAGGGTCAGAGGTTGGAGGGGAGGGAGCCACAGGGGGAGCCCTACCGTGGTGCTGGCAGTCAGGGCCCACAAAGCCTGGGCAGCACCTCCAGGCCACGGAGGCCAGCACCTTCTGCTTGACCTGGTACACCGGCTTCTGTGCCATGCGATACCTGGGGAAAGAGGGGGCCAGCTTAGTGACTCCAGGATGAGTCAGCATAGGCCTCGGATGGACGGCCCGCCTTGCCCCATCCTGCCCCCACTCACATGACTTTGACTTTCTGGCAGTCTGGAGTCCCCTGTGGACATGGCTGCTGCGAGTGGACGAGGAATTTCTCTGTTTTGCAAGCAGCTACAAAGGTGACCAGCCTGGACTTCTGGTACGGGCACCAGTTACTGGAAAAACAAGCCAGAGGAGAGGGCTGCTGAGCCACGCCCAGGTCCCACATGACCCTTCCTAGAGGTCAACAGTGGTGCCAGTGCCCCCCTCCCCCTGCCTCCCTGCCCCACCCAGTGCCCGGGATTCTAGAATCCGTTAGTCCTAGAGGGGAGCGCTCTGCACTATTCAGCCCTCAGCTCCAGGACAAAAGCTCCACGAAACCCACCTGCAAGGGCACCTGCTCCACTGCCTTCCAGGAAGCCCCTCGAACTGGGGTCAGCACAGAGAGGCTGAAGAGCGCCCCCAAAATCACACAGCAAAATTACCCACGGAGCCAGGAAGGGCTCCCACTGTTTCTCTTGGTGTCAGGGAGAAATGCTGCTGGGGCTGGAGGGTCCTGGGTTCGAATCCTTCATCCTCGGGCTGTGTGACCTTGAGTGAGGCACTTAGGGAGCTCCCCCTTCCCCATTTCTCAGATGGAGATTATAATACCCTCCTCCAAGTGTGCGGGTGAGTACCAAGGGCCTGGCTCCTGACAAGCGCTCAACGAACACCGCGGCCCTGCCCCGTCACCACTCACATCGTTCCTCACCACAGACCAGGCTGCAGGGAGGGCACCTGCTCCCTGGCTGCTCCCCATTATGGCCATTATGGAAATGGGCTTTCAAATGGTTGTGGGAAAAGGCAGCTGAGCTGAGCAGTCCCTTCTCTGGGAAAGGTCCTACAGGATGGTTTGGGGGTCACATTCAGCATCCTGAACACCTGAGAGGCAGCCTCTCCCTTTACCAGTGTGTGTGGTTGCAAATCCCAGGAGCAGGGGTGCTCATGGCTGGCACCGCCCCAGCGCACTGATCTGGTGGCAAGCTTGATGGGCTCAGTAGAATAGGTCAGAGGGTCCTTCACCTGCTAATCAGCTCCCAGAACGGAGCTCTCCGGAGTTGCAAGTGGCAATGACCTGCATGGCTCAGTTCGGCTCAGCACCTCTTGGGCATTGGGGGCTGGGCTAAAGCCCAGCGGCACTCAGTGCCAATATGGCGGAACAGGTCTTCCCTCCAGGGTCCCCGGGAAAAGCAGGCAATCTCAGAGGGCGTGGACGGTGCCAGGACCTGGGGAGACTTTCAGAAGGAGGTGCTAATCTGGCACCAGGAGCTGTGGCAGAGGTGTACGGCCTGCTGAAATGCAGGGGAGGGGCTGCAGAGGTAAGGAGAAGCCAGGCTGGGGGGGCCTGAGTGCCAGAGGAGGAGCCGGACCATGTCCTGAAAGCACAGAAAGTTGTGGGGGCTCTGAGCGGGGAAGTGACATGACAGGGCCACCGTGCTGGGTACAGAAAGGACAAGAAGAGGCAAGGCAGAGGTAGGTGGCTGTGTCAGGGATCCAGGTGGAAGATACTGGCAGGGGCCATGGGTGATGGCAGTGGATATGGAGAGAAATGGCCACCCTTGTCAGATATTAGGAGGCAGCACTCAGGGCCTTGGAGATGGAGTGGCTATTGGGCTGGGGTCTTATTCTCTGGAGCTGGCCTCTGTCCTGGGGCTACCAGGCACACAGAGATGGGGGTAGGGCAGGGGGAAGGATTGAGGGGAATTGAGTGACCATATCTGTTTTGAAAGCTGAGACACCCCCCTCCTCAACAAGCCTAATTTCTCACTTGGCTCCCAAAAGCCTGGCAGCCAGCTTTTACCCTCTTGGCAACAGACTGAAAAAGCTTGTCAGGAAAATGACCCCACTCAAGAGGAAAGATCTAAAAAACAATGACATCAGGGCCTCCCCCAGTGAAATAGCCCAGCAGAACATATTATGACAAAAGAGGTCAGAAAGCCCCGTCCGCACACCCAGCTTCCCATCAGCTTCTTAGTCTGTCTACTCTCAAGCAGGCGGACGTCCAAGATGACCCCCGAGAAAAGTCTCTACTACAAAAGAGCGAGGTCAAAAACAAGCAATTGGGAAAAACATCAGCTTGGACGAAACCAACACTGTGCAGAGAAGTCCCTCAAATTTGTATTAATAGCCCCAGATCTATAAGAGAAGTTACTGCATCCAAGAAAGAACAGGAAGCTATTTTAAAAATGGGAGAACAGAGAACGAAAGAACCCTCAGGAATTAAAAATATAACAGTAGAAATGCAAAAGAGACTTAATAGAAATGTTAGAGGGTAAAGTTAAAGAAATTTTCCTAAAAGAAGAGCAAAGAGAGAAAGAGAAAACAGGAGAGGAAAGATCAGAAAAATAGATCCTGGAAATCCGACATCCGAACAATGGGATTCGAGAAAGAGAACAGAGGGAGGAAATCATTGATGGAAAAAAAAAATCAAGCAAATATTACAAAAGTGAAGGGCTTGAACCTTCAGATTCAAAGGGCCCACAATATGATGAAAATAAACTCAATGTCATCATGAAATTTTAGAACTCTGGAAATGAAGATAATTCTATACTTTCTAGAGAGAAAAATCAACACACACACACACATACACACATCAGCCCTTAGAATGGCCTTGAACCCCTCAACAGCAACACTAGAAACTCGAACACAGTGGAGAACTGCCTTCAAAATATGGAATGGGGGCACCTGGGTGGCTCAGTCAGTTAAATGTCTGACTCTTGGTTTAGGCTCAGGTCATGATCTCAGGGTTATGAGATCAAGCCCCACATCGGGCTTCATTCTCCGCTCAGAGTCTGCTTGTCCCTCTCCCTCCTGCTCTGCCCCTTCCCCTGCTCGCACTTGCTCTCTCTCTCAAATAAATAAATAAATAAAATCTTTTAAAAAGTACAGAGGAAAATATTTCCAATTTAGAATCCTATACCCAGCTGAACTATCAATCAAAGTGAAGAGAGCAGAATAAAGACAGGGAACAAAGCCAAAGAAACAAAAAAATGAATACAGTTGTTTATTCCAAGGAAGACCAAAAATATGAAGTGTGCAGGGGATGGGGGAGGATTCATAGGTTTTTTTCAAGTCTCCACTCTGAGTAACATACATAGTTGGATAAACGTAAATACTCAAAACGACAATATGGGCAGATGATGGATAGGCAGTGCGCGTGTGTGCACACGCGTGCACGTGCATGCCTTCTTGCACGCCTATGCACGCATGTTGGGCTTGGGGTGTGGAGTGGGAATGAGAGCTGAATCACAGATAATGCTACTTCCCAAGAACTAGCAATATAAACATGTTAGTTAGAGACACAGAGGTAAATGCCAAGGGATTCCCCTAAACAGTTAAAAATCATTGCCTTTGGGGACCGGTGGGGCAGGGGCTTCTGACTGTCTCAACCAACTTTGCAGGTTTGACTCTAAACCAGAGGGTCGGCACAGCTTTCCCATAAAGGGAGAGAGAGTAAATATTTTACATGAGACGGACTACATAATTTGTAGTGTCCAGTGCACAAAGAAAATGCGGGACAACAACAGAGATTAAACCAAGTGAGAGACCCTTCTGTGGGCACGCCCTGTGTGACCGGTCACATGCCCATGGAGCTGGCCCTGATTTTAGGCAAAGAATGTTCACTCAACACGGAAAGAGCAACTGCAAAAGGTCTGGACCCAGAGTTTGGGGATCACAGGTGAGACAGTCAGCTGCACAGGCTGTTCCAGGACCAGAAACTCCAGCCTCCACCCCACCCCCACCTGGGCCGCATGGAAATGCTGGAATATGGGCTCAGGCCTGAGGAAAAGTGTTTCTCTAAACCAGTGGTTCTCAGGGGGTGGGGGTGGGGGGTTAAGGGACTTCCTTCCACTGGGAGGGTGGCCGTGAGACTGGCATCTAGTGGGCAAACACCAAGTGTGCCCACTGAACACCTCGGAATGCACACAGCACAGCCCGGCACCCCCCACGGCCAAGAATTAGCCAGTTTCAAATGCCAGTAGTGCCGAGGTTGGGAAATACCCACTCAAAACAAAGTTTTGTTTGTTGCTCACCCTCTGAACTGCTGTGGAGGGTCCAGAAGGCCTGTGCCCAGGCGAGCTGGGTCTGGTCCAGCCTGCCAGGCAGTGACTGGGACTTTCCACCTCGAGCTCCTGGAACGGGAAGCAGTGCTGCCCACCCTTCCTGCCCAGGAACTTTCTCTCCTGATCTGCCCAAAGCTCGGGCTCTAACTATTCTCCCTGCCTATGCTCCCCCTCCCTTGGCAGCCCTATCCCCTTGGCATAGTACAGGCCGCTGGCCCAGAAGCCCTGGGAACATTCCTGACCTTTGCTTTGGTTTCCTCCAGCTCCTGGCAGCCGTGTGCTGGCCCTCTGAGCCTGAGCCCCCAGCCCAGCTCGCAGAAGCGCCCATTGTTCTCACGGAGCCCTCTTTGCACCCTCATCTCCTGGGGCCAGCCTAGAAATGAGTGCGGGGATCCTCCAGCTGGATTTGGGCTGCCCTGGGCCTCTGACACGACCCCCACCTGAGGCTTTGCCCCAGTCAGGAGAGTGTCTGCTGGCCCCTTTGGAGCTTTTAATGGGAGCTCGGAAGCCTGGGCCTCCCCCCTCCCGTCCCCCTGGATTCAGGGTGACCTTGAGCAAGGCCCTTCCCCCCTCCCCAGTCCTGGAAATGTGGAGAAGATTCCCACTTCCGGCCCCTCCCTGGGGATGGAGGGAGGGGCTACGGGGGAGGCGGAGCCAGCCTCTAGCAGGGAAAGGGCTGAGAGCCGGAGCCTCCCGCATTATGGATGTGCTGCTGCCACCGTACACTGGGACACTTAAATGCCAATGAAGCCCACCTCTGGCTGCCCCTTAAGCCTTTCTGGGGAGGAGGATGTATTCTCAGCATCCTTGCTTTCTGGGACCTTGAATGCGGCCTTGAATATGACTACTCCGGGGGAGAATTTTGCAGGGCTTTGTCTTTGAGCTGGAAAGGGGCCTTGGCAGAGGACCCTGAGGCCGACTCAATGTCCAGAGTGGGGGTTCCCTGAGTGTGCCCAGGGCCCTGTGCTTCTGACAGCAGGAACAGGTGCAGGAGGTGCAGCCATGGCCATGACCCGTGGCCTGGGCTCCACCCTGCTCCTGTGTGACCTCCAGCCGTCTGCGTGACTCCTCTGGCCACGAGCGCTCAGCTGCAACAAACCACAGACGCTGCTTGCGCGTGGGCCAACGGGAGCTGATGCTGGCGGGCAGGGCCAGCTGGGCAGCTGGGAGCTGCCTCCTACACTACCACCCATCTCGGGGGAGACGGGGCAGCGGGCACCTGGGATTTGCAGCCCAGTGGATGCTCTGACCTGTCACTTAGAAGCTGGGTGACGTCCCCCTCCCTTGAGCCTCACAGCATGGAGACAGCAGAGAGAGCAGCGCTGTAACCTCAACGTGGAGATGGGGCACCTTGCCCAGGGCTCAGCTTGGTCCCCCACGCAGGCTCCGTCCTGCAGGGGGCGCCTGGCTCTGAGGAGCCCACATCCTAATCGGGGCTCAATCCCATCCCACCAAAACCAGGGAGCATCAAAAGAGCCTCCTCCCACGGAGTCCAAACACACATGTTGCTGGGGTCCCAGAGCCGTGGAAAGCACTCAGCCCTGCCCTGCCTCCACCCCGGGACCAAGCATCTGGCACCAAATTGTTCTGTTCGAACTTCTCCTTATAAATAGTCTAATCTGGGCCCATGTCCAGGGCCTACCAGGGCCTACCAGAGACAGGTGTGGGGGGCAAAGGCTGGCTGGGAGGCCTGGTTCCGGCGGCCAGGGGCTGAGGGCCCACCAGGCTTGTCCCTGATGCTGCGGGCCCCACCTCCCCTTCCCCCTGTTGCAGGAGGGAGGCTGGAGCAGCATTTCCGCCTCCCCCTTTACAGAGCACGGGAAGCAATCAGCCCGAGGAAGCCGAGCAGCACTTCCTTCCTTTCACACCAGCCCCTCCGGAGGCCTTGACAACCTGAGTGGGGCCTGTGGGGGCCACAGCTTCTGGGGTGTGGGAAGGAGACCCAGCAGGCCTGCTGGGACCCCCTGGATTCCCCGCCCTTCTACGTACATTCGCACATGCTCCGCGCACACTGGGACCGCCGAGGGGGTGGCTGAGTGAGCTCCACGGGGCAGCGCACGAGTCCCTCCCCACAGCCAAGGGGGTGTGGAGAAAGAGGAATGTCTCCTACCTTCTTCTGATCCACCTGGAACCCTGAGCCTCTCTTTTATCAAAAGGAAGCAGGCAGCCCAAAGAAAGGGGCATGGAGCTAGTGGCTTTGGGGAAGGGAGGCTTGGTTCTTGGACCTGAAATCAGAGTTGGGTGGCTGGAGTCCCCCACCAAGAATCACCCGCACCACCCAGCGCCGACCTGGCCCAGTGGCGGGGCAGAGATGGGACCCCCTCCTCCCCACTTGGCCAGCCCCTCCCTCCCTGAGAGTCTGCGAGCACTTGCTTATTCTTTCCTCTCCGTGGGCAAATCTGCTTTCGGGAAAGTGTCCAAAAACACATTCACCTTGAAGCGTCAGAGCTGACTAGAACTGTCCCAGGAGAATTCACTCTGTAAGCCAACGTGACGGTGAATCTCAGCGAGCCTAATGGAAGACTCTGGGTGGGTGTAAGCTGACCCCCTCTCACTCTCCAAATCCATATAAACACCCTCACCAAGCCTGGTTTGTGTGTGTGTGTGTGTGTGTGTGTGTGTGTGTGTGTGTGTGTGTATCTGGGGGGGGGGCAGGGGTGCAGCAAGCATACTAGGCACATCTGGGGGTCAGCGCTGCTTCTGAGTGCTCAGGGACCAGAGCATGAGCTCTGAAGTCAGACTTAGATCCTGGTTCTAGATTTCCTTAGCTGTGTGATCTTGGGGCAGCTGCTTAGTCTCTCTGAGCCTCGGGCTCCTCGGCAACACGGGCTGTTGGGAGCACTCGCTGAGATAACACTTGGCAAGGTGACAAGCCTGAGATGGACCCCGTAAAGGACGTGCTGCTCTGACAGTGGAGGCCCTGGAGGAGGAACCCACAGGCGCAGCACTTATCAGCAGGGGGCCCCGGGCCTGGACAAATACAAGACTGGAAAATGGTATCCTGGTTCAGTCCCAAGACCATCCTACCCATTTCCAGAGGGGCACTGAAGCGGAGCTCCCTGGATGCCGTGCTTCCTCCTTGTTCTGGAAATAGAGCAGAGCACCCTGTCTGCTCACTGCCTGTCCCTCAGGGCCAGCCTGAGGACCCACACCAGTCCCCCAGGGCACTTAGATAAAAATCCAGTCCCCAGGAGCGTCTGTCTTCTATGACTTATGCTAGGCCAGCCTCACCTAGGCTCAACTGTCAGAGTTTACTTACTTCAAAGAACAGGAGCCACTGCCAGGCCAGCTGGAAATTTCTGGAACTATTGTCCCTCATCACCCCATGCTAAGTGGTTGGTGGCAAGAAATGCTCCTGCCTGACCTCTAGGTCCATTCCCTGCCATGGGCCAGGCAGGGCACTTCCTGTGGCGCCCAGTCCGGGCTGCCTGGGGGTGGCCTCTTGAAGGGAGCCTGGCACCTAGCACCTCATTCAGCCTCCCAGCTGGCCCTGCAGGTAGATAATATTAGGTCATTTCACAGATGGGTAAGTGAAGTCCCAAGAAACCCTGTTCTGGCTGAGCTGGGACTCAGATCCTGTACATGACCTCCCCCAAGGTCGAGGTCCTCCTTACCGTCTGCTGGGGTCCCTGCCGGTGTCCTCAGCCTCTGCCCTCCAGACCCCAGGTGGCCTTGGACTGTGTGGATCCGAGAACCCACTACCTGGGGCCTGGGCTGAGGCCCCCAGCAGCCCCCAGCCCAGGGCCCCCCCCAGGCCAAGCAGCAGTGTCAGGATCATCTCAGCAGTGGGGCAGGCTCAGCCGCAGCAAGTGACTCCACAAACTGCTGGTGAGGGTGACGTCGTCTTCGAGTTAAGTCTCAGAAGGAAAAGAAAGCACAGGGACAACAAAGAGAGGAAGTGGCCTGGGCCAGCCCACCCGGTGAGCCTTGTCCGGCCCCCCCGTCGGCCCCCCTCCACCGTCCCCCACAGAGGCAGCCAACAACTCAGGCCGGTTCCTGTGCCTCAAGAGGACTTAGGTCAGGGACACTGGAGGTGTGGGACACACAGGGAGGTGGCCCCACTGAACACGTCCCCATGGGAGCTAGGAGAAGAGCCCAAGCATGGGGGAGGGGCTGCAGGAAGCGGTCGGTCAGTCTGGGGGAACCTGCTGCCCATCCAGGCCGGTGGCCAGGAAGCGGGGGCCCTTCATGCCTACTCAGCACCTTTCACCCCTGGGCTGTGGGAGCCAGCAGGTGGGCGGAGACTCGGAGAGAGAGAAAGGAGCTGTCCTAGGGTCGCCAGGGCGACCTAGGAGTTGGGAGTTGGGAAAGCCTTGCGTGCTCCTTTGCCCCAGCGGCCCTTGCTGGAGCCCAGGGCTGGGGGCATCCACGGGGCTGGTGAGTCACCAGGCAGCCCAGGCTGGTCTGGGAGGTTGGCCACTGTTGCCTGACAGGCCCACGTGATCCTGACCCCTGCCCTACCTGCCTCCCCTGCCTGACCCCCTCTGTCCCAGATGGATCAGACACAATGGCCCCTGGCCTGAGAGACCCCAGCCGGGCGGCTGATGCAGCCGAGGAATAAGGGCCAGTGATGGATAAGGACGCGTCCCGCCCCCTGCAGACCCCCCTCCCCGGAGGGAGGGCAGAGGGCAGGAGGGGGGGGCTGGGCAGCAGGGGCCCAGGGGAGCCCGACCCCCCTGCCCCACCCCGGAGGAAGGTGAGGGCGGGCCCCCTCCCCCTCCCTCTCCGCCCCGCTGGCCGAGCTCCCAGCAGCCAGCCGCCGCATCATCAATATTTCATGGGCGTCAATAAGAGGCGGCGGGGACGGCGGCTGCAGCAGCATTCTCGCCAGCTCCAGCTCCAGCTCTCTGCAAGAGTCAGCCTCCCTGCCCTGCCCACCACCATGGACGTCTTCAAGAAGGGCTTCTCCATCGCCAAGGAGGGTGTGGTGGGCGCCGTGGAGAAGACCAAGCAGGGGGTGACGGAAGCAGCTGAGAAGACCAAGGAGGGGGTCATGTATGTGGGTGAGTGTGGGTGAAGCAGGGCGTGGCGGGGTGCAGCAGCTGGGAGGCTGGAGGCGGGGTGCCCAGTTTCTCAGGGCCAACCTTATCCCCCAGCCCCAAGGAGGCATTTGGGGTGGGGATGAGGACGCAGCTGTTGAGTCAGGGTCTCCAGGCCCTGGTGCACCCCCATCCCCCTGAACACCACCCTCCAAACCCCCCAGTGTCTGCTTTGACCTCCTCAGGGCCCCAGGGGCTCTGGGGCAGAACAGCAAGAGGGCCCTCAGCCCTCAGACACACCTGTTTGTGCACACACACACACACGCACGCACATGAAAAGTGCATAGTTGCAAGCCAGTGTCCCCCATCCCAGCACCACCTGCAAGCCCCTGGACTCAGATGAGAAGCCACGGAGAGCCTGGAGCCTGAGATGAGCGGGCAGGTGCTCAGCAGCCACGTCCCAGATCCCACCCTGTTAAGAGGGAAGGGGTGGGCAGGGGAGAGGAGTGGAGTCCCAGTGTCTTGTGCAGCCCCACCCCCTCAGCCCTGTCCTGCTGCTGCTTCCGGACGGGTCTGGCCCCTACCTCAGGCCTGGTCTCTCTCACCCCTGTCCTGTCCTGTCCTGTCCACTTCCCCTCCATCCCCGTCCCCCAGACACAGCCGGAAGCAGCCTTTGAAGGGACTCCCAGGCCCCAGACACTGTCTTCACCCCCTACCGACCCCACAGCTTGTCCAGCTGTTCTGTGTGTGTTTGCCCTGACCACCACCCCCCCAACACCAGGAGGAGTAGGCTGAAGCCTCCATTTCCTCCCCAGGAGCCAAGACCAAGGAGAATGTGGTGCAGAGCGTGACCTCAGGTGAGGAGCTCAGGACCAGGGGATATGAGGGCTGGGACCTCCAGGGGCTGCAACCTGGTACTGAAGACCCGAGCCCAGGGTCCTCCTTACCTCCCAGCTGGGAGCCCAAGCTGTTCGTGGACCCAGACCCCCCCCCCCAGACCCCAAGGCTAGACCCAGGGTGGGCCCCCTGATCCCGCCATCGGCATCAGGGCTCCCCTGGAGTCAGAGAAAGGGACAGCCGGGGGCTTCTAGTAGAGCCAGGGGTTTACACGCCCTGGGAAGGGGCTGCTCAGCCTGACTTGGGCAGGCCAGGCCCGTGCGGGGAGGGGCAGGAGGACCAAGGAGAGCCAGAGTCCTCTTGCAGTGGCTGAGAAGACCAAGGAGCAGGCCAACGCTGTGAGTGAGGCCGTGGTCACCAGCGTCAACACAGTGGCCATCAAGACGGTGGAGGAGGCAGAGAACATTGCCATCACCTCTGGAGTGGTTCGAAAGGTGAGACCTGGTCCCCGAGAGGCTCGCTGGGCCGGAGGCATTATTGCCTCATGACATGCAGGGAAGCAGAGCCTTAGGGGCCCAACTGGAAAGTGAGGCTCAAAGCCACGTCCTCTCGATGCTCAGCGTTGGGGAGTTCCCACATTTCACTAGACCCGCGGGCCCCATGCGGTGACAGGCAGCCTCCTGGGCCTTAGACACCAGGCTGGAGCTGCCAAGTCACCGCCCATGGGCCTGGAGGCCAGCCTCCCTGCAGGGCCTGGTGGGCAGCCTTCACCCCCAGGAGGAACAGGGAAGCAGCGCCCCCTTGTGACAAAGCTGTGAGGGTCCTGACCCCGCCCCCCCCACCTTCGTGTGTGCGTGCCTCTGCGTGTGTGTGTGTGTGTGTGTGTGTGTGTGTGTGCGCCTGCCTGCGCACTCACACCCGTGGGCTGCCGGCTGCAGAGAGCACGGGAGCAATAGGGCACTCCCAGGAGGCGGAGGCCCCCTGGGTGAGCTGTCCCAGCACCCACCACAGAGCAGGCTCTGCCTGAAGCATTTTACACTTATTAACTCATTTAATGGGCACAAAATCCCCGCAGACGGGGTGTGGGAATGAGGCCCAGAGAGGTTAAGTAAGGTGTCCAAGGTCCCAGGGCAGCCTGGGGCAGAGCCTGTGCTCCGACAGATTCTGCATGAGTGCGAGGGAGAGTGGGAGTCTGGCTTATATGGGGGCAGATACAGGCTGCTCCCGGCACCCAGCAATGAGGATCCCCGCTTCGGGGAGTGGGTGGGGGGAAGTGGAGCCACCCAGGCACCCACTTGCAGGACCAACACAGGGTCCCCTTGTCCTTGGAGCAGGCCACTGCTCCCTGTCCTCATTCCCAGCTCTGCCCTTTGCTAGCTGTATGACCTTGGGAAGCTATTCCACCCTGTGGCACCTCCATTACCTCCCCTGTGACATGGAAGGGGGGAGAGTGCTTGTTTCACTGAGATGTATGATCCTGCAGGGAAATCGCCCCCCATGAGACTGTTAACCCTGGATCATGGTGAGCACCCAACAGAAGCAGGCGACTATATCATCATCTGTGCCTCTGGGCAGGACCCATAGGTGCTCCAGGAGACGCCAGGCCCCTCACTCCCCCACCCCACAGTGAAAGAGGCCCTGGGGTGGGGCCAGGCTGCCACTGGGCCTCTGAGAGGGAGCCTGGGCCCTCCTCTCTGGCCTTGAAGGAGGGCTGGTGAGCCCATGGAGCCACCCCAGGTCCTAGGGTGCGGATGGCTGCCCCAAGGGAGACCTTTGCTGGTGACACCTAAAAACCAGTCACAACTCCCCCTCCAATGAACCCTAGAAGGATGCAGCACTGCCTGTCTGACAGCTCTGTCATCCTGCTGGCCTCATGCACCTGCCTTGGGACAGCAGGACTAGGCGGGGAGCCACCTACCCTTGGCCTGGAAGGCCTGCCCCAACTTTGGCGGACACAGTTTGGTGTTCTTTTAAGCCCCAATCCACCAGCATGTCCCAGTGGTCGCATGGAAATGGCGGTCCTGTAGAGGTGGATGCTAGGACTGGGATCCCGGCTGATCATCCAGTCTCATCCTGCCCACAGCTGTCACTCAACCCCCCCCCCCGGGGCAGGCCACCTTAGGCATGTGTCTGGCTGGGGGTAAGAGAGTGGGAGACAGGAAGTGGGGAGGATTGTATAACCCCTGCTGGCCTCAACCAGACCAGCTTGAGCCCAGAGCCCATCTAGGAGGCAGGGAAAGAGGAAGACGCTACTAGGGATAGGATGGGCCTGGAGCAAGCCGAACTTGATCCCACCAGCCCCATTGCTTTGAGCTCTGAGGCCTTGAGCTGGATACTTGGCCTCCCTGGCCTTAGGGTCGCTGTATGAACAGTGATGGCATACCCCTCCTCCTAGGATTATTTGGGAGCTAAGTCGGATAAGGGTGTATGATCATGTGATTCGGGGACCCTGAGGGTGGGGTCAGGCCTCAGGCTTCAGGGCTATGGCCCTCCCCCACCCCAGTGTGTCCCACCCCACCAGTCCTCCTCAATGCGGAGGCCCAACCTTGGACTGGCCAGAGACCGCATTAGCTTGGGGGGTGTAAAGCTGGGCTCCAGGATGCTTGGTGCCCCCAGGAGGCCTTGGCATCATCAGGCAGAGCCCCCACTGTGGGCCCTGACGTGAGGCTCTGTCACTCCCGTGGTCAGACTGGTCCTCACACGTCCTTCACCTCCTGCCGTCCACATACAGCAAGGCGAGGAGGGCCTCTGCTCATCTGTGAGGCCAGGGATGAGCCGCGGGAGCCTCTGCACGCTCCACAGCGCCCCATATCCGCTTTGCTCCCCTTTGCTCCCTCACAGGAGGACCTGCAGCAGCCTGCCCCCCCGCAGGAGGACACGGCCGCCAAAGCGGAAGAGGAAGCAGCTGAGGAGGTGAGTGCTGGGCTCCCGGAGTATGCTGGCCAAGCCTGCCTCCCTCCCGGGGTCCCAGAGCCCTCAGGGCAGCCTCTTGACCTTCTGGAGCCCCCTCAGCCTGAGTGTGAGGTCCCCTCAGGGCGGAGGGGCGGAGAGGACTCCCAGCTCGGGGTGGCCGCTGAGGGGTGGGCCTGGAGCTGTGTGTGGTCATTCTCCCCCAGGCCAAGAGTGGAGGAGACTAGAGGGATGCAAGTCGGCCATGGAGGCCCCGAGGAACAGCCCTCTGCCTCGGACCCCACCCCCTCCTGGCACGCGGAGTGCCCAGCCCTGGAGCGTGACCTGGGTTGCCCATGTTCCCGCGCCCACACCCGGCCACCCGCAGGCCTGCCCTCCTAAGCTGCCTCTGACGCCTTCACCTCCTTCACTCCCTTCCTCGCGGCCTCCGCCCCCTGGCCCTTCTGACCCCACGGATGCTGCTGTGAAATTTTGTTTTTAATGATTCCAAATAAAATTCAAGTCCTCACTCCTGGCCATACGTGCCCATGCTTCCGCTCTGGGCCACCTCATCCAGGAACAGGAGCTGGGCCAGTCAGCTGGTGGGTCTGGGAAACAGGTTTGGGACCAGGTACCCTTTGGGCAGACCCTGGGCATTTCGGGAACTTTCTGAGAGTAGGCACTCCCTTTAGCGAGCCCACACTGTTGTCTTTTAACATGGGGGAAGCTGCCCTGCTTTTGGCTCCTCCAGACAATCTCCACCCCTCCCTGCAACAGATGGTAACCTTCAAAGATGTGACGTCCAAGCCCCATGGCAAGACCTCTTTGAGTCCTCGTCAGCACAGGAGGACACGACCCCACGGCTCCTCTTGCCTGCCCGCCCCCGCCCCCCGCCCGGCCTCAAGCTCCCACAGCCTGGAGCTGGGCTTTCCCGTCCTTCACCAGAAGTCCTGTCAAGTGTCATTAGCAAAGAGGACAGCTGAGATGCAAGAGAGTGAGCCTCCGCCTTGAAAGTAGTAAAAATGAGCTCCTCCCAGGGCTGAGCGCTTTACCTAATCTAATCCTCGGAACAAACTGTTGGTATGATCCCAGTTTCCCCAAGAATGAATTGCAGAACAGAGAGGTTAAATAACCTTCCCAAGGGCACAAAGCAAGGAACCTTGGGGACTGGGCAGAAGCCAAGGTTGCCTGGCTCCAGAGCCACCCAGTTAACTCCCATGCTCTGCTACAGCGCCCCTGACTGTGTGGACTCGGCGGCTTATGGCAGAGGCCACCCCCCCAAGGTTTCAAAATCACCTGGGGAGCAGGCTGGCAGGTGTCCTACAGGAAGGGCAGTTGGCATCTTGCCCTGGGGTCTTGTTCAGAGGCGGTAGAGGGATTCCTTTCCCTTTGGAAGCCAGACAGTCTGGGCATCGAAGTGACTTGCCCCAAGCCTCCAGCCCTGGGCGTCAGAGCCAGAGTTTGAGTCCACACCCGAATTCAGACACTACCGAGAGCACCGCTTTCCCGTCCTGCCTCAGTGGTGGGAAGCAGGGGTCAAGGCCAGCCCTGGGGGCTGGGAACCCCGTCAAGCACAGCTGATCAGGGTTGTACCCCAGCCTGCTGGCCATGGACATCCACTGTGGGGGAGGCAGAAAGGAGCAGGAGGCTGCTGGCCCCCCAGGCCCCCAAATCCTGCCCTGGGAGGAGTGAAGGGTCTGGAAGAGGGCAGTCAGGGGTGTTAATGCTCCTGGGCCTAGAACTCGCACACAAGCAGGCCTGTGCATGCCCAGGAGGAGTCGACCTGGGGCCTGAGTGTGCCTGAGAGCTCTTTGGACTGTGAGAGAAAGAGAGGAGGAGTCCCATAAGGTGACAGGGGACAGAGGACACCTGGACCCAGCCCCTGTGCACAGTGCATCACCAGGCTCCCAGTGCCCTCTGCCTTTGCCAAAGGAACCTGGAAGGGTCCCTGCTGCTTCACTCCTGCCCTAGACACATTTTCAGGGCCTATTCCTGGGGTCAAATGCCAATCTAGGTTTGCCCTGTCCAGGAAGCCTGTTCCCACCCCATGGCACCTGCACTGCTCTTAGCCTTCAAAATGCCTGTTGGGGTGCCTGGGTGGCTCAGTCGGTTAGGCTAGGTGGTCTGCTCTTGATCTCAGCTCACGTCTTGATCTCAGGGTCGTGAGTTCAAGCCCTGTGTTGAGCTCCATAATGGGCATGGAGCTGACATTAAAAAAAAAAAAAATAGACCCTCTATTACGTGCTCTGGGTTCTTGGGGCTGTGCCTGACTTGCTGACAGGAACAACTGGTCTCTCCCTATCCTGAGGAGCCCCAGGTGAATGGCTTCCTGTTGAAGCCCCCACCCCCTGCCCCACTGGTGAGTGTGGGGCATCCTTCAGCCCATTTAACCCTCACAATAGCACTTTAAGGAGATTCTGTCTCCCTGATCCGCCCATCAAGGATGGGGACGTTGGGGTTCAGAGAAATGGACTTGCCCTGGGGAGTATTTGAACCCCAGAGTTATGACTGCAGTGCCTGCTGCTTTCGAGCCACTCAGCTGTCTCTAGTATCACCTGCTGGGGCCCAGCTCTGCCTCCCGCAGAGGCTGCGGCCTCCCTGCCTTGTTCTCACGCACTGGGACCGGCACCGGCACCAAACAGCAGTAACAGCCAGCCGTGAGCTGACTGCTGTGGTCAAAAGACCCTTCTGGCCGGAGACTGGTGCTACTGGTGGGAATTTGGGAGGACATGGGCCAGGCTGGGCTCCCCGGAGTCCCTGAGGCAGCAAGAAGGCGACTTCTGCCCACCTTTGTGCTCTGGGCTTGGCCAGGCTTCGGGCCAGAAGGAGCAGGTGTGGCGGCCGCTTGGTTCCTCCATGCTCGGTGTCCCCGCCCCACCCCGTCGGATCTCAGTGCCTGTCTCTTCTACTTGCCCAGGGTTGACCTTATCTCCATTAATCCATTCTCACTGTGTGTGCGTGCGCATGCTTCCAGATACTCCACACAGTGGCTGCTGCTTGGCAGTTTACCCCCCAGCCTCTGCTCCCCCTGCCCCATATAAGAGGCAGGCATGGGCCAGCGGAGTGGACCTGGGTAGGCGGGGTCTTCCCAGGGGTTGAGGCCTGATGAGCCAGGGGGTCATGCCTCTTGGATCATTTTGCTGTGCTGGGGATCCCTGGCTACCTCACTGGCTCTCAAGCCTCTAAGCCCTCTCCCAGCGCCCCTGGGTCCTCACCACATCCTGTGTGCGCCCCCATCCTGGGAAAGGTGACTTCAGCCATCTGAGGCTCGGCCACTCCCTTCATCGCTGTGTGGCCTGGGGAGCGTCCCTGCCCTCTCTGAACCTTGCCTCCTGCCCAACTCGTAGGGCTCTGATGACCTAAGGTGGCGATCTCCTTGCCTGGGCTGGGTGCACACAGGGGCTCTTTCTGTTGTCCCCCTCCACTTCGGGCTGCTTCCTCCCCAGGGGCACTTGCTAGTGACTCGCCCTCTGTGAGAGGGATTTTCTCCACTCTCTCCCCTCTGCGCCTGCTTGGTCCCAGTGGCCGAGGGACAGGTGGCCAGTCTGCAGTGTCCTGGCCAAGTGTGTGGGGACAGCCTGCTTGACGGTTGTCAGGGCTTTAGGGTTTACAGCCCACCGACGCAGATTCGAGTCCCCGCCACGTGAGTTTGGGTGAGCCCTACCGCGCCCTCTGTGCCTCAGTTTCTTCCTATAAACTGCTAATAATACCCATTTCACGAAGTTGTGAAGATTACACAAGAGGCTGTGAAGCTCGGGGGCAGCGCCTGGCACCAGTAGATGCTCGGTAAAAGGCAGCTCTTACTAACGTCAGTTCCAGCCTTGAGATTCTGCCCCGGCGCTGACCCAGCGCCCGCCGGACCCTCAGGGTCAGGGACGAAGGGTCGGGCCGACGCGGAGGGGGGAGGTTTGTGCGCCCCCCTTCTATTCCAGCCCGTCTCTGGACCCCGACCCAAGCCCTCTGCAGCCCCTCACCCGTCTTTAGACCCGGTCGGGACGGCCGCTTTCCCACGGCCGCCCACCGGAGGCCGGGATGTGCTCTCTGGCTGGCGGAGCCTGGAGCAGGGCCGGGTCAGTCCCCGGAGCCCGGCTGCTGGGAAACGCCCCGCGCCCCCCTCTTCCCCGCCCCGCGCTGGGCGGGCCGGCCCTGGGGCGCCTTAAAAACCGGAGCTCGCGCGCCGGTCGCCGCAAGGTGAACAGACCTAACATCGCCGCGGCTCCCCCAGACGACCTCGCAGACCCCCGCAGCCATGGCCAGCAAGGGCTTGCAGGACCTGAAGCAGCAAGTGCAGGGGGCGGCCCAGGAAGCGGGTGAGGACAGCGCGCGACCTGGGGCACAGGCAGGGGCACCCGGCTGGACTCACGGAGCCAGAAGCCCCGGGCTGCGCATCCCGAAAGTCGGTGGGCGGCTCCGGTTCGGGAGGGCCCTCCCCTGAGACGCAGGGACTCGGCTGGACGCCCACCAGTTTAGGGGATGATGCCTTGAGGCAGGTGGGGGAACAGCGGTGCCCCAGGGTTCGGGGCCTGATTTGGGAATTGCCAGGAGCCAATATGAGGAGGCTGAGCGGGCGGGGACCGCCCCACCCCGATCCTGAGCGGCCCCACCTCAGTCCTTACGGGAGGGTGAAGGTCCACCCCGAGAGCGCGCTCCGCACCCTGAGATCCATCTCCGCCCGCTGGGGTCTCACAGGCGCACTGGACCGGATGGGATGGTGGAAGCGGCTTCCTGCCCCTGCCCCCTCCCGCGTTGTTTTGAGCCCCCCTACCTCCCCCGCCCCCCCCCCAAATAATCATTTCCTTCTAAGTCCTCACCCAGAGGGACTCCCCACCCTCACCCCAGACGGCAGGTCCCCAGCCTTGTGTCTCCACCTCCAGCTCTTTCCTCCTCAGACCTGAGGTTACACAGTTGGGGTGGGGTAGTGTAGACTGGGGCTAGGGAATTCGAGGAGACCCCTGGGCCCACCAGCTGCAGTTCCTCCAGTCCCAGCTCAGCCTCCCTCAGGACTCCAGCTCCCAATCTGTCCTGCACATATCCCAGTCAACAAACAACACCCTCCTTCACCAGTGCCCCAGGGAACCCCCACAGTTGTTCCCCTGAAACAAAAATGCTACCAGGAAGCCTGTCTAGGGACCTTTCCTTTTGGGCCTCACTTTCCCCATCTCAAAGTTGGGTGCAAAGTCTCATTCTCTGTGGCCCTGACTGGTTCTGTCATATAAGGCCCCAAGGGGGACAGGAAGGTGCGGGGGGGGGGGGTTGTGAGCCACAGACCCAGGGCCTGCCTTGACCCCCCTACACCTCCGTGGCCCAGGGTCTGAGTAAAGCAGATTTTTTCCTGTTCAGCAGTAAGGATGAGTCAGATCTCTGGAGGCTGGAGCCACTTGCCTGCTCACCCAGCAGGTGGGACCCACTTGAGCCCCTGGAAACTCTCTTCACCACGGGCACCAACTCTGATCCAAAGAACATGGCCGACCTGGGAGGTGTCACCTCCCCTCTCTGGACTTCATCTCCTAATGCCTTAAGTTGCCTACCCAGGGAGGCACTAGCATCATTGCTTGTGTGCCTCTAGGGAGAGGCATAGGAGAGAAGCCGCAGTGAGAGGGCCTCTTGCAGAAGTGAAATCCAGACCACTACAGGTGGAAAGTCAGGCATCTGGGCCAGGTTTCTGCAGGAGACATTGTGAAAGGGGGATAGGGTTCTTCCTGGGCCATGCCCAGGAGCAGCGACAGCCCAGATGCCAGCTCCAGCCTCTGTTGGGATATTTTCTCTGCAATCTTGGAGTTGGGAAGAGAAGCAGGCCAGAGGGGAGGAGCCCAGAGTTATAAATAACTAAGAACACCCTAGAGGCATGGAAAGGGCTCCTGTGCCTTGCTGGCTGGATGGCCTTAGTCAAAGGATTTCGATGGCATTCGCCCCTTGGGCCTGTAGGACAGACTACTCTAGAGAACAGATGGGGGGTAGCAATGGTGGGGCCCCTGTAGTCAGCAGTGTCTCAACAGGGGCTAAAGGCCACATCTCTCTGTTCCAGTGACTGCAGCAGAAGCATCGGCCCAGCAAGTGGTGGATCAGGCCACAGAAGCAGGGCAGAAAGGTCTGGTGGGCTAGTGGGCAGGAGGGTGGGCAGCCCCAGCACACTCCGCACCCTATTCAGCCCTCACCCAGAAACGCCCTTTCCTCCGGAGCCCCTCTATGCACCTTGCTTCCTGGGAATGGAGACCCAGGCCAGGCTAACCCTACAGGGCTCTGGTTCCCAGGGCCTGGCCCTCATCTGCTTTCTCTTTTCCTTCCCCAGCCATGGAGCAGGTGGCCAAGTCCACCCAGGAAACCATCGACAAGACTGCTAACCAGGCTTCTGAGACTTTCTCGGGTCTTGGGAAAAAATTAGGTTTCATGTAATGACATAAGGGAGACATGGATGCCTGCCCTCCAGGCCCTGAGCTCTGGCAGGCTCCTGGCCTGCTGCCTTATTAAAGCACTTGTTCCTACCTTGTGTCCACTTCATGCCTCTCCACAAGCTGGGCCCAGCCCTCTCTGGCCTAGAGCTGAGCCCCAGAAACCCAGTCTGGACATCCAGAGTTCCTGCATTCCAAATTCGGAAAAGCAGACAGACTGTCCGAGAATTCTTTTTTTTTTTTTTTTAAAAAAGATTTTATTTATTTATTTGACAGAGATAGAGACAGCTAGTGAGAGAGGGAACACAAGCAGGGGGAGTGGGAGAGGAAGAAGCAGGCTCACAGCAGAGGATCCTGATGTGGGGCTCGATCCCAGAACGCCGGGATCACGCCCTGAGCCGAAGGCAGACGCTTAACGACTGAGCCACCCAGGCGCCCCTGTCCGAGAATTCTTTTCCCATGGGTCTCAGCGCGAATCCGGACGCTCCCTTATCTGAGGTTCAACGAGGTATGTGTGCCTCCCGTTCTATTCAGGAACCACCCTGTCCCCCATTCTCAAACCATTCCCCCTTCGGGAATCCCGCCCCCCTCCTAGGAGGAGGGTCTCCAGATGCTTGAGGGGCTCAGCTCAGGGGATGGGGTGGGACGAGAGGCTCCAAGGGCTGGGGCTTCGGGAACTTCTCCCCGAGACCTGCGCCTGGAGTCTGGGAGCACCGAGGAATCCCAGGGCCGGGCGCCTCCGAGGACCTCGGGTGGCCGGACCTCTCTCGGGGACGACGCGGAGTCGCAGGAGCGGGACTTCAGTCCCCCCTGCGGGGTGTTTGTGCGCCGGCCCCGCCCGGCGGTGAGTCATCCGGCAAGACCGCGAAGGCTAGGACGCGCCGCGAGCAGCCGCGCCCCGCGGGCTGGACTTGACAGCGTTCCGCGCGGCCGCCGGGGAGCCCCGCCCACGACACGCCCCCTGGGGGAGGAGCGGCGGTGCACGCGGGCGTGAAGCGAGGGAGCCGGCCGTGTGCGTGCGCGCGCGACCCCGCCCGCGAGCACCGCTTCCCGCTTGGACACAGCAGGCCTTTCCGTTCGCGGACCGAGGCCGGCCTCTAGGTCCCGCAGGGCCGTAGGGGGACTAGACTTCCCGCAAACTTAGTCCCCACCCCTCCAGCACGTGTCCACGCACGCGACACCAGCCCTGGGTACGCTCCGCTCCTGGGTGACTCACAGTTGCCACAGGATAAGGTGCGGCCCTGGCGCCGGGCGCTGGCGGTCCCCTTCCTCCGGACCCCCTGGCACACCGCAGCTGGTGACGCACGCTGCCCCTTCCCCACCTCCGCGTCTTTGCACGCGTTATTCGCTCCACCTGGAAGGATCCTACTCTCTTGGGACGAGGACATAGGTAGCCGAGCCGTTTCCGTTCAAAAATACTGATTACACTTCCCAGTTCTGGGGAGATAAAAGGGAAAAGAGTGGTCTTTCTTTCCCGAGTTACTCAAGGCCGGCTTCCTGAGGGGCTTTCCAGGGCTCTCCAGCAGGGAGCAGCGTCGTTGAGTGGCGTCCGGCCGGGCGGCCCAGGTCTCTCTGTGGGTGCAGCTCTGCTCAAGTGACCTTTCTCTTGTCCCATCTGGGATCCCTCCCAAGGGTGTGACAGGTCTTTTCCCTCTCACCCTCAGCATCTCCCAGCCTCACCCCAGGGCCAAGCCCGTTCCATTCTTGTTTTCTTGTTTGCTGACCGTACGGAAAAGAAGGCCTCGCCTAATCTGCAAAATGGGCCAAGGCTGCTCCCTCTGGCCCAAAGGGAAGGTTCTCGAAGAGACCTCTGAGTAGTGTGGGGGCGCTTCCAGCATCTCCAGGAACCCCTGCCTCCAGCTCGGTGCCAGGATCAGAGAGACCATCTTGGGCCACAACTGGGGGGGGGGGGCGAGGGGCTGGATTGGCAGAGCACTCACATCTTTACTGGTGTTCGCCCTTCCGCTGGTGACTCAGAGAGAAATCCCTATGGGCCCAGCAATCCCTCTTTGAGTGCTCCTCAGGAAATTGCCTTAGGGATGGGTGTGGGACCCAGCTCTGGCTAAGAAGAGGGGAGATCACATCTGAGGGCCAAGGAGCTTCTAGGAAAGATTTGCCATCCTCAAAAAAATGAATGAATGAATGAATGAATGAATGAATGAATGAATGAAAAGAGAGAGAGAGAGAAAAGAAGAAAGAGTCCTTCCTCTTCCACTGGACATTTTTGTGGCTGGAAATGATGCTTGGAACTGTGGCGGCCACTTGTAACCAAAAGAGGAACAAGCTTAAGGAAAAGCCAGCTTGCTGACGAGGGCAGAGCAGAAATATAGAAAGAACCTGGGTCCCAAGTTGCTTTATTCAGTCCCTAAATTAACCAACCCTTCAGCTGCCACATGCTAGCGAGAGGATGGTTTCCCACAGTGTTTGAGCCACTGTGAATAAGGTTTTCTCTTGCAAACAAAAGCTTCAATCCCTGTGTTACCTGAATGCCAACATCCTGCCGGCCTCAACCACCTCCCCAGCCTCCTCTCTCAACACCCTGTCCCTCTGTGCCTCAGCCACATTGACCTTTTTTCATGTCCCTTGACATCATGCTCCTGCTCACCACAGGGTCTTTGCACGTGATGTTTTTTCTACCTGGAATGCTCTCCATCCTCCCCCACAAACCATTCTTGTCTAGAGCTCCTACTCTTTCATCCTTCAGGTTCCAGCTCAGCTCCCCGTCCACCCTCCAATACACACACACACACACACACACACACACTCAGATGGGTATATCAGCCACGACTGATACATTCTCACACCCACTGTACTCCTTTCCCTCAGTTATGTTAATGAGTCCCTTTCCCGTGTGCTTCTCTGCGATGGTTGTCCATGGAGCTACAACCAAGTGCCTTCTACTGATGAGCGCACACCCAGTGCCGAGAGTGGTGCTGGGGAACATCTGCCACATGAACACAGTCGTTCTTGTCCTTTGATTCTCCGACTGGATAACAATGAGTTTGCATATCATCAGATTCACCATGGGTGCCCTTATTGGGTGCAGCCCCTTCCACACTCTTCCTGCCCCATGTAGCCGGTCCTCCCATGGCACTGTGCAAATGCTTGTTTCTGTGTGCCTCTATTCTGTGAGCCCTGGGGGTGGGTGTGGAGGCAGGACCCGGTTGGACTTAGTTTTTCTCCATGTCTGGGACACAGTGGGCATAGCACCAGGGGAGCCCATGGGAGCCTATAGGAGCCCGGGCCTGTCTCCATGAGATTCATGAAGCTAGTTGAGCCCAGACTGGCTGAGGAGGAGAAGGCTGTGGCCACTATACCTGTTGGGTATTGGTCAAGTCTCCAAAGATCAATTCTTCCATTAGCAGTTCCCCCAAATAATTCCTGATTCTCCAGATTCCAGTTCCTCAACTAGCCAAACACAAGGTCACTAGCATTGCATTTTGGTCCCCTTGACTTGTCAGCTCTGATTCCTGTCAAGTTAGAAACTACATAAGAGACAAGGAGCAGAGTTTTCTATTTTGACTCTCTCTCTCTTTTTTTTAAAGATTGACTCTTTTTTTTTTTTTTTAATTTTAGAGAGAAAGGGAGCTTACATGTGCCTAAGCAGGGGGAGGGGTAGAGGAAGAAAGAGTGAGGGAGACAGACAGACTCCCCGCTGAGCACAGAGCCCAGACACGGACACGGGGCTCTGTCCCACGACCCTGAAATCATGACCTGAGCCGAAATCAAGAGTTAGAGTTTTAACTGACTGAGCCACCCAGGTGCCCCTATTTTCCACTTTCAACCCCCTTCTCTTTCTCTCTTTCTTTCTTTTTTTGTTGTTATTTCTCACGTTTCTACTTTTTTTTTTTTTTTAAGATTTTATTTATTTATTTGACAGAGAGACAGCCAGCGAGAGAGGGAACACAGCAGGGGAGTGGGAGAGGAAGAAGCAGGCTCATAGCGGAGGAGCCTGATGTGGGACCCGATCCAGAAACGCCAGGATCACGCCCTGAGCCGAAGGCAGACGCTTAACGACTGCGCTACTCAGGCGCCCACGTTTATACTTTTTAAATATTTACATTCCATTTCTCTTCTCTGAGCCACACCTTTGTTTTGTCTTAGATCTGCAACTGAAGATATTAAAAGCTCTCTGCCGTTCCTTTTGCTAAAATATTTTTGCTATCTTTTGGCTGGTTGGAGTTACTCCTCTAGAAGGTTCCTCAAGAATGAAATATTTACAGATGAACTGGGAAGACATCTGGGCTGTGAGCTCAGAATTGCTATAGCTGGGCCCCTTGGGTTACTGCAATGGGTCCATGAAGATTCGTTGTATTCTACTTTTGTGTATGGCATTTTCTATTTTTAAAAAAGTGAGAAAGTTAAAATAAACACTTTATTATTCTTATTTAAATATTTTTATTTAGTTAAATAGTTTAAATTTTAATTTAGCTAAATAGGCTAATGTTAATTCCTACCTTCTGCTCATTGTGTTGTGGTTGTTTGAGGCGCAAACATCCATCAGGGGAGGCTGGGTGAGGAAGATACGCAAACTCTATTACTTTTGCAACTCAAATAACATTGAGTTGGAAGAGAGAAACCTACTGTATTCATCGTAAAGCCCTGTAGTCATGACATTGGAGGCTGTTGGGAATCCGAAGTTCAAATCTGAAGTAGAATTTCCCGGGCATCAGTGGGACCTTCTTATGGAGAGGGTCAGGGCCAGGGGTTTACCCAGGCTCACTCAGGAGCCTGCCCTTCTTTCCTATAAGTGTTGGACTCACCTTCATAGCCATGACCCCTCTGCCTCTTAGAACCAAACTGACTTCAAGAAGGTTCTACAGGCAGCCTTCTTTTCCCAGTCGTGGCCTCCAGGGGTTCAGCCCTTGCTTTCCCAAGGGCTCTTTTCTCTCTTGGAAGGTGGTCCTCTTCTGGAGTAACCCCTCTGGAGTTCCTTGGGCTTATTCTGCTTCTTTCTTCACTTCCTCAGGTTCTAAGTTCTGTCCCAAAGGGTTCTGACATGGAGGTCCCTCTCGTTCTGGGAGCGAGTGTTGCTGGCAACGTCTGAGACGCCTGCCACTGGGCCCCTCCCCATCCCCTGCTCTTCTGCACCGGCCTGTCTTCCGCCGTTGGTTCCGCTGGGCTTCTGGATTTGCACAGTTTCCCAGTCTCCTAGTTTCTCTGAAGTTAGGTTTGATGTGTGTGTGTTGGTGGTGGGCTGCCTTTGTCCTCCTCCTCCTCCTCCATGTGGTTTCAAGACCGAGAAATGGGCTCTTTAGAATGAAGCTGCTGCCTCATTGCCTGCAGACCCAGCAGTCTGGCGGCTGAGCTGGTGTTCTGTTTACAGGGAATCCATACCCACTCTCCGGCTGCTCCTCCCCGCCCTCGCCCTGGGAACCTGCCCTCGTGAACTGCATCACCAGGGCTCCCACGCCCTCAGCCCCAGTTAGGTTCAGCCAATGGGGGAAACATCGGGAGAGCAGAGAGGGAGAGGAGAGGTATTTATTCCTTGGCAACGTTTGGCAGCGGCTGTGTTCCTCTGCTGCTCCTGTCTGGGGAGCTTCTCCCGAAGCCATGGCTCTCCTCGCCGTCTGTACGGGCTCTCCTTTGCCCCTCCTAGGCCCAGTAGCCGCTCTCACTATTACTGGTCCCCGGGCGCCTTGCCATCCTTTACGGGTTCTCTGAAGTCTGCCCACAGCTTTGTGGGCATCAGGTACCCCTTGATGTGCCCTCTGATTTCCACCAGAAGCCTGCCTGACAGCTGTGGATATGTCAGTTGACATGCTGAGGAAGTGCTCCTTTGCTAGCCCACAGACCGTCTCCAGGAGTCTGGATTTGGTTCCGTGCGGCTGGGAGGGGTCGGTGTGTGCAGGGTCTATGGGCTCAGTCTATACCGGGAGCGCAAATCCATGCAGCAGAAGGAGGAGGAGGCAGAAGGAGGACAGGCAACCATAACACTTGACATTCATGACACCCACAGTTCGGATCACACGAGGACTCGTCCTGCTTTAGACACAAGACAGCCCTGAGTATTTGAGTACTTAAAATAAACATTCTTTGTTTTTATTTTTCAGAACTGGTGATTGCTAAGTTGGCAAATTGTTATTTGAAAAATTGGCTCTCCGTGACTTGGTGATGCAGCCTGCTGGTCCTTTGCCAAACTGGGTTGTCGAGCAGATTCCACTCGGAGGATTAGTTGGCTTCTCGGGAGACCTGGTTGTCCTGCCCCAAGGGTTGGGCTTGATCTTCTGACTCAGGACAGGCTCACATAGGTGCCTGTGTTCAAGGGCTGCTCCACGGGGCCCAGTGTGAGCATGGCCTCTTCCAAGATGAGACGGTTCCCACCTGAGTCATCTTCACCCTCATGCAGGCAGTAACGTCATTCCCTGCAGGGGTTGCTGGAGTCCAGCCCTGGTGAGGAGGGTCTTGCACAGGCTGGCCTGAGAGAACGGGGAGCTGGTCACAGCTGGAGCTGGAAGACCAAGGGGGGTGGCCCTGGGCCAGCGCACCAGGGTCTGGGGCCCCAGGCGGCTCCTGGGCTGCTTGGCCTCTCCAGGCCCCTTACTTTCTCCCAGCTGGTCATTTGGGATCTTTGTCTGGACCCAGTCTTGCCAGGAGAACAGGGGCCCTAATGTGTTGTCACTGGAGTCAGGGTGCTCACACCAGGTCAGTGCATTACAGAGCAGCGGGTCTCATGGGCAGGGAGCGTGATGTGGTAAGGGCAGCAGTAGCCTGACAGTGGAAGAAAAGTGTATCCATGGGGCGCCTGGGTGGCTCAAATGGTTGGGCATCTGCCTTTGGCTCGGGTCATGGTCCCAGGGTCCTGGGATCAAGCCCCGTATCGGGCTCCCTGCTCAGTGTGGAGCCTACTTCTCCCTCTGCTTCAGCCGTTCCCCTTGCTTGTGCTCTCTGGCTCTATCTCTCTGTCAAATAAATAAATAAAACCTTTAAAAAGAAAAAGAAAAGTGTATCCAGAGGTTGTACTGGGCTGGGCTCTGGACTGGTACTGGGACCAGACTCCTGCCAAGGTGCTGAGGCCTAGCAAGGGCCTCTTGAGGGGCTAGTGAGCTCCTGAGGAGAGGGGGAGCAGTATCCTAGGATGGGCACGGGTGGGGAGGGGTCTGTGGGGTCTGGAAGCCATCCCTGGAATGTTGAGTGACACCATCATCCGGTCAGGGGAGCAGGCATAGCAAGGACACCTGTGGGGCTGGGGGACACACACGACCTCAGAGGAAGGGACTTCGATGAGTCCAGGGAAGTCCCTGTGGGTCTCTCAGCCCAATTCCCACCAGCTGTGTCCTGGAAACCCCCCCACGCCCCCAGCAGTGCTGCCAGAGCAGGAGACTCTGGTATTTGGCTGCGATGAGCGGAGACCAGAGTCCTGTGGACCCACTTAAGCTCCAGAAGCCCTTGCGTCATGGCCTCTTTTGAGTCTACAAGGTCACACAGAGCCATCTGTAACACTTGCAAGAGTAGTATTACTGTATTCTTCCCCTCAAAGAGGGCCTCTTCAAATTGTTTAAGACCCGACCACTCCTGCCAGTGGAGAATGACACGTGTGGTGCTGTGGCCCTGTGACCCAGAGTTTCTGCTGCCACAGCACCCACTCCCGCCTCCCCAGGGGGCTGGCCACAGCTTGGGGCCTCCCAACACCAGTCAGGAATGTGGGAGGGCCTCAGCCCCGTAGCAGCCAGACCGTGAGGGCCTGTGGTCCGGTAAACACTAATTAGGGCTCACCACACCCTCCTGAGCAGCTCTGAGGGCTGAGGGAGCAGGCACGCAGGGAGGCGGCCTCAGACTCCTGCCCTAGGCCTGGATGGCACGAACAGGGACTTGGGCTGACCTATCTTCCGGCCAGTGGGGTCATGCTCCCCAGCCCTCTGCCCCCGCTACTCTTTGGCCAAGCAGCTCCCCCCTAGCACGTCAGTGACAAGGGGGAGGGAATAGAAGTTTACCAAGAGCTTGCACACATGATCCCACCGACTATCAGTGACATGGACAGGAAGGCATGGCTGTCCCCATTTTGTAGATGAGGAAACTGAGGCTCCGGTTGGGCTAGTGACTAAGGGATGCAGCATGTGGCACGTGGCTTGAGGCATCTCTCTCCATCCTGAATAACTAGGGAAGCAGCCTGGCCCCTTAAGCATGCGATGTGTCAGGGGCTGGTGGAGTGGCTTTCTGGAATTCTGGCTACAGCCACCAGACACACCTCCCGTAGTGGTGGTGGGGTCCTCCATCTACTTCTCTAGGACCTCTTGGGGGGCACTGGGCCTCTCCAAGAAGCCAGGCCCCAAGGTGCAGGGATGGCCGGACTCCCCCCTGGGCTGCTTGCTGCTGTGCAGGGCTGTTCAGGTGCTCATGTGTTCCTGTGAGTGAGAAGCAGCTGACTGCAAGCCAGGGAGGACTGGGTTTCTGGATAACTCCGTGTCCTCCTGAGCCTTGGACAAGGTGCCATGATGAGGCCCCCACCCTCCACCCCTCAAATTTCCAGTGAAAGTTGCAGAGATACTGCAGAGCTGAGGTCCTGGGGTCCAGTGGTCCCCACTCCACATGTGCTCCTGGCCTGAGGGGCCATCCAGGTTCCCAGGCCCCCAAATCCGCAAGCCCCTAACTAGGCCACCCTGGGGATCTTCCACCCTCTCATCCCACAAGGCAGTCAGGCCTCCTGCTTTGGGGGAGGGACATGTCCCAGAGCTGACTTCTCTGTCCAGTCTCAGCCCCACTCCCTGTCCCTGACCCTCACAGGGTCCCAGAATACGGGGTGTGAGGGTCTCATATGGCCAGAGGAGCAGTGCTGCAGTCATAGTATTGGGGCGGCCCCACTCAGCCTCTTCCTCCTGCCGCCGCCTACGCTGACTCACCACCTGATCTCCTACTTGGCTGGGGCGGGGGCCTGGGCTCCAGAGCCCAGGCAGGCATCAGAGGCATCTATAAAAGCACGCTGGTCCAGGCTCCGACATCCTGCTTGTTTGCCACCTGTCACCACACGATGCTGGGAGGCCTGGGGAAACTTGCGGCTGAGGGCCTGGCTCACCGCACCGAGAAGGCCACCGAGGAAGCTGGTAAGGACCCCGAGGCTCCTTTCCAGCTGGGCCCCTCTCCTAAGGCTCTGGGGCTGGGGACAGACTCAATTAGGCCTGTTGGACGTTGATGCCAGCAGACTGGAGGTAGGTCTTAGCCCCTTGAGGAACCCTGGCCGATCAGCCCCACAGGGATAGAATGGAAATGAGGGGTATGGAAGCTGAGGAAGGCAGCTTGGGTGGAGTCACGAGGGGTACAGTGTCCCAAATAGGCCTCGCCGGGTCAGGCCCATTTCTGGGGGCCTGTGACTGAGGACACGAGGGACTCCAGCTCAGAGGAGGCCCGTAGGGGCAGGAGAGCCCAGGGGCTTGGGTGAGCCTCGGGTAGCTAGAATCTTTCCCTCTGGAAACCCGGGAGCCCTTCTGCATCAAAACAGCCTATTTTGAATATCCTCTACAGAAAAAGGAAAAATGGATTTTTATTTTTACCATCAGTTTAGAGCTTCAAAGATTTCTTCACTAAGAAACCATCAAGTCTGGTTCTGTTCAAAGTCAGCCCCTGGGGTTTATCCAAAGGACATTTTGAATTTTTTCAAGGTCCTCAGAAACCCTTTATTGTCTGCAGACACCTGCCACTGTTTGCGGCAGGCTAGTCCAGGTCCCACTGGGCATTTTGTGAAACCCAGCTCCGTGTCCATGTCCATGTCCGAGTTGGCTGCTGTGGTTCTGTCTGTCTGGCTGCTGCAGACATGCCTGTCTTTCGTCAGCTAACCTGCAGCTGGCGTGCCCTGCCCTCTTTCACCTTCCACTGGCCCTGAGCTCAGTCTCGTCCCTAGTCTACAGGTGAGGGAACCAAGCAGCACAGAGACAATCAGAATCAGTTCTTCTGACTCCAGAATCTTCCGGTTCTAGCCACTGCCACCCAAACTTCAGACAGCTCCTAGGTGGTCAGAGAGTTCCCTTCTGCTGGAAGAATTGCTCTGGGGCCTCGGTTTTGCTGTAGGAGGCTTCGGGACTTGGCCTCTTGCTGCAGCCTCCATTGGGCTGAGGCAGGCCAGCAGCACACCTGAGAGGTGCCGGGACCCAGAGCCGGGAGACAGGCCCCACCTTGGCCCCAGGCCCCCGCTGGCAGGAAGGCCTGCTCGTCCGCATTCCAGGCCTCGCCAGACCAGGCCGAGGGGCATGGAGAGCCCCGTGCCCTTGTCTGGCTCACTCAGCTTGTCTCCCAGCAGCCAGGCCCCACGGGAGTCTCTGAAGTAAGCCAGCCGGGGCCCTTCCCATGGGCTGCCTCGTCCTGCCTGGGGTGGCGTCCAGGATATCCAGAGCGGCCTGGGCCCCGCCTTGAGAAGCTGGCTTGCACTGTGCTCTCACTCTGGGCTTCTCATCTTTTCAGTTCATGCCGTGGAGGGGGTGGTCAAGGAGGTGGTGGAGCACGCTAAGGAGGCTGGAGAGAAAGGTATGGCTGAGGTTGGGGCTGGGGAAGGAGGGAGGGAGGGAAGCTAGACGCTGGGAGCAACCGTTCTCTGCCTACCCAGGTCAAACCCTGACCTTGATGTGGCACCCTTCAGTCGGTATGCAATTATCAACACTCATCGGAGACCACACACCACACTTTGCTAAAGCAAGAGCCATCCAGACAGTCCTTTCTGCGGCATGTTAAGATGGTGTCACGAACGACTGTGTGACAGCAGGCTTGGACAAAAAAACATTTCAGAGATAAAATTCTCTATTCATATAAATATAAATTTACGTAAATGTTTCTATGTGTGTGCGTGCCTTAGTATAGCAATGTAAAAGTACCTCTTTCCTTACAACAAAATCGATTCCAGATGGATCGAGGGCTTATGTATTAAATACATGAAATCATTGGGGCGCCCGGGTGGCTCAGTCATTGAGCGTCTGCCTTCGGCTCGGGTCATGATCCCAGGGTCTGGGGACCGAGCCCCGCATCGGGCACCCTGCTCACGGGGAAGCCTGCTTCTCCCTCTCCCACTCCCCCTGCTTGTGTTCCCTCTCTCATTGTGTGTCTCTCTGTCAAATAAATAAATAAAATCTTAAAAATAAATAAATAAATACATGAAATTGTTAAATTGTTAGAAGAGAAGGTAGTAGATTTGGATAATCTGGGAGAGGAGAAGATCACTTTTTTTTAATGATTTTTTATTATATTATGTTAGTGACCAGAAAACCTGACAGCCATAAAGGAAATACTAGGTAAATCTGACAACATAAAATTTCTAAATTTTCCATTAAAAAAAGTGATAAGCCGTGCCAAAAGAAAAACCACAAACTGAGGAAAAACATTTGTAAATAGAAACGAACCAATATAGAAATGACCAGACGTTAGAAGCAGGCAGCTGACAGAGAAACGTGGTCTGAGTAGGCAGCGGGCCCTTGAGCGGAGCAAATGCTGTCTCACTCAGAGTTGCAGGGAAATAAATCCGCCCTTGAGTGCATTCCTCCAGGAGCCCTGCTGCCCTCTGTCCCCTCGGGGCTCCTCCAGTAAGACCAGTAAGACCGCCACATCCCGCAGGCCACTCCTGGTGACACTAGCCCTACCAGCTGGACATGTTTACTTAGCTCACTGGACGCTATTCTGCTTTCTTCCCGACAGCCCTTGCCGATGCCTTAAAGAAGGCCCATGATACAGGGGACAAGGTGGTGAAGGAAGTCACGGAGACGGTGACCAACACAGTCACAAATGCTGTCACCCACGCAGCGGAAGGCCTGGGCAAACTGGGACAGTGAGCACGTCCGCCTCCAGAGGGCTTTTCCTGAATCCCAATAAAAAGCTGTGAAATGTGTACACTGAGCCCTGGATTTTTTCCTGTTTGGATGGAAACACTGCCTGCATCCTGAGTGTCCCCTCTGCAGGGGCAGGGGACCCGCGTGTTGGCAGCTTCTAGGAGTCAGTAGGTCCCCATGATTGACCAGTTGTGTTGCTCTCACGTTAAGATTTCTCACGTCGGCATGGAGCTCTGGAAGAATTGCTAGGGTCTGTGCCTCATTTCATAAGTGGTTATTTTCCCAGACTCTACATATGGCTTTCAGACACCTCAAGGCTCCCAGGACATCCCAAGGGAGGAACATTATTCGACTCACATGTTCTTTGGGCTTCCTTGAAATGTTCTTACAGGCCTCCGGGAGGATCACGGACCAACCTGACTGAGAGTGTAGCAGGGCAGGCTTAGGCAGTTTGAGATGCTTCACATTCTGAAAGAGACTTTAGAGAAGCATTTGAGCTGGACAGACGGTCACAGAATCAGGTCAAGTAGTAACTAAATCCACTGCTTATTGGCTGTGGAAGCCACTGTTGGATCTTTCCCCGAGACTTGTCAGGCCTAATTGGCGGCAGTGGCCAAGAGTGCCTGGCCTCCTCGCCTTCCTGCCATGAGGGGTAAGCACCGTAAAGTTAAACATATGTGTAAGCGGCATTTAGCTTAACATGTTGGATTTTAAAAAAGGAAATGATTTGTAAAGAAAAGGTGTCACTTATTATTTTGCTGGAAGTTACCTGTTCTTTGCAGAAATGAGAAGAAAAGGTGTTTTAAGGAGCACGTCAGTTGGTCACCACATTTCTGTCCTTTTTTAAAGTGGCTTCACAAGTCTTGAACAGCCCAGGAATATCCAATGTCCTGGCTTGGAACATTTGCCACTGTCCAGCTAGATCTGGACTCTGTATCTTGGTTTGGTTCCTGAAGACTTTTGAATTCCCCCAGTCTAAACCCTAGCTCAAAAAAAGGAGAGCACTGTGGGTGGCAGAGTAAGCTGGAGCCCTCTTTGGATAGCAATTCCTCTTACCAAGACTTTATTCTTCCGGTGCGCACAGGTACACACAGACGCCTAGAGGGTGAACACAGATTCCTCGTGGCCTGTTTGTAATAGCAAGAATTGGAAACACCCTAGCGTGCCCGGCAGAAATCACTTGGGTGGGAAGTTTTGCTCTGCGTAGTAGGTCTGATGCATAATTTAGAGTTGACACCTCTCATTTCTAGTGTATTGTAAACCATATCGCAGCTTGAAAAATGGGACCGTGCCTAGATGGCCACCAAAAGGGACTGGTTAACAATTTTTGCACGTACATATGAAACGGAATACCCCATGACTGTCAAGAAGAAGGAAGAAAATGTACATACACCATATGGGAACATGTCCAAATAAATTATAAGTATGTCAAATACATATGTAGGAAGAGTTCATTTTTATAACGCAAACTCATACTGGTGGAAGAGAAAAAACTGGCAGCGTGTATACAGCAGACATGTTAGTAGTGTTCATCTCTGTGTCCATGGGAATAGGAGAGATCTTCATTTTCTACGGGACACAGATCCATGATGCTTGAATTTCAGAGAAAACCAACACAGATAGATTTTTAAATGTCGAGGCAGGCACATATTAGCTTATTCAAGATCGTTTGCTGGTGAAGGGCTACTCAAAGTTTACCAGCTTGCAAACCTTGTTGTTACTACTTGGAGACAAGATAAGTGAAGAGCAGAGCATTTAGAAACTTTTACAAAAATTTGACACTGCCTGGACCTCCAGGAATGTGAGCAGCAGAGATGCTTGTTGAAAGGGATCGAGACCAGCTCTGGGTTGTTGAACTTGCATGGCAAGTTGTATGTGAACTAGTCACATGAGGCAGGACTGCATACCATGGTGTATTAGATTAACAAACCAAGAAATTGGTCCTTTGCCACAGAGAGTTGGAGAAGCACTGCCCATGGTTCCTTAACTTCACCTTGCTGGGTGCTGTTCCAGAATAAGTACTTCTAGCTCTCATTTTCTCTTTACTGTGTGTTGTGCAATGAGTGGTCTGACATCAGCCTCAACAAGGTCTAAATGTGTTATAAAAAGCAATAGATGGTGTCGTCCAAGAAATTGGTGGAGCAGGGACCTCCAAAAATTCCCTCCTCCATAAAATTAATGAGAAAACTGGCAAAAACAGAATCAACTTTTCCCCCCTGAATTCTTAACCAAAGGCTTACAGCAATCCAGGGAGCATTTATGTAGAACAAATTAAAAACGAACAAACAAAATCTTGTTAAGAATGGCAAGCTCTGTGATGTTTTTAATTTACCCTATTCTGTGCCCCCCCCAGCCCCTACCTTCTCCAACTCCATTGCAGCCTTGAAAACCAATAGCCTAGCAGTTACTGGAAATAGCTGAATAGGGTTGGAGTTCCTTCAAAGCCTCATTCCCAGAGAACTGTGATTATTTCCCTTGACTGGTAGTTCCTAGGAAGACCGCATTGCCAGGCCGCCTTTATTTGTCGGCAGATAAAGGCAGGAGCTCACCTATTGTAAACAGCTTTTTCTCTGGGGCTGTTTGTTATAACAGGCTATTTTTTAAGCTGATGGCTGCATAAGATGGTCGATAACAGTTTGGGAAATCAATAGGCTAACCAAAGTGAAGAGCTTAAAAGGAAAAACTGGGGAATGAAATGTCCATAGGGACTTTGAAAATTCCAATATATTACTGGGAATCTAGAAGGCCATGCACATGTGGAGGGCTGTGCATGTTCTCATTAAAGACTGGAGAAGGCTCTAAGCTCTCACCTCTAAAAAACCTTGAGGCTCTGTACGAGCAGGAAGCGAAAACCGAAGCAGAGATATAAACTGCCCAGCTGAGTGTTGAAGGTGAGGCCCAACCCGCACAGAGTTCCCTGGCAAAGATGGGAGACCTATTGGTTCTGGATACTTAAAGAAATCTCTGTCCAGTCGTTAGCTACCCACTAAGCTACCTGAGGAGAAACTTCAATGGCAAAACACAACAAAGAAAACAGACTATAGAATTAGCTCAGAAAAGTCACTAAACAAACACTCAACAACAAAAAGCAGCAAGATATCTGGGGGGAGGAGTGTGGAATCTGATTTCAGAGTTGCCACATTATGTTCTTCAACACATCTAGTTTTCAGAAAAATAAAAAGATATGCAAGGAAAGACATTATGACTCATTTAAAGGGGAAAAATGGAAACTAAGTAAGCCCAATGGAAAGGGGAAACTAATGGAAACCTAAGTAAGCCCAAATAATTGTACTTATCAAAGACTTTATTTTTTCCCCCAAAGACTTTAAATCAATTATTCTAAACATGTTCAAAGAGCCAAAGGAAACCACATCTACAGAATTAAAGTGTAAGATCAATAGCAAATAGAGAGTACACATGAAGGGACAGAAATTATAGAAAAGAATGGAAGATACTCCAGAGTTGAAAGTACAACTGAAATAAAATATTCATTAGAGGGCTCAACAGCAGATGTGAACAGGCACAGGAAAGAATCCGTGAACTTGAAGATATGTCAAATGAGATTATCTAACCTGAGGAACAGAAAGCCAAACAAAAGTACAAAAATAGAGGATTAGAGTCACCTGCGTCACTGTGCACCATGGGGGTACCAGAGGGAGAGGAGAGAAAGGGGCAGGAAGAGTATTTGAAGAAATATTGGTTGAAACAAATTTGATGAAAATCCAAGAAGCTCAATGAACTCCAAGTAGGAAGACTCAAATGGATGCACACCAGGCATATCCGAATCAAACCGTTCAAACTCAAATTCAAAGAGATTCTTGAAACAAAAAATAAGTCATCGCGTAAAAGGGAGGTTCAATGAGATTAACAGGTGACTTCTCATCAGAAACCGCAGAGGCCAGAGGCAGGAGGATCATTTATTCAAAGTGCCGAGAGAGATGGTCAACCAGGAGTTCTAATGTCCAGCAACCACAGCTTTTTCTCCTCACATGGGTACAATCCGCTTAATGCACAGGACCACCCCTCATGCTGCCAACCCTGCGTGTCATCAGGGGAGGTCTGGTGGACCCAGCCCTGGCCTGTCCCAACGTCATGACCTGCTGCGGGGTTGTAAAGCCCCAAATACCGCCAAGTTCCTGCAACTCCCTGAGCGCACTGGTCTGTGCTGGCACTCTGTACTGCTGCAGGCGTCCCAGGGAGGGCGTGCTTGTAACAGCACCCGCCTCCACTCTGCTCACAGGGTACTTGCTGTGAACAGGTTTCCTCAGAAACTTTGGCCAACTTGCAACTGGACTCCCTGGATAGTTCCTGGGGTTCAACTCTAAGTTAGTGGAGTTTTTTTATTCCTTCATTTATTTTTAATCGAGGTGAAATTTACATAACATACGACTAACCATTTTCAAGTGTACAGTCCAATGGCATTGAACACATTCACAATGTTGTGCAACCATCACTCTTAGTTTTAAAATTTTGTTATAACCTTGGAGTGCTTGGTGGCTCAGTCCGTTGAGCATCTGACTCGTGGTTTCAGCTTGGGCTGTGATCTCATGGTTGTTGGATTGAGCCCTGGGATCAGCTCTGCCTTCAACGGGCTGTTCTGCTTGGGATTCTCTCATCTCTCCCTCTGCCACTCCCTCCACTTGTGCACGTGCGCTAATAGAAGGATAAATCTTAAAAAAAAAAAAAAACCAAAAACACCCACTAGCCAAAAAACCCACTTTGTTACCACCTCAGAAAAACACCCCATACTCCTAAGTAATCACGTCTCACCCCAGTCCCTGGCAACCGTGCTCTGCTTTCCGTAACCGTGAGCACCTATTCTGGGGACGCACAGCATCTAAAAGGACTCGTACAATATGTGACCTGGCGTGTCTGACTTCTTTCACTTACTTAGGTTTTCAAGGTTCATCTAAGTTGTAGCGTGTTATCACCACTCCTTTCCTTTTCATGGCTGAAAAATATCCCATTGCATATAAATACCACTTTGTTTTTCATCAGTATGATGGGAACTGTGGGGTTTTGTAAAGGTTTTTATCACATTTATAAGTTCTAGTCCTGGCCGAATGTTTTGTTATGAAAAGGTCTCGAACCCTCTCAAGTGCTTTCCCCACATCTATTGAGATGATTGTTTTTTCTTTCCCTTTCTTCTATTAATGGAGTGTATTACAGTGATTCTCTTATGTTGCACCACCCTTGCATTCCTGAGGTTGAGTTCTACCCGGTCATGATGCGTGACACCTATAGTGAGCTGTTGGATTCAGTTTGTTAGTATTTTGCTGAGTAACTTTGTGTCCACAATCATAAGGGATATTGGCATGGTTTTCCTTTTCTTGTGATGTCTTTGTCTGGCTTTGGTATCAGAATAACGCTGGCCTCATAGGAAGTGTTAATTCTTCTTTAAACATTTGTCATTATTCATGAGACCTGTCTGTGTAAACTTGGATTGAGCAATGGTGTCTTAGCTCTAACACCTGAAGCACAGCAACCAAAGAAAAGAGAAACTGGACTCCGTCAGAAAAAAAAAAAAAAAGCAACTCTCGCGTTAAAGGACACCATCAAAAAATTGAAAAGACAACACCAACAGAATGAAAGAAAATATTTGCAAATCATATATCTGAAAAGGGTCACATCCAGAATATATAAAGAACTCTTAGAAATGAAACAACAGAAAGATAACCCAATTACAAACGGGAAAGAGGGCACCTGGGTGGCTCAGTTGGCTCAGCGTCTGCCTTTGGCTCAGGCCATATCCCAGGGTCCTGGGATGGGGACCTGCATCAGGGTCCCTGCTCCGTGGAAGCCTGCTTCTCCCTCTCCCTCTGCCTGCCACTCCCCCGCTTTGCTGTCAAATAAATAAAATCTTTTAAAAAAATGGGAAAAGGATTTAAATATAATGAACACGTAACATTTAAAGTTGTTAGAAGTGGCTGCCCCTAGGGAGTGGAAAATGGGAAGGTTGGGTGTATAGAGGCATCAGCTGCTGTTCACAACAAGACTCGAAGAACCATTTGGCTGTCTGTCCAGTAATACTCAACAGGGCACTCCTCAACTCCTCAAGGGACATTTGATAATGTGAATACATTTTTGATTGTCGTATCTGACAGAAGCCATTGGCATCTAACAGGTAGAGGCCAGGGATGCTGTTAAACATCCTGCAAAGAAAGCACAGGACAGTCCCCAAGATGAGGAACGACCCGGCCCCAGCTGTCGATAGCATGGAGGTTAAGAAACTGCCTAAAAACCACTGTGTAAGCTTTGAAAATCAACACAAAGGAGCCAATAAAGTTATTTGTGAAAAAAAAATCGTAACACTAGTATTACAAAACAAAACAAGTTTTTCACAGGGGTCTCTGTACAAGGCCTGCAGATCTAGTTTCCTTCCTCTGCCACGCTTGGACTGTTTGAATGTACAGCGTGGCTAAGAAAGTCTACTAGGGAGGTTTAGGGAATAATGAATTTACTTGAAGCTGGTGAGTTAAGACACTAAGGTTTTTTAAAAAAAGTAAATCACCAATCCTACTGAGTTGCTAGAAGCACTGCTTAAAAAAAAACAACAAACAAAAAACTGCCCCAAACCAAAAACCAGCTTTTACGTCTCACTTCCCTCAACTTTACTTCGGGGAAGCACGACCCATTCTGGCGTAGGGATTTTCGAGGCGACAGTGAAGTTCCTCATGTGCAACCTAAGCCGTCTGTGGGTACTTCGCAAGTAATTCCCTTGAGTATTATACTTAAGTTTTTAAAATTATAAATAGTAAACAAACTAGAAAATTTCAGTGAAGCTGAGGACTAACTGACCAGGATTTTCAAACTCAAACCCCCGGAAACCCAAGTCGACACCAGCACTCTGCTGTCTATATAGGTAGCAAGCACGGTTCAGTTTTTCTAACATTAGTATCAGCAACACACACATCAACGTCTATCTAATCTTTAAAAAAAATAGTACGAATAATCCCAATATAACGCAAAGGCCACCAAAGACTGTCATCCCCCTTACACATGACCTGAATTGACTGCCCCACCCGGTATTGTTCCAAGTATTCTGGGACTTGTTTCCCTATCATCCCCCAACCCCACATTTTAGTGCTCCACTCAGAGGCAAGTAGACTGAAGAGCTTGGGAAGGGCGCACTGGGTCTTTTGTGCCAGGGGGCTTGTTTACCTACTGCCTGACTTGATGCTCAGAACCGCAGAGATGTTCTGGACAGAATAGGGACAGAGTCCAGCTGAAAGCTGAGCTCCAGATTTGGCTGCTAAGGGACTGGTGGAGTCAGGTCTAGGGTCTAGTTCCACTGACCGTGGTTAGTATTCTGCCTTAAGGTGTTATATGCTGTGGCTCAGTTATTAAAAACGAAACCCTAATCAATGAAGTTCCTTCATTAAAGAAGGTACTAAAAATTACTTGGGTCTATCAGCTTTGAGTATTAGAATCTCTTCTCCAAGAATAGCCATTGATACTGTTTAACAGAATGAAACTCGAAAGAACTCAAGAATAAAATCTGGGCAGCTGATAATATAGTAGAAAGAAATGTTACATAGGTGGTTATTTCAAAAACTTTAGAATCCCAACTTAGTTTTATTATTTACTAAAAGAGTTACTATCAAATATAAAAACACAGAAACACAGGAAGCATAAGCTTTGGAAAAGGTAGACTTTTAATAACTGCTTTTATCACCAGGTTAAGTCATGCAGTTACAAAGTAGTTAGAAATTTCTGAAAGGATATTGTTGTTTAAAAAAAAAGAAAAAAAAAAAAGCTCATTCTTACATAAATAATATCTAGTACTTCATTGGGACACTACTGTTTGAAAGGCCCTGGCAAATTAACTCCCAAACAAAACGCTCAACCCAAGGTTGTTTCCAGCCCAGTGGTAATGAAGTGTGCAGTATTCAGGCCTCTCGAAGAGGACACCAAGTCAGGCCGAGTCGGTGCCATTGGCAGGGCTCGGAGCCGCCAGCTAGACTCCAAAGTGGGAGCCCAAGTGGTTTTTTTCTGGGACACTCTACTTGAATTATTGTTCAATTAGACAACACAGTACATCTTCAAAAGAGAACAATTAATTAGCATGATAAGGAGGTTACTGCACTCTTTGGACTATAGGTCATAATTATGGTTAGTAAATTCTGACAGTCTTAACAAAAATAGCCTCCACCATTTGCAGGTATGAAGATAACTTAATTCTCCATCGGACTTTTTATTTTTGCTGGACAACAATACATGATTGATAAGCTATAAATGATACTGTTTTATATTATAAAAATACTAGCTTTGTTTCATTTATTATGTTTACAGGCATTCACCGCTTGAGTCAAGGTTAGGCTTGGTAAGTGATTAAAGGCAATTTTATTACAGCAGCATGTACTTATTTTATTCTAAGAGAATAAAATGCATAAAGAGAAACAGATTTTATTTTTGTTGCCATCTGTAAAACTGAGTTATTTTGCTGAAGTAAAATACCAGTAACTCACTTGAGGACCATGCCCCCTTCTGAAAATGCCCCCCGCCCACTGCCCAGAGGCGTCAGAGTTACAGCACGTCTCAGACTCGTCCAGAGCCGAAGCGGTCAGCAACTGGCTGCTCTTGGGCAACAGGTGTGCTCCTGGCCCCAGCTCTGGGCCCAGCTCTGACCGCACTGGGAACAGCCACGGAGCAAAGCAGCACAGACAGACTGAAGAGACCTTTCCTTAACGGCGAAATACCCAAATGGCTCTCTGGCATAGGTAATTTCTACTTTCATATTCGTCAGCTTGTACGTGATCCCCTAACCTTAATTTCTTTTTTCTCAAAAGGGCTGATTTAGACTGGCTTGTTGAGAATGATGTCCATTATCTAGTAAGTCGAGAGAGAGACAGAGAGAGAGAGAGAGATTTCTGTGGTTACATGTAAACTTGTGAAGGGTCTGCAGATGAAGAGGGGAACGGGGCAGTGAGGAGGTCAGCCACACTCCGTCTATGTGAAGGTCACACCAGCTTCATTGTACACCTTGAAGACTTTCTCAATGGCGTTGACATAGGCGGCCGTTCTCAGATCCAAACCCAGGTTGTACTTCATGGCCGTGCGCATGATTTGCTGAAAGGCAGGAGAACACACAGTGAGGACAACCCTGACTCGAGCAGCTGGGCCGTGAACACACGAGGCACACACGGGCCCGGCGTAGGTGAACCTGCCCCCCGTCAGTGCAGGACTCGGGCACCGAGCCCCGCTGGGAAGGACGAACTCTCCTGAACTAAGACATGCTCTACTGACCAGGCGGCAGTAAGAAGCTGCCTCAAGTACGAGCTGTCTCGCTGTCCTTCAGACACCCTGTTACTGCAGCGAGCTCGCTGTTGAACTTGGTGATAGTTCTGCAGAACTAGGAATGGGGTGCTGAAAACATTCTGGCGTGAGCGGTGACGGCTACGTAGTCCTGTGAAGATACTTAAGGTTGCGGATTGTATACTTTCCAAGGGCGAATTTATGGCATGTCAATGATATCTCATTAAAAAAAATTAACAGCAAGCACCACCATTAACGTCCGCTTATGCGTTTTCAACTTGAAGCCAGGTGGACAGAATCTGAACTCAAGAGGAAATTAGGAAAACTGGACTCAAATTGCGTTTAAGGTCTTGAAGTAAGGACCAAGAGGTCAAAACACCTCTCACTCGCACCCAGTTCTCTCGTGAGGCAGTTTCCTGCGGCCACACTGCAGCGCTGTACTGAAGGGCGACCAGGCTGGCCGCCTAGCGGTGTCTCGCTAACCGCCACCACCCCCGCCTCATCTGCTATTATTATTATTGATTTCCAAAAGCCTGGTCAACCTACTGAAGGCCCTGACAACACTGCCCATCACTTGAGCCTGAAAAAGCGCGCAGTTGGCTGCCCAGTCCTGAGGAACATGTACACGGACCGCTCTCTGCCACCACGCACGCTCTGTGGCCGCCGAGAGCACGCGGCTGAGCAGCACGTCGCGTCAGGAGCGGCCACGCAAAGGGCGTCTGCACACGTACCCTGGCAGAACGCTCCATGGTGTAAGCTAAGCCGGAGTGCACGATGTCTTTCTCGGAGGCACCCTGAGGGGAAAAAGAGGAGAAGTTTAACAAAACCACACACAGACACGCTTCATTTATCAGAGCACAAAGGATTCTTCTTCAATCACTGCACAGCCAGACAGGACGGTTTTGTCTTCTGGTAAAGATACATTTAATTTCTGTACGATATCTTGATAGCTATTTACATAGTTGTGTTTTAATCACTGTTTGGTTTTCATTGTATTTGACAGCAAACAAATACTCATGAAGTAAGATCACGGTAAAACCATGCACACAGAAAAGCCTGGAGCAAGAGACATGGGGGCGAGCAGGGAGCTCAGCACCAGCCGCCCCTCTGAGAGCAGACGGACCACAGCAGCGCGTGATACCGTTCACTTCCCCAGCCAACAGGGACACTGCACGGGGCCCAGAAGGATCCCGGCTGTGTACTCAGCAGTGCCACCAGTGTGGGAAGCTGGACAGCGCTCAGCAGCAGCTCCTTATTATCCCCTCATTCCACGGAGGAGGGAGCCGACGACCAGGGAAGTTGGCCATGGGTACAGACAGCTATTTTTAGAGCTGGGATATAACCCAGGGCCTTCGACCACCAAGTCAGCTCATCTCCTTCCCATGCCAATTATTTCCATAAGTCAAACTGTTTCAATAGAGTCCTCTATCTACTTATTTTTTGATGCTTTCTAAAATTTTAGGACAATTAACGATCGCCCCCAATCTAGTAAGTCCTACCTAGCGGTCAAATCCAATCCTGCTATGCCAGGTGGAAACTTGAAACTGGGTCACCGACCAAAGGGGTCTATGCTGACCTTCGTCTAGTTAGCATTCTCCTCACTTCAGAAGGTGTGTATCTGTAACATCTGTATTAGTTAGAAACATCTGGGTCAAACTTTGTTCTGTCCTATCAAGTTAGGATGAAGAAAAAAAACTTCCTTCACAGGTGGGTTACTGCTCTTTCTCATTCACTCATTCCCTCATGAAACAAGGAGCAGCCACTATGTGCCAGGCACTCTTCTAGGCACTGGGGGCAGAGCAGAAGAAGAAATAATGAAAATTCTCTGTTCTCATGGAGTTTATATTCTAGTGGGGGGGGGGCAGCCTATACGCGGACTTAAAACCAGAACTCTGAGGGAGACTGACAACAGCTGCTGACCGGCAAAGGAAGAGGACAGAAAAGCGACCACTGAATTGGGCAGTGCTGATGCCACTGGTCACCCGGACAAGAACGGTTTTGGTGGGGTGGTGGGCGTCAGTGAGGGTGAGCACAGGAGAAGAACTGGAGACAGCATACACAATTCTTAAGGACGTCTGCTATGAGCGAAATAAAAATGGCAAGAACCAAGTCTGGAAGGGGAACTGGGATAGAGACTGATTTTTTTAAGACTGAATTCAGCACATTGACAGGAATGACTGCTGATGTGGGACAGGAGGGAAGGGGGGGGGGGGGGGTGAGAACAGGCCACTGGGCTTAGATGGGGGCACCCAGAGCTGCTCCAGAACCAGAGGAGAGGCAACAAGAGACAGCGCAGGTGCCAGGAGCCGGGGACTGGGGAAGTGTCCTCTGTGCACAGATCACGGGTCATGTGCTGGCGTGAGGGGCAGAGAGAACGAGAGAAAGTGGAACAGGGAGAGGCCGGAGAACCGCCAGGCAGCGCCAGCCCGCTGCGGACTTGAAGTTCAGGTCAGGAGGAAGCAGTGAGCAGGGCCTCCAGCTCACAGGGGACAGATGTGGAGGGAGCGGACTCAGGTTTCATCTGGGTTCAGGTGTTGGCAAGGGGGTATGCTGAGGCAAAACGAGACGGGGGGTGACTTAATGATAGAGCGTGGAGTTTAAATTAGACAAGGAGAGGACTGAAGACATCTGGGGGTGACAGGGGGCAGTGAAAACCGGGGGGGTGGGGTGGTCAACGATGTTGGTCCTGGCAGGACCAGAGCATGGCCGAGGAACTAGAGGGAAGGAGCTGGGGAAAAAAAACCCATTTTTTAGACTGACACTACAGGACTCCTACAATAAGTCAGTAAGAGGTGAGAAACAGCACTGAAGTCTAACATTTGAAGCACTGAAAGCATCTGGAAAATTGGGAGACCAACATACTGGGCAAAGATTATTTAAACAAGGATAAAAAGCAAGTTTTCGTGGCTGCCTTCCTAACTGGCTGTCCTCTTTCACACTCCCTTCTCCAGGTTTCAGTCGGCAGCTGCATGCCAGGCTGTGCCAGGACACAGGCGGCCACAGGGGGGAGCAGGACGCCCATCTAAGGGCAGCAGCACGTCCCGGCAGCGCAGGGACACGTGTGATGGACGGATGTGTGCGACTCCGGCACACGGCGGGACCTTCGGGGCTGGGATACTCCAGCAGGGATCGGGTCAGGGCATTGCAGACAGAGGAACCAGAACCGAGAGAGACACGGCTCTGGGAAAGATGAAGGTTCATTTAGGGCAACGGTTAATACCCAGAGTGGCAAAGCACCTTCTCTTCTTCAAAACAAAACCCTAACTTCCCCCCATGTTGCAATCTAGTCTTACATTACTTTCCATGACTGCATATTTCATACAAAGACATATTTATTATAACTTAGCCATTTCCCAGCCATGTGCATGCAGACTGTTAAACCTAATTTAAAAACCTGACTGCAAACACTGTTCCAATGACATCATCACGCGTGGAGCCATTCCTCTCCTTTACGAAGATTTTCTCAGGATAAATTGGATACATTCCCAGAAGAGATGCTATGATATGTCCACGGGCAGGAGAAGCGTCAGAGCTCTTCAAATTTTCCCAAGAGCTGCACTGACCTGCCTCGTCATCAAAGAAAAGGTACACTGTTTCTCCACAGACACGGTGACCATGAGAGCCATTAACGGTTTTCGCTAGTTTAATACATTAAAGAAACCTTATTTTAATTTGTATTTCTTTACTGAGACTGAACATTTTTCTTTTCTAGGCCTATTTCCTATGACTTTGTTTCTCACGTCTCTGCCATTTACTGGGGAAGACGTTCTCTTTGTGACGTGTGAGCGCTCTTACTCCGTCCCGTCAACAGCTCATTCACTCAGATGCCTTTTCTACCTGCTTCCTTTCAGGCTTGTCATAACCACACAGCAATTTCAATTCTTCATATAGTTCAATTTCATGTTTACTTTTGTTTCTATTTTGTGGAAAGCTTTTTTTTTAAAGTTTATTTATTTTTAAGCAATCCCTATGCCCAACGTGGGGCTCAAACTCACGACCCAGAGACCAAGAGTCACACGTTCTTCCAAACTGAGCCAGCCAGGCGCCCCTCATGTTTACTTTTCATTTCTTTCTGTTTCTCTGAAACTTAAGAGTTAGAATACATAGTAGCTCTTCACAATTATGTTAGAATCACCTGCTGAGTCACCTGCATTACAAAAGTATCAAGACCAGAAGAACTGTTATTTATTTTAAACTGAAATTCTTCCTTCACGTTTCGAATGTAACGAGAGAGCAGCATACGAAGCACACACAGATCCCGTCGTTACCGTCATGCTGCTGACCGCCCGTCACCCCAGGCCATCTGCCCGAGTCTACAGAGGAGCGGGCTGTGTGTGGCCTGTCACAGCACACTCACCGATATCCTGTCTTGGAACTCTGCTGTGGGTACAACGGGAATAGTTCCACCATGCTTTCCGAATTTTCTTTCCAAGCTCTCTTGAACAGACACTGCAAAAAGCCAAGAGGCGAGGTTAAAATACTGCTAGTAGGAAAAAAAAAAAAAAAAAGTAGAACCAGAAGTAGTCTCAAATATATCCACAACCCAGAAACAACTACAGAGTCTAGAAGCCTTGGGAGCGCCTGGGAGGGTCAGCTGGTTGAGTGTCAGTCTTTGGCTCAGGTCATGATCTCAGAGTCCCAGGATGGAGCCCCACGTCTGACTCCCTGCTCAGCGGGGAGCCTGCTTCTCCCTCTCCCTCTTCCCTCCCCCCCTTTCACTCCCTCTATCTTGTTTTCTCTCAAATAAATAAAATCTTAAAAAAAAAAAAAAAAGAAGCAACACTAATGCCATAAATGGGTTAATCATTTAGAACTCTGCCAAATTGCTATATAAATGTGAATTTAGGTCAGTGCTCTGTTTCCATAACACCCATTACCAGGGTTTTTCCTTGGCTCTGTTAAAAAGAAAATGCTGAGGGAAAAAGAAACGGAAATGGATGGAACACTTCACCCAGATTCTCAGAGTGGGCTGAGTGAGGCTCAGCTGGAGGTCTTGGTCTTACTTCAGCTGGACCAAACTGGACCGTTAACTCTGGAGCCTACTCTGGTCAAAGAAAAACCGCATTCTCATCAGAAGACTCCAAAAATTCTTGACACTAGAAAGGCCTTAACTAAGAGCAACCCGAGATCAGAATGGAGGATTACCAGCAGGAATTCCTGGTTTAAAAGGGTACTGCTTCTATTTACTAACTTGTAGATTATGGTAGTGGACATTACAGCACAGAATAAACATCTGAATAGAAGTATATCTGAGAAGTTAGTAAGTTGACTGCCCATAAAGAAATCGTATATTTTTGGTCCTAAGACTCAAGAGAGAATAATTTCCTGTTCTGAGATGAAATGCTCTAGGATTACAAAAAGGAAATTAGTCCTTTTTAAGCAGAAGCTTTTTCCAGCCTTCTAGCTGGCCCCAAAGATGATTTCTGAACAAGGTCTTCAGAACTCACTGAGCAAGTGGTAGTTAGAATCCCTTTCATATTTGAAGGTCAAACGGCCGTAGCTGACATGATTCAGATTCTTCAGCCACTCAAAGTAAGACACGGTCACTCCCCCAGCATTCAAGTAGAGATCCTATACAGAAGACGTGACAGGGAAGACATCAAAGCAATGAGGATGATGGTTTTAGTAAATGCTTTCAATGACCATCAGAGCTTCATTTTAATATCAAAGCAGATTAGGCTTTCAACCTCCCAAATATGTCTTAGATTGTATTAGGAATTTCACACTGAAATTTAACAAACATCCTTTCCAATCCAGGTGAGGTTCTCTCCGTTTTGAAAAAAAAAAAAAAAACTTTTTTGTTTATTAACCAAAAAGCATTTGAGCGACTTTGGTTAGAGTGTCTTCTCCACCAAAAAAAGTCTTTTAGACAAAACTGCTGGTCTACCAACTGCTGGACTGTCCGCAGCGTGCCTCACGAGAAGATCAGCACCCCTTCTCCTACTATCTAAGGGCAGTCTGTTTCAGTTAAATTGAAATTTCTTAAGTGCTTTCAACAGAAGTTTAAACGCATCACAAATCCACATTCATCTCCACTTGCAAATCATCTTCTGGTATAGACCCCATGCTTACCCACCCATAACCCAAGCACACATTTTTCCTATGAGCTTTCTGAGTAAAGCAGCAAGGGACATTTGAAATGCACAAGGTTAGAAATTATGGAAAAGCTTAGAGTTTAAGCTAGAACTCATACTTCTAGCACAACAGACATTATTTATAGAACTGGATTCTTACGCAGGCTAAATACTCAAGAGCCTGAAGCTGGAAGGTTCAGGTCCAAGTGGAAACTGACAGGCTTTTTACACTAACCAGCCTTCTACTTTATTTTCTTAAAAGCAAAATACAGATGAAGAATTCATTACAGCTTTGGAAATTTAAGAATGATCCCTTTCTCTCCCCAATTCGTCACAGAAGACAGTTACGATTCCGAGCACATACAAAACCTGGTGAACAGATGACTTACTGGAATCACCATGATGTTCCTCTCCAGGAAGATCGTATCAGCCTCTGGAGTTGTCGGCCCATTGGCACCCTCAGCAATGATCTGCAAGACAGGCAGGACGTACAGAAATGCCAGCAACACCATCGAATCCCTCCACTGGGTGTAAGAGATGTGTTTGTATGGGCAGAACTCTAGTTTAAGTCTAATTAATATGAGTTATTTTGTTCTATAAATAAAGTGTATAAAACTACTTTTCATCTTTCTAATTTCCCTAACTGTTTTTTGGAAGTTTGGTTTAAGAGGAAACACATGGTTTCCTCAGGTGGCAGCACAGCTCTGTGTATATACAAAAAGCCATTTCATTTTACACTTGGGTGAATTGTGTGGTATGTGAATTATAGCCCAATAAAGCAACGAAAGAGAAAAAAGAGGAAAGCCGATTTAGAGCTCTTCTCTCATGCTCAGGGTCATTGCACATTGGTAAGGCCCTGGTTCCATCAGGCTCTCACCTTGGCTTTGACTCTGGGTGCATTGGACTTGGTCAGCTGCTTCTCACTGGCAGCAGGGATCAGGATGTCACAGTCGGCTTCCAAGATGCTCCCTTCATAGGGCTTTGCCTTGGGGAAGCCCAGGATTGATCCATGTTGCTGCAATTGATCGAGAAGTCAGAATTAATGGCTGTACCGCAGTTTCAATGATTATGATTAGCGCCCATGATATGAAGATACAAGCTCTTTGGGCTGCATTTTGAAAAGTAAACAATGGAAATAGATTTTAATAAGACTTATTTCAACTTTATAGTATTCAGGGTAGTCAGACTGTTCGGATATTAGGTTAACATACCAATTTGAAGTCTTCCAGTTCCTTTGGGTCAATACCATCTGGATTCCATATGCTCCCATCAGATTCACCAACACCAATACATTTAGCACCAAAACGATGTAAATATCTCATAGAGTGCAGGCCCACATTACCAAATCCCTATAAAGAACAATTATACATGACACAAAAACCCAAATCCTAGACAGATGGTAAGAGTCATATTCTGACCAAGACATATTCTATTAGTTTAGAAGTCATTCTCAGGGGCACCTGGGTGGTACCGCGGTTAAGCGTCTGCCTTCGGCTTGGGGCGTGATCCCGGTGTTATGGGATCGAGCCCCACATCAGGCTCCTCTGCTATGAGCCTGCTTCTTCCTCTCCCACTCCCCCTGCCTGTGTTCCCTCTCTCGCTGGCTGTCTCTATCTCTGTCAAATAAATAAATAAAATCTTAAAAAAAAAAAAAAAGAAGTCATTCTCAAAATCCTTTTGCCACAAGAAACAACGTATAAGAGGCTTCTCTTCAGCAATCAGTTTTTCTTTAAGAATGTGGAGCCCAATCCTCTGATACCTGTGAAGAAGTTTAGTTTGGTGCAGCCTTGTTGGCTTATAAAGGAATGGCGGTAGTGTCAGTCACACTGCACAAGTCCTCAGTCCCTGATGACCAGATGTCTTATGGTTGTAAAAACATTAAAGTCACTAACTGGGAGGAATACGAATTCTAGTCTATTTTAAAGTAGCAGTCAACTTAATTTAGATTCCTCTCAGTAAAATAACCAAACACCAGGCAAATTCTTCCTGCAAGTTGAAATCTGGATCATTGTGCAAACATATCCCCTTGTGAAAAAAATTTCAATTTAAATACTGACCAAAAGAAGTTGGTGATAGCTTTGTATGTATTTGCAAGATACTTAAAGTAGTTCTAGTCACATGAATCATACAAAGATTCAAAGATTAAAGAGTGTATTATTCTGGAAACATCCACTCTAACACTTAAGAGATTTAAAGAATGACATTTTAAAAACTGCAAATCTAAAAACACTGAAAAACCTATTTTATGTTTATCAGTTATTCTTTAAGACAGCGAACATTTTTACCTGAACAACAAACGTTTTATCTCCAAACCCTGGTGTCATTCCTAAAATACTCATGTAAGAAGCTTCGTTGATGAAATTTTCAATCCCATGGAAGACTCCCCGGCCGGTAGCAGAGATCCGCCCATGGATCCCGCCCTGACTGATGGGCTTACCAGTAACACAGGCATGGGCATTAATATCCTGCAAGAGAACAGTCCAAACTTCACGTTTTTGTTTAACTAATTTGCTCATGAGGACTACATGTGTGCTTATGGGTACACTTTCACCAATAGGGAGAAGCCTCGCTTTTTCAATTTCTGTTCCTAGAAATATATAATAAAACAGACCATATTTTCATGGGGCTCCTGGGTGGCTCAGTCGGTTAAGCATCTGCCTTCGGCTCAGGTCATGATCTCAGGGTCCTGGGATCGAGCCCCACATCGGGATCCCTGCTTCTCTTTCTCCCTCTGCCCCTCCCCCTGCTTGTGCTTGCTTGCTCTCTCTCTCAAATAAATAAAATCTTTAAAAAAAAAAATAGACTATATTTTCTAAAGGGAGAAACAAGGTTTTAAGAACTTACATCATTAGTACAAAAAACAGTATCACAAAAGTAGAGATAGCTCTGCTTACAACTATTATTCCTTCCAAAGTATTTAAGCCCTATTAAGTCGGATACATATCTCACATGTCTCTTAAAATTACCATAAAACCTGAGCACGTCACCAAACACAGCCTAGCAGGAAGAGGCATTATGGTAGTCCTGGTCAGACTCAATGTTGTAAAGATACTCTTCCACCAAATTAATCTACAAATTCAATAAAATGTCACTTAAAAGATAATATTCAGCTTCACCTAAAAGAATAGATTAACAAAAGTATTCAAGAAATTAAAACAAAAAAAGATAATATAACTAACGGGTTTGTAGGGCACTCTGGAATGCCCACCAAAATAAAAATACCCATTGATCCAAAGATTCTACTTCTAGGAATTCAAATTTTTTGTGTATTTAGTATGGTATCATTTGAATTAGGAAAACAAAGAGGTACACGTGGGCGAGACAGAGAGGCTCCTGCCTGTGGGTTGAGTCGAGGCTCTCTGGAAGCAGCAGTCAGCTCTGGGAGGCAGGGAGAGTAACAGTCTTCACCACCCATCCTCCTGCACTCTGCGAATTGACAGTATATTTTTGTTCAGGAACAACTATCATCAGAAAAAACAAAGGGCTTGGGAGAGCTTCCCTTCCAACATACATCAGATATACCATAAACTGTAGCAACCAACAGACTGATGAGTGGGGCAGGAGAAACTACATGGTCCTCATATACATAGGAAATCAACGTAAAAAGAAGAAGTGTTTTAAATTTGTGGATAAAGTACGGACTACTAAACTTGCAGGGCAATCCGCTACGCATGGCAAGCAAGATGGAAGGCTTTACCCCACACCATAGTCCCTACCCTCCAACAGATGTTGTAGCTGGGTGAGTTAAAAAGTAACCTGGTCTTTATCTGTACTGTTTATTTTTAGAGAACTTAGAATTGTATTGGCTCTAGACTGCCAACAACAAAAAAAAGAGTTAAAAAATAAAAGAAAGCAGTCTGGTAAAGTGATTTACAGAAATCAGTAGTTTTCCCACAGTTCCCCTTCATGAATAATTAACACTGAGAACCCAGAATTACGAACCTAGTGCCAAATGCTTTTACACAGTGCAAATGCGAATGCTGGAGCTGCTGACAATCCCGTCTGAGGTCGGGCCCGGTGCCAGCCGCCCTCCTCCCCAGCACACCTAACTGTCCCAGCAGCCCCATGACAACACGCCCTCCCTCCAAGGCCTGCACTTCTGGGCAGGATTAGACAAATGGTGAAGCATGTTTAGCTGTACATCTGGAAATTAAGTAAGAAAAACCGTGACTTCCTTACCTTAGGCCCTGATTTTGGATTTCCTATCACTTTAAGAAGGGAAGTATTTTGCCAAGGTTTAGCTGGCTGTGCCTCACAAAACTTTCTTTTGTGGTCACCTCTGGGAATAAGCTATGAATAATGAATACACTGCCTACCACTTTGCACTATGCCGTCTAGTGTCTTGCTTAAACAGAACGAGAGACCATATCCAGAGCTCATTTAATATCAAAAGCTGACATGGAAAAAGCATCATTTTGGGGAATGGCAGTTAAAACCAAAATTCTTTGAAGCGTCTCATACGGCTCTTGTTTTATTTCAGGGAATTTATGCAATTTACCTGATATAATACTTATGAATACTTATTGTTTTGTGTGTTTTACTAAGGCGTGGGTACTATTCTAAGTGCATTACACTACTATTCAATTAATCCTCATTAGCTGCTATTACTTTTGTCATCTTTCATAACAAGCAGACGGAGGCCCAGAGAGCTGAAGGCACCTGCCACAGGTCACGGAGCTGGTGTGTGAGGGAGCCAGTTCCAAATCCAGGCTCACGCTCCCAACCACAGACTGCACCCTGTCAGGACCTCAGGCTAACGTGTGAGTCCCTCCCACTGCCTGCTGCGGCCCCCTTCCTTCTCTGGGGGGGAATAGTTCTCCTCTTCCCCAAGGCGCATCTTTCCACTAGCCCCCCCCCTTAAAAAAAAAGATTTTATTTATTTACTTGACAGACATAAAGAGACGGGGGCGAATCTCAAGCAGACTCTGCACAGAGCCTGGAGTGTGATGTGGGGCTTGATCTCAAGACCCTGAGATCATGCTCTGAGCCGAAACCAAGAGTCAGATGCTTAACTGAATGCACCACCCAGGCGCCCCTCCACTCGGGCCCTTTAAAGGAGAATTCATGAGGCCTTTACTCCCTTGGAAGGCTCTGCTACCTCTACTGTATCTTTCTCGCATCGTCTCTTGCGGATGAATCTGGGGCCCACAGCCAGTCAACTTGCTAGCATCAGCAACAACAACAACAATAATCTTTCTCTTTGGGCAACAGCCACCTTTCAAGTTCTCATTCTGCTGTCCAGTGCCGTTTTTCTCAGTGAAGGCTACTCTTCATGCCCTATTTCCCTCCCTCAACACCTCCCTGCAGCCTGGCTCCCCTTGCAGTCCCACAGAGGATCTAACTGCCCAACTTGTCCTGACCGGAAACCCTCCCTCAACATCACGTGGAGCTCAGTGCTTCTGGTTTTTCTGCAACTGAATGCCTGCCCTGTGTATCACTCTTCAATCTGCGCACTTCTCTCCAGCTCCAGGGCAGGCCAGGATCCCCTCTCTTCTGGGCTCCTGCACGGACTCCTGGCCCCAGCAGTCCCGTTCCCCGCCACACACAGTGAAGCTCAAAATGCCTCACATGTGCTCCCAGCTAGCACCCCACCGGCGCCCTTCTGTTTTCAGGACAAAGACCGAAGTCTTCACTGTCACTCACAGGGGCATGATCTGGTCTGACCCTCTTCTAACTGGCCTCTCTTAGGCTCTACTCTCTTGCTTTCCACTCTGGCTACCACAGTCTTCCCTTAGTCTCAAGTTCACCTCTTCTGCACCCCAGAACTTTACCCAGTGGTTCCTTCGGCCTCCAACAACACTCGAACCCCTGACCCTTCTCCAGTTCATCCTATTTGTCGTTCAGAGTACACACCAGAAGCTTACTCCTTCAAGGAGTCCTTTTCTGACTTCACCTGTGAAGGCTTGGCCAGGCCCTGTTACGCCTTGCCCCAGCATCAGAATTCCCCCTGCTCCCATTTACCCCAACCGCACTGAATACCTTGCTTGTTTGGCAGAGGCACTCTGCATATACATTTTTTTTAAACTTTTTTTTTTTTTTAAGATTTTATTTATTTATTCGACAGAGATAGAGACAGCCAGCGAGAGAGGGAACACAAGCAGGGGGAGTGGGAGAGGAAGAAGCAGGCTCATAGAGGAGGAGCCTGATGTGGGGCTTTACCCCATAACGCCGGGATCACGCCCTGAGCCGAAGGCAGACGCTTAACCGCTGTGCCACCCAGGCGCCCCCTGCATATACATTTTTAATAAATATATTTTCAACTCTCTTTCTCTTCCTACCCCTTAAATGTTTTTCAAGGTTCCATCCGTTCCAAGAATGGATTCCTTCTTGCGTTCTGTATTAGTGGCACTACTTCTGCTTGGTTCCCCAGACTCGAGTCCTCCCGGTTCTTTTCCTTGCTAACGCGCATTTCCTTGCTAACACCAGCGCTCTCCCAGCCCCCACAATCCCTGGGCTCCAGTACAGCCTAACAGCACCAGCCCAGTCTCCCTTGAGAGGGTCAGCACCAGAGCCTCCCCTCTCACTGGCCAACAAAACAAAAAACTAGGGCTTATTTTTGTCTTGGTTCACTTATTTCTTCACTCTTCTATTATGCTTCAAAATAGGCCTCATCTCCAGGCAATCTGACCTCCACACTGTGTCTCCTCCTACCCGCAACCTCCCCCCCCAATCTCCATGTTTAAATACCCATTTTCCAGGTGTAGCCCAGATACCTCATCCAGGAAGTCTTCCTTCAGAGATGTAACTCCATCCTTGTATTACCCCATTTCCATTCCTTATCTGCTTATGTGTCCTAATTCCTCTTTAAATGAAAGCTCTTTGAGGGAAGTCAGAATTGAATGCTTCTTTATTTCCCTTCTAGTGTCTTGCACCATGTCCTGCCCTGCCATTTCTGAGGTCCCATCCCCAGCTTTCGGGACGCGTAGCATGTAACTGAAAGCTCAGTCCATGTTCACTACATTTATGGTTTGTGACAAGAGAGACAGAAGTAAAATAACATGCAAATCAAGATACAATTAAGGGGGAGGAGGAGAACCCAGCAAATTCTCCGTCCACATACAATCAGTTTGCTATTTCTTATAGATAGCACATGAAGCCCTCAGGGCTTCTGGCGGGTACTCACATAGTGCCCTATGGTGCTGGCATAGGTGTCAGCAATCCAGGACATCTCCCGCTCGCCCGTGCTCATGTCTGGGGCAGGCACGTCAATGCCAGGACCTGGGGGCACAAGGAAAGGGCATCATACCAGCTTTTAAGATCCACTATCTCAAACACACAGATTCTTGTAATTTTCTACAATAACAATGCTACCGTGGTTAGAAAACTTCAGATTTCATCTGGGTAACTACACAAAGTCACAGAAATAATCGTTAAATGTTTCACTACAAAATTTATTCACACGCGGTGTTACGTGGTAATTCCTCCCTCTGGCGTTTCCTTGCTGCATGTTTGGAGTTAGCTTTGCATAACACACATAAGCCACTCAATTGGACTTCTGAATATGTGAGCGTAAGCAAATCAGTGTACTCCTCTTGACCTCAGTTCCTTGAACTGCAATTAAAGAGAACAGTACCATCTTGCCCTACGTAAGCATGCCTGCTGTGGTTAGGGAGTGTCTGTGTATGAGCTAGCACAGAAACATACCGCTTACTGGGGGTGTAAGCCCACCAAGTGGAAAAAGAAAAAACACACATTGCTGAAGCAATTGTGTTAAGCCCCGTAGGACTTTCACCCGTGCTTTGACCTGTTATTCAAAGCTTACTCAATGTACATCAAGTTTTAGGCCTCGGCTCTCAATTCCTCAAATCACACCAAATTAGAAAGTTTGAGGATAGTAGGTTAGTCCACAGGCAGCAACAAATGCACTAATACCGATGGTCACACTGAGATCTCAGGTAAAAATATGTGAAATGATGCCCACTCAAATCTGTCAAGGGAGGAATACACAGAAATATGCCTATGAGAACAGTAAGAATCAAAACAACTTATTTAGTGGGTCAATTAAATAAAATATGCTCTATCTACATAAAGAAATACTATGCAACCATTAAAAAGCCTGTAAGCCTCACCAAAACACCTTATGTGGAAAAAAGCAGGTTTTGTTTAGCATGTAGAGTACGTTCCCATTTACATAAAACTCTCTCTCTCTAGCCCCAGACCCCCGTATAGTATCTGTGTGCCTATTTCCATGTGTATATACAGTATGTGTGCAGAAGTTTGGAAGGATACGGATACCTCACACCCGCTCACTAGGTTTCCATTTCGGCCTTGTTTATAGCTTTCTATATTGTTTCAGTTGCCTAACACAAACTCATTACCTTTATAAACAGAAAAACACAACTTTAAAAATGGTTCAGCTATGAAGTTTCCCAAATAAGGTTCTTTCTAAGGGCTGTACTTGAGTTGTGTATTTTCTTACTTTTTAACCAACTGAGCAAGGTACATTTTATTTTATTTTTTAAAGATTTATTTATTTATTTGAGAGAACGAGCACAAGCAGGGGTGAGGGGGGGAGAGGAGCAGAGGGAGAAGCAGACTCCCTGCTGAGCAGGGACCATGATCTGAGCGGAAGGCAGATGCTTAACCAACTGAGCCACCTAGATGCCCAGAGTAAGGTACGTTTTAATATTTTCCTACACTTTGGGGCCCAGGTCCAAGGTGCTGTGTTTCTCTGCACAGGCTGTGATGCAATGGATACGTAACTCGTCTAAGGTAACTTAAAAATGGTCAAGCTTGCTTTTCACACCCCTGCACCCCCCAGCTCATCTCTCATTCTCCTGTGTCCCAGCACACTTTCCCTTAGGCGGCTTCTAAATTTCATGAAGCCTGACTTCCCCAAACCACTCTCCCCCATATAACTCTCCTCTCCTTGGAAGGACTAATGCTCCATCCTAGCCTCACCATCTGACAAAAGGGCTCTACTGTTTCCATTTGCTCACAATGTCCATTCCTTGAGAGCAACAGACTTCAGAGATGTACGTAAAGATTTGTTTGATCATACTGCTTTTCTCCCAAGGTATAAATGACAAATTGCTTCTGAATCCTTCCAGAGGCAACTATGAAAATTTTTTTTGGCAGTAACAAATATCAAGTAAGCTTGCTGCGTCAAATCACAATTCCAACTGGAGAACAGCAATTGGAGGGGGGACACTGGTGAGGGGCAAGTTTGAGGTACAGTTTGTGAATCGGAAATGTACGATAAATTGCTTCTCAAAAACCTCAATTCATCTAGACAGCCTAAGGTGAGACAGCTCTCCCTACCCAAATCCGAAATACTATTAGGCTTAGTGAGTTTTCTCCTCCACACAAAATCCAGGGGTGCTCGGATTAGAAGTAAATCCTGAATTACAGACAAATTCTCAGATACCTTACAGAGAACAAGCCTGGAAGTGCATACTTTGTACAACAGGTACCTAACCCCAGGAGAGCTAAAATGCCATCACTCCATCCCGCACTAGCATAAAAAGATGAAGTGGCTCAAGAGCACAGCTGCTTTAACAGACACGAGCACAGGGTGGAGCTGAAACGCCAGTTTTGGTGCATGTGGGGGGGATTAAAAAGATGGACACACTGGATTACTGTAAGGGAACTTTACAGTTTACGAAGGTGGTATCTAAACTCACGCAATAGAATGAACACCAATGTTTCACAAAAAAAAAAAAAAAAACCAACAACAAGACACAAGCAGAGAGAACACTTCCTAACTCATTCTGAGGCCAGTATTACCCTGATGTCAAGGGCCTCACAAGAAAAGAGTACTACAGACCAATATCCCTTAGAATAGCATTAAAAAAGGTACTTATGAATACACATAACAGAAGTGATATAAGACTACAGACCATCACTGAAGGAAATGACAAGAGCTGGAAACAAATGGAAGGACATTCAGTGTGGAGGGACTGGAGCACTGGCCAGACTGGTCTGTGGAGCCATGGCAATCCCTGTCAGAGGCGGGGATGACTTCCTGGCAGCAACTGAAAAGCTCCTCCTACGCGCACACAAGGTGAGGGGCCAGGACTCAGCCCCAAGTGGAACTCACATTCTGAAACTGCGGGAAGAGAAGTCCCCACGTAAGGGACAGGCGACCTCAGCCGCAGAGGTTTGCTAGGACCAGTTCTGTGCCCTGGAGGGAGAGAGAGCACCCCTCCCCCCCATTGCCACGCTACAAAGCTTTCTGAGCCCAGGTGGCAGGTGAGCTGCATTGTGAGTCAATGCGGCTTTTTTGCTTCAGAAAAGAAGCCAAATTGCAGTACTTAAGCTTTCATTGTTTCGATGAATCACTTTCAACCTTTGGAAATCCTGAGGCACTTGTCAATCTGGAGAGAATGAAGCTGGTGATAGTCTAGATATGGGCAGTAAATACTACTGAATTAAGTCTGAAACCACTCACGACTATTAACACGTTGCAATTCAAGCTAAGAGGAAATATGATATAAAAATTATGAAGGCCGTCAGTAGGCCGAACACGGCTGCAGTTCACCAGCCTCGGAGGCTGGAGGCATTTCTGTGACGAAGGCAGTCACTTCCCCAGCGCTGCCCTGTTCAGTGACAGGACAAGTTCACAGCAGTGCTGAGGCGGCCACATGCCAGGAATCCAAATGCCTTTTAAATGATGAACGACAGTCCAAATCTGGTAAAGTTCTCATGTTCCTTATATTTATTTCCGTATATTTCATGCTCTTTTTTTCCTAAGAAGAGGGCAAATTTCAAAATAAGGATATCTTAAGCTCAGAGGAACCTGTCAATGGTGGGGAGAATGTTGGGGAAGAAAAACACAGAGGGAAGAATACAGAAAAAATAGATTTTTTTCTTTCTTACTTTAGTCAGTCTTCTTTATGTTACAAGGGCAGACATTCTTTTTTTTTTTTTTTTTTTTTTTAAAGATTTTATTTATTTATGTGACAGAGAGACAGCCAGCGAGAGAGGGAACACAGCAGGGGGAGTGGGAGAGGAAGAAGCAGGCTCATAGCGGAAGAGCCTGATGTGGGACTCGATCCCAGACCACCAGGATCACGCCCTGAGCCGAAGGCAGACGCTTTAACGACTGCGCTACCCAGGCGCCCCCAAGGGCAGACATTCTGTTACATACTTTAATGTTATTAAAACAAATTAGAATCCTTCTAGAACAACAAAAGAAATACAGACTCAATTTGCTGGAAAAATTAAAAGATTAAATGATGAATATTCATAATCAGAGCAAAGAATATTCACATCTCACATGAAAGAACACACGACAGAGATGACAGATGATACAAAAACATCAAGCCAATGAAGATCAGCGGCCTCAGAAATGTAGTGTTTAGCCAAAGGGCCTCGTGACAAACATCAGGAGCCCCGGGAATCCTCAAAACCAGCCAGAGAGGGCAGAGTGAGCCACCCCTGTGAGTGACCTCACCTCCCAGCCTTTGCTCGCTCCCAGCAGGGGCGGCCTGCTTTAGGCTCTAATTCCAAAAGGCATCAGATTTCTCACTGCTTTCACAACAGGATGACTACTGCAAAGGTGATTTTTTTACACATTAAAAAATGTTTATAACACAGGTATTATTTAGTTCCTAAAATCCTTCTGGACATCACAATAGTGATTATACAAGGAGACGAGGTGGAAGCCATCCATCCCCGTGGTATCCACAGTGCATACTGAGAACTTAAACTTTTCTATTAGAGACATATCAAAAACAGGCCCACATACATCCACCACAGTTATCACAGAATCCCGTTTCTCAAAGTAAAGGGGCCATTCTACCCAGGTACATACAGATAAAAACAGGAGTTTAACTTAAGACAAGTTGCTTTTTAGATGTTCCTACTCTATGCACAAGCCTACAAGGTAACACATACCAATGAAGCCCTTCTTTGCCAGCTCCATGGTAAACCTCCTTGTGATCTTTTCCAATTCATTATCCTATAAAGGAAAAAAAGGAAAACAAAACAACAACGAGACAAATGTTTTGGATAGAAGACCATTGGTGGAGATAAGTAATAGTTGCATCATATTTTCTATTTATAGGACATCTTCATTATCTTCTTGTGTAATCCTTTAACTCATAAAGCAGGCATTTCCAGTTTGAAGATAAGAGAATGACAGATCAGAAATTAGGTTATACAAATAACAGATAGTAGAACTGGGGCTCAAATCCCAGTTCCTGTTCTCTTTGTATTAATACAGGACCCTATGATTTAAATGGCTAATTTTAAAAAGAATGAAATCACGTATGTATTACGTTTGTAACATGTTAATTCAGTGTTGTAAAGCATAGTAATGGCTAGCTTAAATTAACATGGAATTGATAGGATAAACAATAAAATGTTTACTGAATTAAGATATTTTTCACTAGACCTTGAGATCCCAACATAAAAATCTCAGATCAGGGCACCCTGGTGGGTCAAGTTGGTCAAGGGGCTGCCTCGTCCTGGGATCCAGTCCCATGTTGGGCTCCCTGCTTAGCAAGGAGCCTGCTTTTCCCTCTGCCCCTCCCCCCACTCATTATCTCAATCTCTCTATCTCATATAAATCTTAAAAACAAAAAACAAAAAAACCTCAGATCACAGTAACATGTTAAATGTATATAGAGCATATTATATTTATATTATAGAATATATAACATGGATATAAATGCGTAAGAATACGAAGGTATTAATTACCTTTTAGCCAAGCGTAAAAATGAGAAAGGACATTGATGTTAAGCAGGTGACCTTTATATGGCACCACACTCAGTGAGTTAATTATTTACTTGTTTTTCCATTCCTTTAAAAAGCAATAGAGGCCATTACTCTCATTGGTATGGGGGACACACAGAAACCCCATAATTTCAAGTCCTTTGGTAGTGCCCCATGTGCACAAATGTCATTTTGATACTTACAGTATAGTTCTTGGGATTGATCTTAACACCAGCCTTGGCACCCCCAAATGGCACATCTGAAAGAGAAGGCTGCAAGTTGTTATTCCATACAAAGGACAAAAAAATTCAAGAGGCAGAAAGTACTAGGCAATATTACAATAATTCAAATATGACACTTTAAGCTTTAATTTCAGAAAATTCAAGAAATAAACCCACATTGATCTCTTCTAAAATGTACCTGAACTAACATTCTAGTGGAACAGAAATGATAAGGCTAGGCAAGTTATGATGCCTATTTAATCAGTGTGCTTTACTACTTCTAAGAGAAAAAATGTATTTAATTTCCTTCTACTATGATTTGGTCTTATTTACAGAGCATGGAAAAGGATTTAAAAAAAGATCTACACTTAAAGAAAATCCAAGTAGTTCCTATAAAAAGTTTTTCATTAAAAAAAAAAAGAAAGACTAAATCTTAAGACTGACTGAAAAATGATGTAAGCATTAAACTGTGCAACTTAAATAACATCCTAAAAGTAACCTGGTATGTAAACATATTTCCCCAAAGCGTTATCAGGTAGCAACAAAGGAGATCACTTACCAACCACTGCACACTTGTATGTCATCAGAGAAGCCAGAGCCTTCACTTCATCCACACTCACATCAGTGCTGTAGCGGATACCTGCGGGGGGGTGAGAAAGAAGGGGACATATTTAGAACATCCTGCTGCATGGTGAAAAGAGAAAGTGCTAGAAACTGAAATGTGCACTTTTTGCATTTACACCTTGGTTATATCCAAGAACACTTAAAGTAGCTTGTGATACAAAGTCAAGGAAAACCTGCTAATTAGACACCTAGCAAGGGCTACAGGATGAGTACTGAATTTGATTTTTAAGAATTCTGATAGTTAAGAGAAAAAGCCTGGCACCAGAGTGCAGACTTTGCACTCTGGTAGAAGCGGATAAGAGCATCAAGCAGGGTTCCTGGAGATGAAGAGATGATCTTGAGGGACTTACAGCCCAGTACCATCCAGCAGGAACCATGACTTCGCAAGACATAAACTACCTTCAAATGAATTTTTTTATGCTCTTAGGAAGGCAACTAATTCAGTGAAGACTTTTTTTCTTTTACTTTTTGGCTTAGGTGATTTAGTAGCTGGGAGTTAAAAAAATTTTGCTTTCTGATAGCAATATAAATAGGACCAAATGGTTAGTCAACAGATTCAACAGATTCAACTTAGTATCAGATGTCTTGAGGTTCTGGCTTCAGACAAGTGTACCCAGAGATCCTCATCTCTTCTCCCTTCACCTACTGCTAGCCTGTCAACCAAGAGATGAGAAGCGGACAGTCATTTCTCAGCCATCCCCTCTGCTCTTTTGGCAAGGATGGGAGGTGGCCAAGTGACAGACGACTGTGTCTTAATGTCTCTGTACACTCAAGTGATTAGGTGTTTGGTAGTGGGGACGTGGAAAGTGTGTATGCCCACGACTTTGGTTTTGGGGGTCCTGGACACTCACCCTCCCGAGTTTTGCAGCGTGAAGCCACCTATATCCTCTGTAATTCATTGCTTCTGAACCCCAAGGAAGAAGGCCAGAGTGAGGTTGATGTTTGCATGCTATGGGGGCTCCCTGGCACTGTGTGTGTTTGTGAGTGATGAAGGATTCCTGAATGAAGCACGGTCCAGCTTCCACTGAGAGTTACAGTAATGGGGGGGCCTCAGGGACATCTCTTAAAGAAGAATTTTGGGAATAAAACTTTTTCAGGGGCGCCTGGGTGGCTCAGTCGGGGCGCCTGGGTGGCTCAGTTGTTAAGCGTCTGCCTTTGGCTCAGGGCGTGATGCCAGGGCCCTGGGATCGAGCCCCACATCAGGCTCCTCCACTGGGAGCCTGCTTCTTCCTCTCCCACTCCCCCTGCCTGTGTTCCCTCTCTCGCTGGCTGTCTCTCTGTCAAATAAATAAATAAAATCTTAAAAAAAAAAAAAAAATCGCGCTTTGCTGAAGCGTTAGCGCAGCCATTTAAAAAAAAAAACTTTTTCAGATAGAAATATACAATATCTTATAAACTGGCAGTTTGAGAAAACTTCCCCAGTCATTTTTAAAAGGGGGCTACTTATATATTTCAGAAAACATCTATCTAAACACAAATGATACATCTTAAGAGAATTTCATCTGTTGTATATACGATCATAAAGAGCAAATTCTAAAGCTGAACATATGTCTTTGGCCTATCAGATAAATGATTACATTTAGAAAAGTGAGCTCTTAGAAACACATCTTAAATATAATGGGTTCTCAGATTATCTTGGAACAAATTTATGTGTTAGTGAAATCTTAGCGAAATGGCAGTTTTTTTAAAGATCTAGAGGCTATCTCTTGCTATAGAGCTTGCTTACTTTTTCGTTCAGGCCTCTGATAAAACTCTCTTCACTCCAAGAGGCCCTTCCTGACCACATTATTTAACAAACCACCTTCCTCATCCCCACTCTCTAGTCCCCTCTACCTTATTTAAATGTTTTACCATTTAAATGGTAAATGGTTTTCTGTATATTTGTTTACCGTCCGGGCTTCCCCACCTGGGAAGCTAGCACCATGAGGACAGAGGACAGACTTTATTTTGTTCATTGCTTTACTTCTTGGTACCTAATATAGAACATGGCATATGCATGTATTAGGCGCTCAAATACGTGAATAAATATATGAGTATTTCATTTCAAATACGTGAATAAATATATGACTAAGGTGTTAAGACAGAAAAGCCACGGTCACTAAAAATTCTGACATGCCTATAAGTTCCAAACAATTCACCAGAAGAGTCTGCATATATTACAAAAGGGCTAGAAACTAGTAAGAGGTAGAAGTACCAGGTCCTGAAAAGTACTCCAGAAAAAAAGACAAAATAAATCTGTAAGTAATATTAAGTCCAAACATTTTCTTTAAAACAAAACATTTTGCTCAAACACTACAACATGTGTTTAAAATCAGTAAAACCGTTACCATGTAACATGTATAGGACTCAGTGAAAACGTGCTAGGCCAGGGACCTGGGCCGCGTGCAGGGTCGGGCCCTTCCTAACCAGGTGAACCGGGCTCAGCAGCAGCTGCCGAGGCGTGTGCGCCTGCTGCCCTGGGGGCCACTGACACTGCGCGCAGGGTTCAAATCAAGCCAGCACAGGGCAGTGCCTGCGTGTGGCCCTGGCTTCCATCTCAGCCATTAACACTGCTATTGTAAGTATTACCAAGTAGTGGCAGGTAAAGAAATTTAGGTTTTAAAAAGTCTAAACTGACAGGAGCTTAAACAAACAACTTAATAAAATTTGATTTCATTACTTCTCAAGATAAATTCATGAAGGTAGTAAAGACAGTCTGCTGGTAAGCGTTAGCGTTTCTCCTATTACACACAAAGCGCTTTTTTCATTGCTCTTTTAGAGCCTGTGGAAGCAAGCAGTCACTAAGTTATTTTAACTTCCCTTGCTTTCTTTAAAAAAAAAAAAAGACCTTAGTTTCAGGGGTACAAGACCACAGAGTGACTGGACAATTCTATACATAATACTATGCTCACAAGGGTAGCTACCATTTTCCTTGCTTTCTTAAGGGAGGGGAAAAGTCATTTTCCCTTATCCAGTGCTTGTAACTAATGCATTCAGTGGGAAACAAAAACAGCTTGAAAGAGTGACAATCACAAATCTGAGAGGGATCCTATTATTCTAGACATGGATGCTAATTAGAAACTGGCCTCCTCCTTGCACAAAAGGGTATAAACAAAATGTCTATTTTACTGCAGAGTCCTGGAATGATATGAGTCAGAAACTGTACATGTATAACAAAAAACATGTTTCTGCTGGACAGAACCCAGGAATTCTTGTTTGTAGAGTGAAATTTTCTTTCCGAGCCACACCCAGTCGGAGAGCTGAGCGGCAAGCCAGAAGAGCAGCAGCTCGATAAATGACCTTTCACAACAGCCTTTTCGGCAGGTTATGAGCCACTGAAGGATTCCAGTGAACTGAGAGGCAAGGGGGGAAGCACTAAGGAAAAGAGCAGAAGAGTTAGGGGGATAAGCCTTGGAGCAGATAAGGCGGGGGGCAGAGGGGGACCCAGGAACCAACGCACATGGTACTGCTGGGCTAAAGAGAAAACAGGCTTTCCTTTCAGCTTTCTAATTAATCAGTGATACACAAATGCTTTTACTTCTGGAAGGCGGCAGACACACTAGCACAGGGTTACTTAAACTGTTAGTCTGGAAAAAACTCTCCAAGTAGGGCCATAAATAAAATACTGAGTACTGTACCAATACTCGAGACAAAAGAGCCCCAGTACACGAGTTCACCCAAACCTAAGGGAAAGCTACTTGCTTTTCTTCTTATGGGACTGGAAACCAAAGGTAATTACTAAACACGTACTGTCACCTAAAAATTCTTACCCACATTCTACTGGATATTAAAGAGTATGATGGTAAAAAAGAAGTCGTTCTCCACTTTATCTGTAAATCCAGTGGATTATGAGATACCAGCACAACTGGGGTGAGCAAGGGACAAAGTGATGTGACATACACTTGATGTGACACTGACTACCTCGAGTTAAGACAGGCCCTACACATTCTACTTCAAAGTTCTAAAAGGGGGAAGACGTAGCATTTCTGAATGCGTCTGATATTTCAAGAATACAGAATTTGAAGACAAAGTTGTTCAGTAAGGCCAAATAACAGGTAATACACACATACGTACAAGAAAACCACCTTCATGTGTTTTAAGCCAAAATGAAACAAGAAGTTATCTTATCTGCAGTCTGAATATTCTCATTTTCTAAAACTATGCCCTTCCTTCTTTTCTGTGGGATGAGAAGTATGGCAGAGAAGGCTAAAGGTGAGCCGGACTGGCAGTGATTGGCTGGGGGCACAAGGATAGAAACCAGAAAGACCCAAAATTTTATTCCAGAAACGGAGAAAAGCAAGTTATGATTTTTTTCTGTCCTGAAGTCCTACAGCACTACCTGTTAGCCTGTGCTGCCACTAGAATTCCTAGTGTTTGGGAAGAGATTAACTGGGTCTCTGAACACAGAGCTGGCAGGTGTCATAATGGAGGTGCATAGTTGCAGTGAAAAGCAGGAGTCCTCCATGGCTGGCCAAACTAGAAAGGGAACTGGGTGATTACACAGGTGTGGACCACAGACCCACGTCCTTAGAAACAGGGTCTAAAAATCAAGGACCACATTCTCCCTGGCCCACAGAGTAACTTGTACTTCCAGTTCACCAGAGGAAACTGAAGAAACAGCACCCATGACAACGTTTATTATTTATCAAACCTGGTAGAGGTGGGAGGAAGGGTCGGTGATACAGCTTGGAAATCAGACCTTTCATTCGGTAGAGTAATAAACTCTCCCATACAGTTATTTTGGGCAACCTGGTATCCAGATGTTTCGAAAGAACATTAACCACATATAGACGTCTGCGTGCTACACAGCACACACCATTTCTCTGCCTTTTGACTTAATGACCAAAGATACTCCTCGCTATCCTCAAGAGCCTCATGACTGGTGTACAGTACGTTTTTCTAGCAGAAATAAAAATCAAAAGCAAAAATCAGCTGAAGTTGCTATAGTGATGAAGAAACCACACCAGCTCCTTACTCTGAGAAAGATTGAGTGAAAACCACAACTGAGTAGCTTCAATTTTTTTCCTTTTGCTAGCTGACTCAAAACCAAAAACAGACAAAAAAGCTCCTAGCAACTGAGTCACCATTGTTTATGATGAATCATTAACTAAACATTCATGAAAATTCAAAAATTAAAAAAAAATTACTTGGACCAAGATCTTTCAATAGGGCTTGATTTATTAAAAATTCAATTTCCAACTGTATCTTCACACTCTTTAGAAAATCAAGAGTTCTACCACAAGCACAGAACTCACAGGAAAGCAAAAAGACCTTAGAACGTTTAAAATGCACGCACTAACCCTCTTGCCATTTACTCCTGAGAACATCTTTTTTCTCACTTAATACAATTTCTAATGTGCAACAGAATCACATAACTTAATTACAAATGAGGAGAGGAGAGCAAGAAGCAGTGAGGAACCAGCACCCATCAGCAAGTAATGACCACGGAAAATATGGGAAGTCTCAGATAAAAATTCATTCTGCACTACAAGGAGCATTTCGTTCGGAGCAAAGGAAAATCATACCTTTAACTGCTTGACAGTGTCCATGTCTGTGTAAGAAGGCAGGCAAGCCCCATTATCAAAATCTTTAAGTGTTTTGAAGAGACAAACTTAGTAAGTTCTGGGAAGCATATGTTTAACTGATGTTGGAGAAATGAAATGGAAAATATTTCACTTCTTCTTTTCATTAACATTTAAAAGTTATAACACATATGTGAATGTGTTCATCAAAACTTAAACACAGACAAAAACTGAAATCTCCCCTATCACTATGTAATCCCTGTCTTTTCCTTATGGGTGGCCATTCTTAGTGATTTAAGTATATATATCTGTATCTACATCTCCTCCCAATCCTTTCTGTGCATTTAAATACATACTATCTATTGAACATACAGCTTTGTCTTGTGCTCAAGTATTGAACTTACTGCCCAATGGATGGGGGAAAGATTATGCATTACGAAGGGGGAATCTTGTTCACTGGTTTCATAGATTGCTTATTCTGAAAATAGCAGTAAACTTAGTCCCACCTTCCCACCAAACAGGTCTTGGAAACGATGCTAGTAAAAGTGTTGAATATAAAATTGAACATTTAGTAGAACGTAACGATAACTTGTTATAAAAAGGTTCAAAGAGTAAAGGATCAAAATTACAGATATCCAGTTTCATATAAATTATGAATAAGTCTAGGTGATATCTGAGATGGATCTTAAGAACAGGAAGAGAATTAGAGGGAGACAGGGAATGGACAGGCACCACACGTAGAGCGACTGTACTTCGCAAGAGTTAAGATCCAGAAAACTTATATGCCTGTATTTCCAATTTTCCTAAGGATCATTTTGCACCTGATCTCATTTTAAAAATCCAGTCCTTTTTCCTAATAACACTTTCCGGGTGCTGATACCACCCTTTTTTCTACCAGTTCCTCAGGCTAGAAATTTGAGTTATCTCATTCTCAGCTCCTCCGCTGCCTAGCCTTCTGGGCCCTCCCAGATTTATCATTATCTACCCAGTAAGCATTAAGGGACAGCTGTTTTGTCTTGCACACTTCTGACACCAAATGTGTGGGTCTTCCAAACCAACAACCAGCTCTTCCATTTTCTGTGGACACCAAATGGTTGTCGCACACAATTTTTTTTTAAAGATTTTTTTAATTTATTTGACAGAGAGACAGCCAGCAAGAGAGGGAACACAAGTAGGGGGAGTGGGAGAGGGAGAAGCAGGCCCCCAGCAGAGCAGGGAGCCCAATGCTGGGCTCGATCCCAGGACCCTGGGATCACCAGGGCTGAAGGCAGATGCTTAACGACTGAGCCACCCAGGCACCCCTGTCGCACCCAATTCAATTCCAACACTGACTACCTGGAGTTAGTGCAGACCCCACTGATTAAGGGCTTAGTCCCCCAAGACTGGCCTTCATTTTATTTTATTTATTTTTATTTTTTTAAAGATTTTATTTATTTATTCGACAGAGAGAGACAGCCAGCGAGAGAGGGAACACAAGCAGGGGGAGTGGGAGAGGAAGAAGCAGGCTCATAGCGGAAGAGCCTGATGTGGGGCTCGATCCCGTAACACCGGGATCACGCCCTGAGCCGAAGGCAGACGCTTAACCGCTGTGCCACCCAGGCGCCCCTGGCCTTCATCTTAGTCACAAGTACTGGATGCCCAGAGTACCCATATTTTTGTCCAACTTGGTTACAAACTGGGGGCTCCCACACCTCCCTCCTCAGGTTTGTTAATTTCCTAGAATGGCTCACAGAACTCAAGTCAACACTTTACGTGTGTTTACTGGTTTATTTTAAGGTCCTAAGTATAGGAGCTTCTGTCCCTGTGTAACAGGTGCACCATCCTCCTGGCACATGGAGTACTGTACCAGAAAGCTCTCAGAACTTAGGAGTTTAGGGATTTTTACGAAGGCTTCCTCATGTAGTCATGATGGCTATTAACTCAATGTCCAATTCCTTTCACCTCCATGGAGGACACGGGATGGGGCTGAAAGTTCCAAGCTACTCACCATGGCTTAGTCTTTCTGGTGATCAGCTACCATCCTGAAGCTATCCAGGAGCCCACCAAGAGCTGCCTCATTAAAACAAAAGATGCTCCTATCACCCAGGAAATTCCAAGGGATTTAGGAGCTCTGTGTCAGGAACTGGAGTCAAAGACCAAATATTAGGACAAAAGAGCCTCTCAGCACCTCGATCCCTCAGGAAATTACAAGGATTTTTAGGAGCTCTGTGTCAGGAGCCAGGCACAGAGACCAAACAAATATTTATCATGTCATGAAACCTCACTTTCCACTATTTACAAACACATAGTCTGTCCCTATGACCCCATCACACAGTCCTGACTCTTGCCTGGGTTGAATCAGTCACCCCCTCTATTTCTCTTTGTCTAAAATCATCTTTCCCCCATCCGACTCCTACCCAGCCCTCCCTGCTTACAGATCAAAACTGTCGGTTCCCTGGTATTTTCTTTGAACTCCTATTGTAGCAACGCACTGCTGAGTGTATTTTCCATCATGTTATTTATTGACCAGTTTTGGGAAGGGAAAATGTAGAAATAGAATACTGAGCTAAAAGCAAAAGGAGAATGACACAGATACCATAAGAGATTTAGGATCCTGTTCTAGTTTGAGGAAATCAACAAAAGACATTTTGAGGGAAAAAAAAGTCAGCTTTGTTTTGTTAAAGCTTTCTTATGGATAGTTCCCCCAGCAAAGAGCATAGTATCTGACAGAGTAGGGAATTAAAAGGCCTGTAATGAACAGGTTAACTATCAGAAATCCCCATGAGCTAAGGAATGCTCCTTAATTAAGCATAAAGTTTAAAGCTCTTGCCTGCAGGGAAAACTAACACATAATGGAAAAATTGATTTATTTGGAATATAATCTATAGCTCATAATGAACACAGTCCTTATTCAGTACACCCCAAATATGGGGACTCTTACCCTGGACTATCATTCCCTTGCTGTTTCTCTTAGTAACAGGTTAAAAAACAAAACAAAAACAAAAACAGAGAGTCCATGTAAATCCTAAGGCTCAAATGTAAAAAAATTTCTTTTTTTAAAGGCCCATGTCCATGTATTTATGATAATGATACATGGCAGAAGGAGTCACATTACTGACAACCTTTGTAATTTTCATTTGTGTCATCTTTCACGTTTTCCTCTAGCCAAGAAGCAATTCAGAAAAGTTAAAAGGTCTGACAGACTTTCTCTGAGAATAATCTGGAGAAATAGCAATTCATGACAAACCTTAACTTCTGACTTTTTAAGGAAGAGACACTCAGAAGAAAGCCATATTAAAACTATTCCTTTGAAAACCCTTAAAGATACATGTTATTAACACTTTGGTAGGGAAAGGAGTTCTGGCCGACATATTAAACTGTTCAGCACCACAGCTCTTCAAACCTTTCAGTGGAAAACTCTCATTAGAATGTTCTTTCATGGCTTACTGGAATAAACGGACCTGTGAAGATATCATATATGAGTGAGTTTTACATGCGCAGATATTGGAATATGCATTCATTCTCTAGGAAATAGGGAGGCCTTCTAATAACTTTTAACACATTTCAAACGATCCAAAGTGTTAGGAGTCATTGTGCTAAGGGCATGACATGGTTCCCAATCAGTGCTTAGGATACAACTTTTCTTTTCTTTTTTTACATGAATAAATCCCAGACGATAATGATTAAGGAGGTGGGTGCTGGAGTCGGAGGACAGGAGTCTGAACGCCAACTCTTGCTACTTCACTGGGGGTATAACCTTACCAGAGGAGGCGTTACCCTAGTAAAACCTTGCTTTTCAGCCCTAGTATCCACATTTGAAAATCGGGGACAACAGCGTGTTCATGAGGTTGTTAAGAAGAATAAAAGCGATGATGCGTGAAAAGCTCTTAGCAAAATGCCTGGTATCCACAGAGAGCTCAACAAATGTTAGCTGTTAGGTTTCCCCTTGCTTTGCCAGTTGACCTGTCGGGAGGCAGGATCTCCCAGGTGCTGCTGCCTTTCAGCGCTCTCCCAGGATGTGGCTCTGCTCTTGGTGACACCTGCCCTGCCTTTAGCAGTAGTGTTTCATACATGAACGCTTCAGTCTTGATAGTGAGTACTGTAATCTACATTAACTTCTGCCTCTGGAAAGGAGAAAACATTGCCTCGCTGGGATAGCTAGGTCAGTTTCAGCTAACAGCTTTGGATGGAAGACTGTTCAGTTATTTCATGGGCAAGACCTGGGCAGAGCCGCTTCATTTTTCATTTGATAACTGTTATCGCTATTTGAATATCTGAATAATATACAGCTATTTTAACAGGAGTTTCTTAGGTACAGCTACCATGGGCTATTTATGAATCAATATTCTTCACTGAGCTGATATTAGAGGTCTAGGTCTATTTTTTTTTTTTTTGTATTATGAAAATCTAATCATTATGCAAAATGTATGGGGAAAAACCCCACAACATCCTGGAAGTCCTATGTCAGGCCATTGCCTAGGAATTCTTCAACATACAAAAGCTAATTATTTTGGTCTTTATTGGTGCCTGGCAGAACCCTCAGCACCTTTAACATCATTGGACAAAAACAATTTTCTTAAACAATCTTAATTATTACCAATAGTTATATACCCCATTTCTTCCCTCTGAAAGCCAGAAATTTCATGTTCGATTTTTATTTCTTGTACTTAAAATTTAAAACACTGCCAGTTTTATTGAAGTTTAATATACTGGTACTTGTCCTCCAATTTTTGATGCCCCAATTCCTGCAATGTGTACTTTGCATAATGAGTGGGCAGTGTTTGTGTTTCTGCATATGGGCTTTTTACTGCCAGAGCCAGCCAGCTACGTGGATTCCAACCAAGTGAGGGGAAGACTGAATGACCATCTGATGCACTGGTCTCCACCACTCTCCTAGCTCTTCATTCTCTAGTGTATTTGCAGGAGGGGGTGGATCAGAGGTATTTGGCTTCCATGAAATTCAAAGGCCTCTATGACGGCAACCCAGTTCTGGATTTAATTAAAGAGGGTTAAAAGCAGCAGCAGCAACAAAACCCTCAGGGATGAGGGCTAGGGAGAAGAACACGTTACTAATTGCCTGTCTTTTAACAGAATTTTCAGACTGAGTTAAATCCTAAATTTATCTATGAAGGCTACATTTTATCTTGTGGGAGCAGATGCGGTCACACGCTCACACTTCAAGAATATTAGGGAGTGTGAGAATTTATTCCAAGTCACCCAAGTTTTGATGGCTGTCGATCTGGCACAGCAGAAGATGTCAGAAACAGGTGTTTTTTTTTTTTTTTTTTTTTTGGTGAAGGCAGAGCCTGTGTCATTTTTAAACAGTATCGGTACTTTCTACAGTCTTCCTCCAAAGTACTACCATTATAGCCCGGCGGACTGATACTACACTGACTCCAATCCTCAGCGGCCTCCACACCCTCCACCCCTGCATCCTGTCCCCAGAGACAAGAACAAAGACCGTCTACCTCCCACTGTTTCTTTTTTGCATTTTGGCTTTTAAAAAACAAGTCGACGGGTTAACACAGTAAATACTTTTTTTTTTGGTACTGCTATTTACAGTTAAACAAAAGATTTAGGGTCAGTATCAGACTATTCCATTTACAGTCCATCAACTTTATTTAAATTTTAGAAAGTTCTATGATAGAAGGAAGAAGCAATAATGGAATTTCGGCGTAATGTTCTAATATGAAGAAGGCGGGGGAGAACAAGCTGGGAGAGAAAGTTAAATTGCTCCTACATCAACGAATTGCTATTATCAATCCATACTTCTCCCCCAAAATTGACTTTTATTTATATTTAAAAATTTTTTAAAGATTTATTTGAGAGAGAGAGAGAGAGAGAGAGAGAGCAAGAGTGGGGGGAGGGGGAGAGGGAGAGGGAGAAATCAGTGCAGACTCCCCACTGAGTGCAGAGCCCAATGTGGGGCTGGATCCCATGACCCTGAGATCACCACCTGAGCTGAAACCAAGAATCAGCTGCTGAACTGACTGAGCCACCCAGGCGCCCCCCAAAACTGACTTTTAAATGATAAACTTCTTTCTGAAAAGGTACTGCACTGGTCTCAGAATTGGTCACAGAACCATGGACCAATAAAACACAGTATTCATTCTGAGAAAGTGGACAGGAACAATCACTGATAATGTTTTCAAACATGTTAAGAAACTTTAAAAAAGACTTCTCAAAGCAGAAATTCCCACAATATTCATCTTTGTTGAAAATATTAAGGCTGCTCTTAAAATTTCCCTTCAGAGCCTATAGCAAACTCTTTTGCAAATCCTTAATAGATGCAAAATCTGATGGCTTCAGTTAAATATACTTTGTGGGGAAAGAAGCAAAAAACCAAAATCTATTATTAAATATTTACTTGGAATAAAGTACATATCAGCCACCCCCCCCCCAGTTTTAAAACCACCTGTTTCCCTTACGCAGATTATAATTAGATTGTTACTTTGTTTCAACCTTGAAAATTGTATTTCGGAAAACTCAGGTAGAAGGTCACTCTTGAGGAAAGATTAGATGCAGAACACAGGGTTATGAGAAGAGCGAAGAGGAGCTGACAAGGCTGTGTGTGTGTGTTTGCAGAAGAACATTGGTAGAGAAGGCAGCTGAGGTGGTCAGAGAAAAGTGTGTTTAAAAAGGGGAAGATTTACTGAAGTCATAGGATTATTCAAAGCCACCTTAAAAATTTCAATCACCTAATGTATTTTTTATTTCTAAGACCAGAGTGCAACCAAGGAGGTAAACAACTTTTTTGTAAGTAAAAAAAAAAAAAAAAAAAAAAAAAAAAAGCTTTAAATGTTTAATTGGAGACAAAACGACTGAAAATAAGGTGCTTGTAGAATATACATTCTCTGCAGTCAGATAAAGGTAACAAATGGGAAGAAAGATCCTGAAGTGTTACGAAAGCAAAGCATGTAAGTCCGCATTACTCAAATTTTGCTGATCATCTATTTAGCACTGTTCATTATGTGAAGCACACCAAAATATTTTTAAGGGCTTTCATGGCTATAGAATCCTGCCCAATCCTATTATCCTATCATCTCCGTTAAGTCTTTCAAATGCCTTAAGATAATACATTTATCACTTTATAGAGGCCAATTTTCTCTCATGTTAGGTTATCTTGCAATGCCTGATTAACTAATTATTAGTTGTCATTCAGTTTCTCTAAGTTTATAAGCTGGGAGTTAATAGCACTTTCAGTACATGCCTTCTGGTAAATGGAATAAATTCTTGAAGAGCGAATTGTATCTTACACTTCAGCACAAGCAAATGCTACAATAACAGTGCCTCAATATGGCTTATGCGATTTGTTGCTAGGTTCAATATTTTGGTGTTAAAACTGCTGTGGCAACAAGAGGAGGAGGACTGACAAACCGTGGTAAATTTTAGTTGCTTTAGTGAGTTTGTGGAGTTGTGATTTATAAAGATAGGAGAGGGCTTGGCATATAAAGAATAGAGGAATATAAAGAACTTCAAGGAAACAAAATCAGATTCTGCAGGAAAACATGTATGATGGTTTACTTGATTATCTTTTAAGAGACTGGAAAATACTGCCAAGAGAAAAGTAATATAAACTAGACGGCCATTTTAAAGAAACATTGCAATTTAGTATTTGCTAACTTCTCTTCCTCCAACATCCTTGTTTCCTTTTCTTGGGAGTCTACACTTGTATTCTTGGTTTAGAGAATAAGGGAGTGGTAGGAAGAAAGAAGGTGATGTAGGAGACTGTAACTTTTATATAATTTGGAGGTGCAAAGGGAAATTAGAGGTCAAAGCGGTTCAAACATTAGTTTAAGAGGAAACAGAGCTAGAGGATAATTAAGCTCTAAAGGTATGTCCTAAAAGAGGGTGGGGTCAATGCAAATTTAGCAAGTAAATCATTAAACAGTTTCAGGCAACCTTTGTTCCCAGGTTGGAAATGCGGTTGGAATGCCAGCAGAACTCAAAATTTTTCTAGTAGATTTCTAAAAATTGTCCTTAGAAGTCAGCTAGTATAATAGAACACTGTACCAGGCTCATGGAGACAAAGGTTCCAGCCCAACATCCTCTCTGTGCTTATTAGCCAAGCAACCTCCAGCAAGACGTTAACTCCGTGGGTCCTTTTATTTTTTAATAGAAAAAAAGTGGTTGTGCCCTTAGGTTATGCTTCAGCACCTTTAAATATGTACTGTGCAGTTTACTGGGGGAAAAATTTTTTAAAGTTTTTATTTGCTCCAAGGAAGCAATCTGTAGATATTCAAAAATTGAACTATAGGGTAACTTGGTGACTACCAAATTGTAAACCACTCAACTCCTTTCTTCAGTACTTTATCTTTTCCCCAAGCTCAAATCTGGTGCTAGCCAGGACCAGTACACACCCCCAGGGCTATTTCATTCTATTGGCTGGCGGGCCGTCCTGCATTCTACACCCTTTAGATTTACTGTCAGGGCGCCCGGTGTTTGTTTCTCGGAGATGTTACGTCGCTCTTGTATTACTTTTTTTTTTTTGGTGTGTGCAAAACAGAAGCTGTCAGGACAGAAAAATAACATGATTTAAAAGACCAACGTGTAATTAGTAAGATCATTTGGCCAGTAAAACTGTCGATTTCAAACCTAAAAGGCAATTAACTTTGTATGTTTCTGTATCATTTGTCACTGATGTAAAAACGAGTGAAAAAAACCCCGGAAATAATTATTTCCTAGTTTGTGTTCGGGTGAGTCTTAGAAGCTCACAAAAACTTGCAAAAGCACAATCAGATGGGCCGGTCATTCTTCAAGCGCATTTTGTCAGGACCCACCCTGGGTGTCACCTATACTAGGATCGAAAGAAGAGCGGTGCACCATCTATTCTGCATACAGCATCCACACGCAGGGGCCGGGGATGATGGCTCACGGGGCAGAAGCCAGGACCACTACGTGGCGGTTTCGGCAGGAAAAATCACTGTCCGCGCGAGCCTGACACATCCGCGACTGGGGCCGGGGGCAGGGTGTGAGCGGGCCAGTGCCCATCTGGGGTGGGCAGGGCCGCGGGGGAGGGCGCGAGGGGCTCGGCCGGCGCTCACCTCCCTTGCAGGGCGTGCGGTGCTGGCTGTGCTGGGCCCGGTAGCCTTCGATGACCTCCCAGGAGCCGTCGTCGCGCCGGATGGGGAAGGACAGGCTCAGCACATGGTTGCAGGGCTTGATGATCCGCAGGATGCCGCGCACCCGGTTCCGCTTCTGCTCCTCGCTCTCCCGGGTCTTGAGGTCCTCCACCAGCTTGTCCTCCACGATGCTGGCGCCGCGGTCGAAGAAGCCCTCCACCATCTTGAAGAAGTTGGGGTCGTCCTCGCGGTCGGCCGCCGCCTCGCTGTAGTGTCGCCGGGTGGGCGGCGCGAGCCCCGGCTGCGGGGCGGCGGCGGCGGCACCAGGCTGCCCGCGGGCCCGGCCCAGCAGCGCGGCCGAGTCGGCCGCCGCGGAGCCCAAGGCAGCGGGCCCTGCGCGGGACAGCAGCAGCGCTTCGCCCAGGCAGCGGTACATGGCGGCGGGGCGGAGGCCGCGGAGCAGAAGCGCTCACAGAGGCCCGGGGACGGAGGGAGGGAGGAAGGGCCCGGCGCAGACTGTCCTTTTAAGCTGCAGCTTCCTGCCCCCTGGGCTGTCCCCTCCCCTCCGGCGCCCGCCGCCTAACGGGGAGGACGGACTTTGGGGGCCGTGGGCCCCAGTGGCCTGTGAATGGCAGGGCTGGGGGGCGGTGCGCGCCGCCCAGGGAGCCGGGCCTCCGCCTTTGCCGCGGCCTCGCCCGGCCTCCCAGGCGGCGGCGTGTGCCTGCAGAGGCGCTCGGGGGCGCGCAGGCGCGGGCGAGCCCAGTGCGCATGCTCACGCCGGCCGTGGGGGAGGGGCGAGGGCTCCGTGGGCTGGCCGGATCTACAGGGAGGCGGTGTCTCAGGTCTGTGCGCGCCCCCGACCTCGACCTGGGGAGGGGTTAAGGTGGGGAGGGGGCCAGCTCAGGAAGGGGGCTTGCCGGGGGAGGGGCTTGTCCGCCTCTTGGGGGCGCTGAGAAGCCGATACCCCGCCCCGCAGGGGTGAAGGTGGTGCGGTCTGGCGGCGGGCCCGGCCGAGTGAGTCACTGGTGTCCCTCCTTTCCGCCCGCACGCCCTCGGGAGGGGCGGCCGCCCTGCACCCCCCTGGCGAGTCTTCTGGTGTCCAAGCGGGGCGGGCGAGGGGCGTCGAGACCGAGAAGCAGCGGTTGAAAGGCGGGGCTGTGGGCTTGGCTCTGCCTTAGGGATGTGCGAAGCACTTAAAGTCATCCGGTGTCAGATTTTTGAGGTGGCTTGCAGGAAATGGAAAGGAGAAAGCCTGGGAGCTGGGGAATCCCTTACCGACTGGCCTTAATCAAAAAATGAAGTTTTCAGTTTTGCTCCATGCAACCACTCGTCAATGTCAAGATAAAAGTTATGTGAATCATTGTAGCTTTCTAACATTTACTGACCGTGCTTCGCCGTTTCAGAAATGTGCTCTTGAAATGGTCTATAAACAAAGACACTCTAGAAATGCAATAATAATACTCCAGCACATCATCAGTAATATGTGTATTAAGTGGTCCAGAATATGGATTTGTAAACTTTAAGCTTCATGAGGGTTAATTCTGTACTTACACATACTTGAAAAATGCTAAAGTCATATGCTTCTTTGGGTAGGTAGGCACATGTTTCAGTCTAATGACTCAGTGTTTGAGAAAAGGTACCAAACAAAGGCCACATTCCCAGCTTCAGGAGTCCCGGTGTACTTTGGTGGTTTTAAAATGGCACCTTTTTGACTTGCAAAACTGCTTTATTTCCTGACACTCACTCATCTATTAGAATATGGAGGAGAATGTTCTTAATTCTTACAATATACTGCGAAGTATAAAGTGGTAACCTAGATCAGTTAAATTACATTCATCTATCTCAGTGTACTCTCAAAGCAAAGAAGATGCAGATTATATTTTATCTTATTTGGTAGATAAATGTATCATTATATTTGTGTGTTGTTTTTCAGTGAAAAATATTCTCTGAACTGAATCCTGAATTTGTCTTTTTGGTAAAAAAATTAAGGTACCAAATTTCCTTTTCACTTGCTGGTGTTATCATTTTACATTGCAAAAAAATCCCCATGAAAACCAAACCCCAGATACTAAAATTTTAGAGTAAAGTAAATTAGTATAGGTAAAAATATGGACATTTTTTTCTCTTCAGATTAAATTCTTTGGTGTGTTTTGAGGAAAGTGGTTTAAAAGCTTAGCTTTATTGCCCTGTTTATCTCTTTCGTGATAACCATAGCCTTCAGAAAAATAAATGTTTAACTTTGCTTCTTTCTAAGTTTTATTCATCTGAATTCAAAAGTTGTAAAGGCTATGGAAGTAGTGAGGAAATTATTTTTAACTGAAAGTCTCCTATTTATAAATGTCTAACAAAATGACTCCATAAGAACCCAAAAAGTAGATGCTTTTATTTTTTAAATCATTATGTTTTAAAATTATATATAAGTTGTAAAAAATTTCAGATGGTACAGATAAGGGTTTTTTTGGGGGGGGTCTGATTTTTTTTTTTTTAAGATTTTACTTATTTATCTGAGAGAGAGAGAAAAAACAGGAGTGGGGAGAGGGGCAGAGGGAGAAGCAGACTCCCAGCTGATCTGGGAGCCCGATGTGGAGCTCGATCCCATGACCCTGGGATGATGACCTGAACTGAAGGCAGCTGATTAACCAACTGGGCCACCCAGGTACCCCCAAATGTTACAGATAAGTCTAAAAAAAAGAGTGAAATTTTCCAAACACTACTCTCCCTCCCCCCATTTAGTAAGTAGTTGGAGTATTTCTTTTTAAACTAAAGTAGGTATTATAATTCCTGATTTAATGGAAGAGAGAACTGAAGCTTATGAAGACCAAGTAAATTGTTGCTGGTCATCTAGCTGGTAAATAGCAGACTGAGATTCAAACCTGTGTATTTGACTCCAAAATTATTCTATTGCTACTATTCCAAGAAATAGTTTAAGTATTCGTTGCATTTAGTTTAAACTCCTGTGATGTAAGGTCTAATGAGTTTCAGCTTTACGTTGATGATTTATTTCATTTTAATTTCCAGTGTAGTTAGCATACAGTGTTATATTAGTTTCAGGTGTACAGTATAGCGATTCAACAATTCTATACATTACATGGATGATTGCTTTATAAAATATAGAGTTATTTTGCAAAGTAAAGTTTATCAGTAATTTCCATTTCAAAAGGAAGCCAGAATTTAACTGAAGGGAATTTTGGTCATTTGATACCATGCAACAAAGACAAATCAGTTTTCTGCCTTTGACATTTATGGGTTTTCCTTAGCTGTTTTAAAATTCCAGGTCATTTCTCTTTGATCCATTGCATGCTTTTATGTCTTCAAGTGCTTTTAAAAATACTTCAGAAGAAGAATTTTAGGATTTAGAAAGACATAGCATAAAAATAGAAGAACACCATAGTCTTTAAAAAAAATGATTTGACAAAGTAATACATATTTTGTACCTTGTGTCTGTTTATATTTGTCTTTTCTGGACATTTCATTTAAGTGGAATGATATAATACATGGCCCTTTGTGACTGGCTTCTTTCACTTAGGATAATGTAAAGATTCATCTATGTTGTAGCGTGGATTAGTATTTCATTTCTTTCTATGGCTAAGTAGTATTTATTGTATGGCTCTGTCACGTTTTTTAATCCATTCATCATGGACATTTGAGTTATTTTCACTTTTTGGCTGTTGTGAATAATGCTATTCTGAACATTCTTGTACAAGTTTTTGTGTGGACATACATGTTCAGTCCTCTTGGGTATATACCTAGGAATGGAATTGCTGTTTAACCTTGTGGGAAAAAAAAAGTTTTTTAACCTTGAGAAACTGCCAAACTGTTTTCTACAGAGCTGCACCACCATTTTAATTCTTACCAGCAGTGTATGAGGGATGCCATTTCTCTGCATCCTCCCCAACATATGTTATTGTCTGGGGTGAAGTGGTAGCTTATTTTGGTTTTGATTTGCATTTCCTTGGTGGCTAATGATACTGAACATCTTTTCATGTGCTCATTGACCATTTGTGTATCTTTTCTTGGAGAAATGTCTATTCATTTCCTTTTCCTATTTTTTAAAAAAGATTTTATTTAATTATTTATTTGAGAGAGAGAGAGAGTGAGTGCAGGGAGGAGCAGAGGGAGAGGGACAAGCAGATTCTGTGCTGAGCCTAACGCGGAGTTCGATTTCGAGACCCCCCCCCCCAGATCATGACCTGAGCTGAAATCAAGAGTGGGATGCTTGACTGACTGAGCCACCCAGTGCCCCTCCTTTTCCCATTTCTAAATTGGATTATTTCTTCTCTTTATTGTTGAGTTGTAACAGTTCTTTACATATTCTAATTACAAATCCTTTATCAGATACATGATTTGCAAGTGTTTTCTGCTATTCTGTTGTTGTCTATTCGCTTTTTTGGTGGTATCTTTTGAAGCACAAAAATTTTAAATTTTGATATCCAATTTATAAATGTTTTGTTGCTTGTGCTTTTGGTATCATGTCTAAGAAATCATTGTCTAATTGGAGGTCATGAAGATTTACACATGTGTTTTCTTCTAAGAGTTTTATAGTGTTAGCTTTTACATTTAGTCTTTTTACATTTAGTTCTTTTATGTTTTAGGTCTCAAAATGGATTTTGAGTTGATTTTTGTATCTGGAATGAGGAAGGAATCCAGTTTCTTTCTTCTGCCTGTGGATATCCATTTGTTCAAAAGGCTATTTCTTTTCCCATTTAATTGTTTTCACACTCTTTCGAAAATTAATTGACCTAAATGTGAGGATTTATTTCTGGACTCTAGAGTTCTTTTGCACTTGCTCACATGTCTCTCTTTACGCTAGTACCACGCTACTTTGATTACTGTAGTTCTGTAATAGATTTTGAAATTGGGAAGTGTGAGTCCTCAAACTTTGTTCTTTTTCAAGATTGTTTAGTTATTCTGAGTCCCTTGACTTTTCATATGAATTTTAGGGTCAAGTAGTTAATTTCTACACAGACTCTGGCTGGAATTTTGATTGGAATTGGGTTGAATCAATTTGGGGAGCACCATTTTAATGATACCTCATCTCTGACTCATGAACATAAGATGTTTTTTCATTTGTTTAGGTCTTTAAAAATTGCTCTCAGCAACGTTGTCTTTTCAGAATAGAAGTTCTGTACTTCTTTCATTAGGTGTAATACTGAGGGGTGCTTGGGTGGCTCAGTTGGTTAAGTGTCTAACTCTTGATTTTAGCTCAGGTCATAATGGCAGGTCATGATCTTGGGGTGGTGATATCGAGCCCATGCTGGGCTCTGCACTCAGTGGGGAGTCTGTTTGAGATTCTCTCTCTCTCCCTCTGCCCCTCCCTGCCCTGCTCATGCGTGTACACTCTCTCGCTCTCTCTCTCTCAAATAAATAAATAGGTCTTCAAAAACAAGTTTATTACTGAGCCTTTTATTCCTTTTGATGCTATTATAATTGGATTTGTTTCCTTAACTTCCTTCTTAAGTTCTTCTTTTCACCTTACAGAAATAGAATTGATCATTGTATATTGATCTCTTATGTTTTAACCTTACTGAACTCATTTATTAGTTTTCATAATTATTTTAGTGGATTTCTTAAAATTTTCTATATACAAGATCATCTGCAAAAGGGAGATAGTTTTACTTCTTCCTTTCCAATAGATGTGTTTTATTCTACTGCCTAATGGCTCATTTTTTTTTTTTTTTGGTTATTTGCAGTATTTCATTGTATGTGTGTGCCATAATTATTTTTGCCAGTCCCTCATTGATGGACATATAAATTGCTTCCAATACCTTGAAGTTACAGCAGTGCTACAGTGAATAACCTATGTTACATAGAACATCAGTTTTCAGGCTTTCATCTCAGGATGAGATACTTCTCAAGTATGAGTAGTGAATTTGAACTTAGGAAGAATTTAATAGTGGTCAAATTTTATTTTCCTATAAAGTTGTTTCGTTCTCATTTGACATCATTTGTTACTCAATGTAGACAAGTCAAATATTTAGCTTTTTAAATAAGGGCTTCTAAACAAGGAACTAAGAATCTTGATATTTCTTTTATTAGGTCACCATTTTTCTCATTTTAATAGTTTTTTTAATAGATTTTATTTGTTTTTTTGTTTGCTTGGTTTTTTTTTTAAGATTTTATTTATTTTTTTGAGACACAGAGAGACAGATAGTGACAGAGACAGCGAGAGAGAGCACAAGCAGGGAGGAGAGGGAGAAGCGGGTTCCTGCTGAGCAGGGAGCCTGATGTGGGACTCGATCCCAGGACCCTGGGATCATGACCTGAGCTGAAGGCAGACGCTCAACTGACTGAGCCACCAAGGCACCCCTTAATAGATTTTATTTGTGCAACATTTTATTTTATTTATTTATTTTTAAGTACACTCCATGCCCATTTTGGGGCTTGAACTCATGACCTGGAGATCAAGAGTTGCATGCTCTACTTACAGAGCCAGCCAGGCATCTCTGTGTTTTGTTTCGTTTCGTTTCGTTTCGTTTCGTTTCGTTTCGTTTCGTTTCGTTTCGTTTCTTTTTCTTTTCTTTTCTCTTCTTTTCTCTTTTCTTTTCTTTCTGTCCTTCTTTTCTTATTTATTTATTTATTTATTTATTTGACAGAGATACGGTGAGAGAGGGAACACAAGCAGGGGGAGTGGGAGAGGGAGAAGCAGGCTTCCTGCTGAGCAGGAAGCCTGATCTGAGACTCAGTCTCAGGACCCCAGGACCATGACCCCAGCCGAAGGCAGACGCTTAATGACTGAGCCACCCAGGCACCTGATCCATATGTGTCAGTAGGTTTTAGTTCACAAGAGCTTATTAGTACTTCATTAATCAGCCAGTTGAGTGTGGGGAGAGAGGAGAATCTTGTACTAAGGCAGCACCATACGCAAAGGCCTGAAGGTAAATGAGAACATGACATGAGAGTGTAAGATACCATACACTTTGGTTAAAAGCAATTTGATCATTGTACACAGTTTGGTTTAAACAGAAATTTGGTTGAGGGTTGCCTGGGTGGTTCAGTTGGTTAAGCATCTCGCTCTTGATTTTGGTTCAGGCTGTGATCTCAGGGTCCTGGGATCAGGCCCGCGTTGGGTTCCTTGCTCAGCAGGAAGTCTGGTTGGGATTCTGTCTCTCCCTTGCCCTCTGCCCCCACTTCAAATAAATAAATTAATTAAGAACAAAAATAAAAACAAAAAACAAATAGCAAAATGGTTGAAAAATTAATATCCCCTAGTTCCTTTTTTTGTTTTTCCCCAGTATTGGTAATTTTGGTGCATCATGGATTATTTTTCAAGCCTTTGTGCTGTAATTTTCAGGAAATTTTTTTCTAATAGTTTTGTTTCTGGTTTTCAGAAAAGTTTGTAATTTTCATTTTTTTGTCCCCTTTAGTGAGCACTTTTTTTTTTTTTTTTTAGTAAGTAAAAAACAAACTATATCCAAGAAAAGGTTCTGGAATTTTCAGGGTTTGTAGCTTTTTCCTTTTAAAAACTATTTTTTCCTAATAAATTACATGTCACTTATATCTACTTGTATAGTTTGGTTAAGTTTTCATTTTACTCTGTTGCTGAATAATGTTCAACAAAGGTTTTTATCAACTCTTGCTTAAGGGTTCTTTCCGTGTTGTGAGTAAATGTGAAAACTCATTGTAGAAACTTTTATCTCTTTAAGCATAGTACGCAGGAAACAAAGGAGGTCTCTTAAAAATTAACTGTACTAGGTGGGATTCTGAACTCACCTGTGTGTAATTCATTATGTCTCTTTTTCTTTGTTTTTTAATTGAGATCTTTTGTTTTCCTTATATGTAAAATGGATAGTGCATTCAATTACTCATCATTCCAGGTGCCTCACCATCCAGCTCCCTTTATTGATCTACGTAGATGACTCTTTATAAAATCAGATCTTTATTCTAGCTTTCACATTTCCTTTTTGGAAATTTTAAAGACTTTATTTATTTTAGAGAGAAGAGAGCAGTGGGAGGGGCAGAAGGAGAGAGAGAATTTCAAGCAGACTCCCCACTGAGCACGGAGCCCCACGTGGAGCTCGATTTTATGACCTTGAGATCGTGACCTGAGCCAAAGAAAACAAGAGTTGGATACTTAACCAACTGAGGCATCCAAGCACCCCCCCCCCACTTTTTTGATATTTCAGATCACTTGTGATCTTAATATGGGATTGGAGTTTGAATAGTAAGAAAGTGTAAGCTAAAAATGGAGGCACATTTGTGCGCTCGAAAAGCAAAAAGTACTTTCTTGTTGAAGGTCACGGAAAAGTTGCGAAGAAACTGACTTTATCATGAAGCACGGATGTGAGTGTAATTACATTGAGTCTGGTCTTGGTGAAAGGTAGAACAAAAAACCATGAATGAGGCAGAACGGATCAAGGCAGAGATGCTGGTAGTGGCTGCGGTCAGCTAAGTAGCAGTGGCCTAACTCCCTGATCTTGAAGTGAACAGATATTTGCTAGCTCTATTAGTTGGGATGTTTTGGCCCTTAAGCAACAATATCCAAATAAAAGTGGCTTAGACTAAAGGTACAAACTAAATGAGATAACTATTATCTAACAATAAGCCTCGAGGCAAGGCTATTCCCGTTGTTGGTATAGGGCTCAGTGATACTATCAGGGAACCGAGAACTTTTCTCTGTTACATTCAGCAAGTTGGTGGTATCTTTCCTCTTTCAGAAGATTGCTACATCAGTTCCAGGGGTCACATCCAGGCACAACTAAGTGCTATGTGGAAGAACAGCAGTTTCCTCCCATATGCATTTCTTTGTTGGTAAAGAAAACCTTCTCCAAAGGCCTGCCAGCCAGCCTCAGCTCTTTTAGGTGGGCCTCAGTAGCTAGGAATGGGTTCTTTGCCGTGCCCCTTGCTGTAAAGGAGTCCGGAAGGAGGGTTTTCTGACGCTTTGAACTTCTAAAATACAGGCGCTTGACAGAAAGGAGAAAGAGCAGGAGGAATAATTGTGAAACCACCCGTGTTTGCTGGATTTGCCACAGAAAATAACTGACCTGCTCTGTGCTCTCTCTTTTTTTAAGATTTTATTTATTTATTTGTCAGAGAGAGAGAGAAAGAGAGAGTGCACAAGCAAGGGGAGCTGCAGGCAGAGGGAGAGGGAGAAGCAGATTCCCTGCTGAGCAAGGAGCCGAGGTAGGACTTGATCCCAGGACCCTGGGATCATGACCTGAGCTACAGGCAGATGCTTAACCCACTGAACCACCCAGGTATCCCTGCTCTGTGTTCTCTTATTGTGATAATATATTCTTGTAGAATAATATAAGCACAGTTTAAGAGGGATGAAACATTCTTAAATATAACGGTGGGAATTATGCTTGTGGTTTCATGTTGTCTACGTCAAGAAATCTACAGAGTCTAGTTCCCTTTGAAACTATCATTACGTTTCATGTTTTCTACTCTGAGACATTTGCTGAGTCTGGTTCCCCTGAGATTTTATATAATGATTGTAGTTTTAAGAATATGCCTTTTTTTGGCGGCGGCGGGGGTCGGCACATGGGGAGGCGGCACTGACAGCTTATAAGGCAGTATCTACATGCTACGGTGTTTACTCTATTGCCAGACAAGAGAACAGAACAGAAACTGGAAACCCATCCTCAACTTCTGGGGGCAAGTCTGGGAATTATAAAGACATATCAAACACTCAAATGATTTAGTTGGATCTTCAGATTAAGCTGCCACCAGCAATTTATTGTCAATGGTGTAACACACAAGCAAATGAGTTAAATCAACAGGAGGGCTAATCTGTGGTCTTTTTGTTGAAATTAGAAGTTCTTTTGTTTGTGCTAAGGGGAAGTGTGACAGTCTCTCTCATTGGAGTCTCTGTGTTATCGTACCTAGTATCAGAAGCACGGTTTGGTGTAAGACTACTTTTTTTGAGACAGAGCAAGAAGGAGCTTGTGAATGCACAGGGGGGGCTTGGTGGGGGGTGGAGGGGCGGAGGCAGAGAGAGAATCCCAAGCAGGCTCCATGCCCCCGGGGGAAGGGGGGTGGAGGTGGGGGTGGGGGTTGGGGGGTGGTCCCATGACCCTGAGACCCCAAACCCTAAAGCAAGAGTCCTACGGGATGGACAGAGCCACCCAGGTGCCCCGACGTAAGACTATTTTGAAGATGCATGGGGCAGATACGTAAAAGTGCCCTTTACATATATTTGCCCTCCACAGTTTTCTTGTCAAAGATAGAATCTTTATAGTTGTATTCCTGGAGGGCCGTCTAAAACCAATGAAACACAAAGGGATTCTTAGATTCTAGAATCACCAGCCAGCCACAGTGAAAGTTCTGATCAGCTATTAAAAAAAAAAAATGAAGTATCAATGAAGAGCAGTATGTCGGTAGGAGGGTACTATTACAGAGAGAGAAGAGGTGTCAGGACTACCAGAACAAGGGCAGTTGTGATGAGAGGCTCAAATTAAAGCAAGTATGTATCCCTACCCTCATGTGTTTTTTCTAGGTCAGATATAAAATGGAATTATTTTTGAATAACAATTATTTGGTATATTTTAATAAGTATTATAAAGAATTATAGACTTTGGCTATCTTCTGTAATTGACATTCTCTCTTGCCTCTTTCATTATACAATACAAACACCAAAAAAAAGGTGAAGGAAACATTAGAGAAGCAATCACAATTGGTTTTAAATTAACCAGAAAAAATTTAAATGGGAAAAAGCTAAAAAACCTGAACCCTGAGAAATTCCAGTTCCTTGCCTCTTATGGTTTTCATTTATTTTAACATTTTCTTAGAGAAAAATTAAAAAGTGTGTGAATGAGAATAGCAGAAAGCCCGCCCCATCAGCCTGCGATGACTGTGCATTTTCAACTACAGGTATTCCTCGCTGACCCAACTCTTGCTGTCTGAGCTCAGAAACAGAACAGATGGGACAACAAGGGATGCTTAGATTTGTTCCTAGTCTATTTCTGCAGACTCATGTTATTTCTAATCCACATTACTATTTTTTCATACTGGTTCTCATTATGGAACATCTACATTTTCCTAATTTTTCTCTATAGTTATCAGTTAAAACAGTTAACTGGCAAAAAATGACTTTGAATTTTATTTTGTTTTATTTTTTTTTAGAGAGAGAGAGCACAAGTGAGGAGGGGGGAGGGGCAGAAGGAAGGGAGGCAGAGAGAGAATCTTAAGCAGGCTCCACACCCAGCATGGATCCTGATGTGGGGCTTGATTTCACACCCTGAGATCATGATATGAGGCAAAATCAAAAGTCAGATGCCCAACTGACTAAGCCACCCAGGCACCCCTGAATTTGAATTTTGAAGAGTAAGATAAGACCTGAAAAATGAGAAATATGAAAGAATAATGCTTAAAAATATATATCTAGGCTCATAGAAGCACTCGATGTATTTAAGATACTGTTGAAAAAAACAATGATTAGATTAGATGTGTTCAGTTTTTCCACTTTTTAAATTTTATTTTTATTTTGAAATAGTTCTATTTATAATAATTTGTTTTGAAATAACTTATCTTTAGAAAGAATTTTAGATGCATAGAAGTGCAAAGATGCTGCAGAGTTCCCTTCACCCATCTTTCCCTAATGATAACATCTTACATAGCCACAATACATGTATCAAAATTAAGAAATTAACATTGGCACAGGTAGATTTTTAACTGTCATTTCAGCCAAATTGTCATGTTGACCAACATGCTTTTTGCTGAATTACCTGGAGCTCTACCATTGATCTTAATCATGATCACTGCTATGCTCCCAGCTCTTTTTGATGGTCATGTTTGGTACCCTGTGACCTTCATCTCCTGTTCCTCAGGCTACAGATGACTGACTGCCTTTTGGGCAAGTATCCAGCCATGTCCAGTCTAAATGCTGGCCAGAAACCCATGATGTGTCTTGGTCAGAAAAATGGCTTTCCAGTTTTAGTTTTATTTCTAATCCATGTGTCTCTTTATAATATCCTTCGCCCTACTTTCAGAACTGGTCGAAATGTCTTCCATTTAAACCAAAAAAGCCTGATCGGAATGGTCTGTGTTAGGTAACTGTGTCGTGGTTCGCTGTGGCCCGAGTGTGTGTGTCTGTGGGTCTGTTAGGGAGGGAGGGAGAGACAGAAAAAATGGCAAGAGATTAGGTGCAGCAGCTCACCAGATAGTGAGTCTCTTTGTTGGACCGGTTTAATGGCTTTACCAATATCCTCTATTGGATGTTTGTTCTTTGCAATTTTTGAATCTAGAGATGGAGATCTTTTCAGGTTCTAGAACATTTGCAATGTTGTACATTTGCAATTTCAGGTTCTAGAACGTTTACCTCTTCCTATACTGTCTCTAATTCTATCCTCCTTTACTTTATCGTCTGTGTTTCTTATTCTTTTTGTGTTTTCCAACTTTTTATTTTTTTGTGCTTCATTCCATAGGTGCGCAAGGTCAGGCAAGGTGCCACTTAATCCAAGGTTTGCAGTTTCCTGGACCATCAAACAATGCAAATCTTGGTTATAAGACTTTGCACATTGGTTTACTTTCTTTTTTTTTTTTTTAAAGATTTTATTTATTTATTTGACAGAGATAGAGACAGCCAGTGAGAGAGGGAACACAAGCAGGGAGAGTGGGAGAGGAAGAAGCAGGCTCATAGTGGAGGAGCCTGATGTGGGGCTCGATCCCATAACGCCGGGATCACACCCTGAGCCAAAGGCAGACGCTTAACCGCTGTGCCACCCAGGCGCCCCTGCACATTGGTTTACTTTCTAATGACTGTTAACCTGAGGGTGTTGCCCTTTAGAGTTACAGGTTATTGTGGGGACACTCTCTTATTAGGCTCATCATTTTGTGTGGATCCTGTCTTTGAATTATGTTTCTAGTACCCCATGACACCATCAAACAAAAATGTGTATTTTCAAACCTCATGATCAAATGCCCTCAGATCAAAAGCAGCTCCAATGCTAACTTACTCTAGATTCCTGGTTTTCTCTTAATAGCTTCAGTTGGCTAATTCCTTGCTATATTGTTATCTCTTAGTGGCAAAGAATTTGGTTTTTATGTTTCACCTTGTGTTTTTAGATGTTTTCATAAGAAGAGTTGGCATGAATCTAGGTCTTCATTTTGGAAAACTGAAACTTGTATTATTATTCCTATTTAAGTATGTCTAATATTGATCATGATTAACATTAAAAAATACATCCTTTTGTATTCTACTTGGAGTTGCATTAGGTTTATAGATTCATGTAAGGAGAATTGATATCTTACATTATTGTTTAACCATGAAAAGAGTTTGAAGCATCTCCCAATATGTTCAGACAGTCTTTTTTTTTTTTTTTTTAATTTTATTTATTTATTTGACAGAGAGACAGCCAGCGAGAGAGGGAACACAAGCAGGGGGAGTGAGAGAGGAAGAAGCAGGCTCCTAGCAGAGGAGGCTGATGCGGGGCTCGATCCCAGAACGCTGGGATCATGCCCTGAGCCAAAGGCAGACGCTTAACGACTGCACCACCCAGGCACCCCCAGACAGTCTCTTTTATTCCTCAGTAAAATTTTTGTAGGCTCAGTTTTATTCCTGTGCACCTAATTTTATTATTATTATTATTATTATCATCATCATCATCATCAAAGAAACTCATCTTGATGGTTTGTTGTATTTGTTTCTGTTTTATGTTTCTGTTTTAAGAGGCTTTAGCCTGGAAAAGTTACTCTGTAATTTCATATAACCATTTTCTAAGGCTCTGTAATTGCATTGTTTTAAAAATAGAAATGGAAACTTATTCATGTATGCTCTTTTATTTGACTTTGATTTCCAAATGGAAATATGGTGATTTTACTTTTAATTTTTAAAATTCTTTAATACTTGGATTTGTCAAAAGATTTTAAATTTTATTTTGTCTATCACACTTTACTCTGATTCATTAATTCCTGTAGGAACTATTCATTGACCCCCTATTATTGACCAGACACTGGGGTAGTTGGTGAACAAGACAGGTGAGAACAGAGCTTTTATTCTAGTGGGCATGTGAGGTTTCGAGGAGTGTGCTAGCTGGAAATCATAAGGTGCTGTGCTACTTTATTTAGGTTGTCAGAGAAGGCCTCTTCAAGGAAGAAACATTTAAATTGAAGCTAAAGGTTGTATTGGAGCAACCTGTTTAAAGACCCATGGGAGAACGAGTGAAGGAAACAGCATGTGGAAGATCTCTAATACAGGAAAGACCTTGGCATATTTTGGGAATAGGAGGAAACCAGGGTGATTATGGTTGTCCATGTTTAGTGCAGCATGTTGTCCCTTGGAGAGGTAGATCACGTGACGAGGGCTTTACATTTTACTTGTTGTACAGCTGGAAGCCCAACTGATGTATAACAAAAATTTCCTTCGCTCTGGAGCTTCTTATATCTACTGAGTAGTAGAGGACAATTTTGCCAATTTGGGATAAAGTCAGTAGCTTCTAGTTTAACTTCATTAATTCTGGGTTCACTCAGACCCTTGGGTAAATAATCAGTCCTTTGGAAAAATTGTTTTTCCACATAGCTCTTGCCTTTTTTTTTTCTGGGGTAGAGAGTATTGGTCGAGAAGCCTTATAATTTTTCCTGGCATTGTGGAGGGGGCATCTTGTCTTTGGGCCACTCTTCGTCCTTGTCCATTGCTAAGCTGTACCTTGACTGGCTTAGTCTTGAATGGCATAGTCTGCTCTGCTGCATCTGAGGCTGATGTCCCTGCTACTACCATGACCTCTGGTCAACAGGTCTATGTGTGCTGGACCCACCTTAATTCTGGGCTCTTTTGGGCACACTGGCCCAAGGCAAACTTCTTAATAGTTTCTACACCGTGCTGGTGTGCTTGGGTCTCTGAGGCAACTTTTCAGGAATTGGTCTGGGTATGTCATTGGCTATTAACACTGATATAGTGGTAGGTGCAAGGTTTTGCTAAAATACTTGCAGTTCCCTGGACCATAACTTAGGAAAGGGAAAGATGGTTATCTTCTCTTCTGGGGCTTCCCCACAAACATACTAGAGACTTTTCTCGCCCTTTCTCAGATGGGATAAGAGGCAAGAATTCCAAACTTCTAGCTAACTATTTTCTACCTCATCTTTCTCTCTGTATTCCTTCCCCTCCCCCCCTTTTATGTCCTCTCGATTGTTATGGGAGAACTGCACTTACGCCATCACTTGCCACTTCCTGTATGTGGTAGTTTACAGTATAAACTCTGCCAGCAAAGTTTTCTTGCTTTGGTTTGTGGTATTTAAAGCCAGGGTCTTAGAATTTAAAAAACCCTTAGATATTGCAAGTGAAATTCTTAGCTTTTGAGAGTTATGGTTTCCATGGATTAAGGACCTAAATCTAAAAGCTGAAAGTATAAAACTCTTAGAAAAAATGTAGGTGTAAATATGCATGATCTTATATTAGGCAACAGCTTCTTAAATATGATACCAAAAGCACAAACAAAGAAAAAAATAGATAAATTTGACTTCATCAAAATTCAAAACTTTTATGCATCAGAGGTTACTATCAAGATAGGGAGATATTGAAGTACCAGTATTTTTTCACAGAGAGTGAGTGGGTCCAGAGCTCGGGATAGACTTCTAAGCTAGAGATCTATATTTTGTCATCATCAGTGAGTAAGCAATGTGCGCATGGTAATCCCCGGATGGTTGTGAGAAGAACAAAGAAAGGAGTCCTGAGGGAGTATCAGTCTCTAAGCGTTGAGTAGAGAAAGGAAGGAGTGACCTGAAAGGTTGAAAGAGGAGTATGAATTATCATAGAAACTTCCCCCACTTAACTCTAAGCTCCTTGAGGGCTTGACTGTGCCCTGTTCATCATTTTATCCCCAGTTCTTGTCATAAAGTAGGTGTCCAGTAGATATTGTTAAATGAAAACTGAGAAGTCTTAAGAAATAGTGGTCAACAGTGTCAAATGTCTCAACTATCAACTGACATAAGGACAGAGATCAAGGAGCTGATCGATTGTCTTCAACGGAAGAATGTCAGTGGAGTCTCTGTGGTAGAGATACAGCCAGATTGCTGAGGACAAAGAGTGAACGGTTGCAAGAGAGGGGAGGCAGTGCAGACATTCTTTTCCAGAAGCTTGAAGGATAGCAGGTAGAGCGCATGTTGCGTCAAGATGAGAGAGACATCAGCATAGTGATATGCTTCACAGGCAAGTCAGTAGAAAGGGTGAAGTTGATACAGGAAGAAGGAGGTATGTGAGACTTAACATATTGACTTAACATTATCCTTAGGATTAGAGGGAATGGAGTAAAGATACAGGGTTTGAGTAGGAGTAGGAATATAGTTTGCACTGATGTGGGAATAATGGGAGGAGGGATGGTGTCAACCAAGAAGTGTTTGGGTCGTAGATGAGGAATTTGGGGCCTCGGTACACTTGGTGAATTTTTCCAATGAGGTGGGGGAGATAAAGTCATTAGCTGAGATTATAGGGGAAGGAGATGGTGATTGTAGGGGAGGTTTGAGGAGAAAGGGAGAATTTTGAGAAGGCTATTGGGGGAAATGAGAGGGCTAACTTAGCAGGATTACTTAGAAGAATTGTAATGACACATTTTTCATGGCTCTGGTATATGTAGTTGTGTGAGTGATCTTCCCCCCCACCTCAGGGCTCGGCAACCTGAGTGTCTGAGCAGACAAGTTGAACAAATGGATTGATCTTGGTCTGGGTTTAACAGGCCAGTGTGGCAGAAAGGGAGGCAAGAGTTTCCAGCAGTGGCAGTGTTTGAAGTGATGAGTCATTGAGCCAAAGCTGAACAGGGAACACCTGAAACCAGAAAGTGGCAGTTGGGATATGAAGTGGTTGAGACTGGATGTTGGAATTTAAGATTAAGTTAAATTGAAGCTTAACTAAGAGGAGCAGTTGCTGGTTATGACTGAATGTGAGAGCTGGCTATGGAATGGGTTACTGAAGCAGAGAAAGTGAAGGTTACTGGGGTTGAGCAGATAAGGGAAGTGTAAAGCTAGGGTGTTAACAGGAGTCAGCACCACAGAACGTGAGTTGCTCAGAATGGTTCTAGAGCAAGGGGTGGGAAGATTCTGAACCAGGTTCCAAAGTCTTTGGTGAATGTGGGAGAATGACCCAGAGGACAGTCGATGGAGGAAACAAGGAGAGGGAGGTAGGAACAGGACAGACACCTCAAAAGAGGTACTTTGATATGAGGGTGAAGAACCTCGATAGTGAACAAAGAATGACTTCCATGCTGTATGTTTGCTGAGGGGAGATAGAATGGCTGCACTCAGATTTTAGTTTAGACAAGAAGACTGCTGGAATGGTTTCTCAAGTTGGTTCAAGGTTTTGGGTGTTAGTTTACAGTGGAACAGTGTAAAGGGTTATCAGGAAGTATGGCTAGTGGATTTGTGTGATGGTCAAGGAGGGGAGAGTACATAGCAGAAATGAGATCAGAGTGCAGCGGCAAAGGGGAATTACTTGGAGGGGCTTATGTTTTGGATGATTGTGATAATGATGAAAAACATGGTGGTCTTAGCTGATCTCCAAATTTTTGTTAATTTTGTGGGAAAGTATGTTTATGCTGACAGACTGACATACCGGGTTATGCACAGAGCTAGATGACTTCATTGTTTTCAGGTCTACTTAGCAAGGTTTAGCAATCTGTGGCCTTTGCTCAGCATGTCATAAAGAACTCTAGCGTGGGGCTGTTTTCTTCTTTGGTGAAGGTTAGCCCTGGTGAGGGGATGGCAGGGTGGAAGCGATTGGTGCTCACCTGATCTTTTGACCTTGACAAACTTGTGTCTAAGGGGTGGGTGGGTGGGTAGAGACAATCCTGAGTCCAAATTGGGGTGAGAAATCTTAAGTTGTCAGGCCTTTTGAGAGCCTAATGCCAGCTTGAGGGGGAATGTAAAAAGTACCGAGGCCCAAAAGGAGGGAATAGCAGTAAGAATGATTCATGATCTCCTTGATGACTTCAAAATTTAATACTCCTGCAGCAATATTTAAATCAGATTTAAGTTAAAAAATATAACCCAAAATGCTACATATTAAATGTCTATTTTTGGAATTAGAAAATGTGTCCATTTATAAAGTTGCAAGACCACACTCTCAAAGTTTTACCTCTCCCAAAATGCCTTTCTTAAAACGAAAGTTTCTACTACATTGCTCTTTGGTATTTTTAAACTATGCTTTCAGACTTCCTTAGGTTAAGGAAGACTTAGAATCATGATGCATGGTGTTTTCACAGAGCCTTGGTATGTGCTCTTGAACACTTACCTGGATAAGCATGGAGTAATGTATAGGTAGAATTGTTGAATCATTATATTGTACACCTGAAACTAGTAGAATACTGAATGTTAATTATACTTCAATTTAAAAAAGCATAACATAAAATAAAATAAGTTAAAAAAAGAAATATTGGTGTGTATGGTTTTACTATGCAAACTGAGAACAATTCTGCTAGCAGAAAATATGATTTCCTTGGATACATAACCATCTCTACCTCTCACAAAATAATAGATAATGTTTGAAAAAAATCATGTCTTAATATTTTCAATCTTTTTTTTTTTTAAGATTGATTTATTTATTTGAGGGAGAGGAAGAGAGAGCAGAGAGCAAGTGAGAGAGAACACAAGTGGCGGGGAGGGGAAGAGCGAGAGGGAAAAGCAGGCTCCCGCTGAGCAGGGAACCCTATGTAGGACTGGATCCCAGGAGCCCAGGATCATGACCTGAGCTGAAGGCAGACGCTTAACCGACTGAGCCATCCAGGCACCCCTTTTTCAATCTTTTTAACCACTAGGCCAGCCCACCTCACATCATTTCTTTTGTCATTTATTAGAACTTTAGCTCAAAGGCTAGGTGGTGGCAAGTAAGAGTTAATGAAAATTTTGGAGAGAAAATATGACCTTTTATTTTTTTGAGTTTTTAAGAAATATTTTAACAGAAAGGCATACTCAGTAAAGAAAACTTGGAAAATACAGGAAAGGAGGAAGAAGGGTCATCTGTGGCTCAAGTCAACCATAGTTGATGTTTTGATGTATTTTTTTTTAATTTAGTTTTTTCTCTTATATTTTGATTATTTGGTGTTTTGTTGGTTTGTTGTTTTATGCTTATACTGTGAACCTATATTTGTAACCTGCTTTTTTCATGTAGCATTATTCATAACCTTTATAACATCATTTGTAATGACTGCATAATAGAACGAATGTACCACTCTGTATTTCATCCTTCCCCTAAAATTAGACTTTTTGTGTACAGTTGACCCTTGAACAATACAAGTTTGAGCTGTACGGGTCCCCTTAATGCGAATTTTTTTCAATAAATACAATATAGAACTGTAAATGTATTTTCTCATTTTTAGGATTTTCTTAATAACATTTTATTTTCTCTAGCCTACTTTATTGTAAGGATATAGTATATAATACATATAACATACAAAGTAGGTCTTAATCAACTATGTAATTGGCTCAACAGTAGACTATCAGTTAAGTCTTCGGGGAGTTAAAATTATACTCAGATTTTTGACTGAGTGGGAGTCGATGCCGCTAACATCCACTTTGTTCAGGGGTCAGCTGTATTTCTAATTTTCTAGAATATTAAACCATGTTACGATATGTGTATTTGCATAAAATTTTATCATGTATTCTTTATTTATTTCCATAGTGTAGGTTCTTGGAAATGGATTTGTTTGATCAAAGGCTATAAGCATTTCTGAAGATCCTAACATATTGCTTAGAAAAATTCTTAATGATATAGGGCGCCTGGGTGGCTCAGTCGTTAAGCGTCTGCCTTCAGCTCAGGGCGTGATCCTGGCGTTATGGGATCGAGCCCCACATCAGGCTCTTCCACTGGGAGCCTGCTTCTTCCTCTTCCACTCCTCCTGCTTGTGTTCCCTCTCTCTCTGGCTGTCTCTCTCTCTCTGTCAAATAAATAAATAAAATCTTAAAAAAAAAAAAGAAAGAAAAATTCTTAATGATAGGGTAACATAATTGGCACTTCCAGCAATGACTGTAAATTTTACAAATGGGCACAATAAACACCAAATGCAAAAAACACTATCTGAATATCTTCAAATCTATACAGAGGATATGAGACTTACATAGATGGCCATATCTTGATAATGGAAAACATTTTTTTCCTTAGTCAGATGACTCCAGGCTGGGTGATGACTGAACAGGTAACACACAGTATTCTGGATAATTGAATGACAGATCTGATGAGGCAGATGATGTTCGCTTGAAGACAGTGTCAGGTATGGAATAGAAAACACAATGGTGTTTCATTTCAGTACATGTATAGGTTCTGGGCACTGAATTCATGTGCTGGAATCTGTAAGGAGATGCTCTATTATTAAGGATACAACTCAGGAACAGCCAAATGGAAGAGCCATGAAGGGCAGGGTATGGGGGAAGGAGCACTTCCACGCCCACTCTGGACATGTTACCCTTCTAGCACCTTGATGTGTTCAGCAACTGGGAAGCACTAACTGTGTTGTTTTTTAAACAGATTTTATTTTAGTGATGGAATTCTCTATTATTTCTCAGAATATGGTTTTTGTGTTGTGGTTTTTGTTTTAAAGACATTAAGCAGTCTTCTTGATGGTCAGTGAAAAAGTGGGTTCCATCATATGAGTTTGAGAAGAAGCTACGTACCGTATCCCTTTCCCACTAGGTGATTAACCATGAACGTCAACTTTCATCAGCTTAATAAAGGCTCAGGGAAACGACATTACCACTAACAATTTAACGTTTATTGAGTACTTAGTATTTTGAGGCTCTGTTCCAACAATCCCACATGTATCCATCTTCACAACAAGTCTGTCTTCCGCAATTACCTCCTTTTGTTTACAGATGAGAAAATTGAGGTCCACGTTGGTAAAATAACATGCCCAAAGTTAGAAACATGGCTTAGTTGGTGGAAGAGCCAGGACTCCATCCCAGATAGACTGGCTCCCGAGGATTTTCAAGCATTACATTGTACTATTTGTAACTGGAAAGAAGACTGGTTTAGTGTTTAGTGCAGCATTTCTCAAACTGGCTTAACAATGGAAGCTCATTGTCTTCAGTATTTCTATAGGGATTAGTTTTCCATGGAGTTAACTGGGAAGTGTTGCCTTCAGCCAGCCTGCACTGGTGCAGTCTCTTAAACACTATTATTTTAGAATAGAACTCTTTTTTTTTTTTTAAACTTGGTTCTCTGTTGATTATATTCAGTGCTATATTTTTTTTTTTGTTATTTTTTTTTTAAAGATTTTATTTATTTATTCGACAGAGATAGAGACAGCCAGCAAGAGAGGGAACACAAGCAGGGGGAGTGGGAGAGGAAGAAGCAGGCTCATAGTGGAGGAGCCTGATGTGGGGCTCGATCCCATAACGCCCTGAGCCGAAGGCAGACGCTCAACCGCTGTGCCACCCAGGCGCCCCTATTTTTTTGTTAATTTTAAATGTTATTAAAAGACTAGTATTTCGACTTCAAGGCATTTTATGTTTCTTTTATGACCTTCCTAGGAATTTTTAAAAAGTCAACATCACTCTACACTACTTTTGAGGTACTAAAACACTTTATAATCCAAATCACTATTTTACTGTTCTTTCCGTGCTCTTATATTATTATAAATTTTTTAATAAAAATTTCTTTACAAGATAAACTGACAGCTTTTTAGTGCTATGGAACATGACGGTAACTGACATCTTGAGATTGAACCTTGGTTCTGCCTCTTTACAGGCTATGTGACCTTAGAAAAGTCACTTCATTTCTCAAAACTTATGCTTCTTCCTCTAAGAGACAAGGTTAATATCTTGCAGGGTGGCTGTGAGAATCAAATGAGAACATTCATGTAATATCTGGCACATAGAAAGCCCATGACAAATGTTAATTGCTCTCAATTCTATACCATGAATGAATAGCAAAAATAGTTGGAAAAGAAAGGTCAGTTTTAATTTGAACTGCCTCAGTGTTAACGCTGACATCAGCTACATTTCTGATAAAGTGATGTTTTCCTGATACAGGTTGTATGGGAGTTAAAACCAGTTTCCTTCCGGCTTTCCAACTGACATAATAAGCAAAACCTGACTGGGCAAACATAGACCTATTTATTAGATCACTTATTATTAATGTTAAACTAGCTCTGGTGCTGACTTATCCTGTTCTTTTTGAAATTTCACTGTTGTCATTTAAAATCTGCCAGACCTTCAGAAGCTTCACAGAATGCTAAAGGGTTTAATCCATCCTCCAGAATATGCGAAGTTTATTTTCCAAAGTGGTTCTCTACATCCAGCAATATGTTCAAAATCATGCATGTAGGACAGACTTCGCTTCTATTTTTATGTTTGCTACTAGAGGTTTGTTCAGTTTTCCTGGCAGTCAACTTTGGAGTTTAGGGGGCAGTACTTAACACATCTAACCAAAGCATGAGTAATTATTGAAAACAAAGCTATTAAAGGAAAAATCTATGGAGATTTTGCAATTTCCCAATGACTTACTCCTTAAGGAAAAAGAAAATGGGTTTGTTTTGAGCTGTATGTGGGGAGATCTCTAGCATTCTGTCCTAAGTACGTCTTCTAGCCCTGATATCTAGTAAACACTCAGTAAATACTTCCTGATGGACTGAATTTGATTTCTAATCCCAATTTTGTGCCTTTCGACTTCTGTAAACTTGGACCTTCTTGAACCTTCTAAGCTTCAGTTTCCTCTTATGTAAAAAATGAGGTACCAATATTTGTGCCCCAGGATTGTTGTAACAATGGGGTGTTCATGCATTTAAAATAGCCAGCACAGGGATGCCTGGGTGGCTCAGTAGGTTAAGCATCTGCCTTTGGCTCAGGTCATGATCCCAGGGTCCTGGGATCGAGTCCCACATTGGGGTCCTTGCTCAGCGGGAACCTGCTTCTCTCCCTGCTTGTGCTCTCTCTCTCTGACAAATAAATAAATGAAATCTTAAAAAAAAAAAAAAAAACAACCCAGCCGCACAGCATGTGGCACCATAGTGGGCACACAGTGCATTGTATGTTTTCCCAGACACCTTGCTTTGTTCTTCAATAATATTCTCTTCAAGCACTTCTCAAGAACTTTCTCATTCCCTAAACACTTAGAAGCCATTTTCAAAAGAGAATATGAGTGTCTGCCAATTAAACTGAAAATACATTCCTTTGTAGCCAACACTTGGAATGTTTCAACAAAAATGAGTGTATCCCTGACAGACTTTAGTTTGAATTCTGGCTTTACAACTGACTATGTTATGACCTTAGGTAAGTTACTTAACCGTCTGTAAAGTATCGTGAGGTCGATATGAGTAATAGTATGTATAAAACATCTGGTTCCAGTGCCTGGTTTGTGTAGGTGCTAAGAGATTTATTATTTTAAGTTGAGACTTTTATTTAATCTGATAATTTATGTAATTAATTCATGTATATTAAGGGCCTACTTTATTCAAACCCTGTTAAGAGCAGCCAGGAAGATTGTGAATGAACATTGGGCATATGATTATGTAGGTGACTAAAGTTGGCCTCACCTAGAATCAGGTTTGGCAGAAACCTGATTTTTCCTTTTTTTTTAGATTTTATATATCTATTTAGAGAGAGAAAGTGTGTGCACGTGTGAGCAGGGAGAGGGACAGAGGGGGAGGGAAAGAGGCAATCCCAAGCAGACTCCATGCTGAGTGCGGAGCCCGATGGGGGGCTTGATCTTACAACCCTGAGACCGCGACCTGAGTGGAAACCAAGAGTCAGGTGCTTAACTGACTGAGCCACCCAGGCACCCCCGGAAGTGGCATTTTCTATTGTATCTGAAGTAAAATAAGTTAATCGGCTGCTATTGCATTTGACATGACATTTTTTAAACGTTGCATTTCTCTATTAAATACTAAAATTTAAAAAAAATGAATAATACTCCATCGTATGGATATACCACATTTTATTTATCCACCGGTTAGTTGATGGATGTTTGGGTTGTTTCCACTTTTTGGCTATTGTGCATGATGTTACTATGACCATTTGTGAAAATTTTTGTGTGGACGTATGTTTTCAGTTCTTCCGGGTGTATAGCTAGGGTGGAATTGCTGGGTCACGTGGGAACTCTATGTTAACTTTTTTGAGGAACCACCAGATGTTTTCCAAAGGAGCAGCATCACGTTCCGTAGTTTTTAACGTGTATTTCAGGTACTTGAAGATATGAGAGAAAAGTTTATTAAAATGTTAACCTGAGACTATTAGTTCTAATGACAGCCCTTCTGACAAGCCAGATGGAAGTCTCAATTTGCCTATTTGCTTTTCAAAATGAAAACATTAAAATATAAACCCACACCATAGAAATAGTGTCAAAATTTTCATGCCCTCTTGTTCCTCTACTCACCCACTTCTCCTAGAAGTTGGAATATGATTGGAATTGATGATGTTTGCTTTCATATAAGTATAGGTTTCTAAAAGTGATATATTGAGGTTCCTGCTCCACTTTTCCTAAGTGGATTTCATGTTTTATTACATAGGTTACTAATGCCACAACATCGAACATTGCTTTTTTATTTTTATTTTTTTATTTTTAAAAAATTTTATTTATTTATTTGAGAGATGAAGAGAGACAGAGAGAGAGCACAAGCAGGGGGAGGGGCAGAAGGAGAAGAAGCAGACTCCCCACCCAGCAGGGAGCCCGACGCGGGGCTGGATCCCAGGATCCCCTGGGATCATGACCTGAGCCCAAGGCAGACGCTTAACCAACTGAGCCACCCAGGCGTCCCAAACATTGCTCTTTTAACAGAAAACATTCTTGAAACAAAGTTCAACATAGATTTAATTATTTGTGATTAAATTTTCTTGGATATACAAAATTTTTCAAAACTATCACATAGATTTAATTATTTATGATTAAATTTTCTTGGATATACAAAATTTTTCAAAACTATCACATAAAGACCTCACCTAAAAATCTCGATGTCAAGGATATTGTGTTAATGTAGTAGGTAGTTTAGAGATGCTTTTGTCTCTTTGGCTGATGACATTACCTGTGTCTGCTTCCACTGTTGTCAGTAGTCAGTATCAACTCTTCAACCTCCTCCATTTGTTCTGGCAAATATTTGCATAGCCTTCATAAATTTACAGAAAATGAAATCATTATAAAGAAAAAAGTAAGTTGGTTTTATTGGGGGTATAGAATTTTAGAGCAGAAAGGGTGCTCAAAAGAAATAACATTTATGGAATAATTTCTGATGCTAGATTGGAGCTTAAGTGCTTTTTATGCCATATCTCATTTAAGTTGGCAGTCTATGACTTTTGTGTTTGGAAGAAGAAATGAGATTATCAGTCATTCTGAAAAGCTTGAAGTGAGCTCTCTCTCTCTCTCTCTCTCTCTAGGATAAATTAATCTTTATTCCTATGTGGGTACATTATAGAGATTGATTTGTTTTCTTAGAGTGATGAAAAATTAAGGGAGTTCTTTTTAGGTAAATTTCTCTCAGGTTTTAAACTGTGAAAATAAGTATCGTTGTGGACACTAAATATGTTGTTTACTAAATTCTATAGTATTAACCTATGATTTTCAGTTATTTTTACAATTATTTTGGTGCCTAAAATAATTTGTTATTGTGTTGGGTAACTTTATATCTATTTTACTTCTGAAATATCTAAGAATATGTAGCTGCATTTGAGCTAGAGAAATACTAGGTTTAATCAGATCTTTTTGTCTGAATACCGACTCTTTCAAAAAGTTTTTTAAAAATATTTTTGGGGGACATGGTATTAAGTTTGCAATTGATAAGCTTCTGTACTAATTAGAAGTAGAGCAGAAACTACAAATCAGAAATCTACCTCAAAAAATTAAAAATAGAACTACATATGATCCAGCAGTTCCACTTTTGGGTATATATCTGAAGGAAATGAAATCACTATCTTAAAAGAGTTATCTACATCCCCGTATTCATTGCAGCATTATCTACAATGAAGACATAGTAACAACCTGAGTGTCCATCAGTGGATGAATGGATAAAGAAAATGTGATACACACACATACGCTGGAATATTCAGTCATAAAAAGGAAAGAAATCTTGCTATTTACAAAAATAAAAGATGGATGAAACCTGAAGGCATTATGCTAAGTGAAAGACAAATACTGTATGATCTCACTTATATGGGGAATCTTAAAAAAAAACAAACAAACCCAAAGGCCCAGAAATAGAGAACTTATGGATTAAATTGGGTTTTGGTGATTGCCCAGGGCCTCAACTTTATTTCGTAAGTTTGCTTCTCTGGAAAAATATTTCCCAAGCTTTCTAACAAAGTATCACTGAACTTGGAGAAGATAGCCTGTGCATAAGTTGGAGACTTTGCCTATTTTGAAATGGGGAAATCTTGTCTCAGCATTACTGAGTTAATGTACAGTTGGTACAAAGTTTTCAATTCTAATTGCTGACTTGCTTCGTGAGTGAATGATTGATCATAACCAGCTAGAACGTGTAAGATAAAGCATGGTGACCTGAGTAGTTTTTCTGTACAGTCAATTCTTTAGTGTGATAAGTATTTTTACAAACAATTTTTCTGTTTCTCTTGGATAGTCAGTTTCTCTTTCTCCCTCTTTTTTAGGAGACCTACGTGAAAGGGTTGGGAGCCTTGATGTTTGAGTAGACAAGGTAAGCATTCAAGTAAACTCTTCAGTATTGTGACAATTGAATTGGTTGATTTGATATCAAAAAAGAATTTCAATTATTTAAAGAAGAGTGAATTATTAACTGTGTTAGTAATATTTATATCTACCATCACTGTAAGCACTTCATGTTCATTGTCTGATTTAAGCCTACCAACGGTCCTGTGAGAGATACTGTTACACCTGCTTTAGAGACTAGAAAACTGAAGCCCAGAAACCTACGGATTTCTGCTGTTGACGCCACGCATTTGACAAGAGTTGCGATAGCATGGCAGTAATGTTACTTCTTTCTTGTTCTTTTTTCCCCCTCAAACTCATCTGTTCTCATTATTTTTTCCTTTGTGGGACAATCTTGTGGGACTTCTTTGCTTCCAGAGGTCAGATGTAGTTGTTAGGGTGGGTTTTCTGCACTCTTTCCCTATCTTCCATATTCTTTTGTGTACGCTTTTTTCAAGGTTATACAGTTCAGCAAGTTTAGTTTGTCAGGGATTGTTCAAACAGGGATTCTCAGTCCACACCCTCAGTCCACCTTCTCAGAGGTGACTGTTCTCGACTCTCTTTGCTGTTTGGGATTTACCTGTGGTTTCTCAAGTAATATATTTGAATTGATGTTAACTGAGTTTCCAGTTTAGGGCATAACTTGTTTATATGATTTTCTGTGTCCTTATCACTAACTGAACTCAGGAATCTCTATCAGTTGCCCAAAGTTCCTGTTTTCTGTCACATCATTTATTCTGTTAATGTCATCATCTTGAAGAAGTCCCTCCCAGGGCAAAGTGCTGCGGTACCAGGTAGCCTCTGCTTTTCCATAGTGCCCAGCTCTCATTCTAGGGGCTCTGTCTTCCTCTGTGTTGGATCATCTATTTCCTCTCTCCTGTGTTGTCTTCTTTCATGGGTTCCTTCCCTCATTTTGCTCCTTTAGAGCCAGCCTCTCTTGTACAGATACTGAATTATCTTGACTGGACCTCTAATTTCCTTATTTGTTTTTTTTTTCTTATTATCATCTGTTTTATTCTCTATTCTTATATATATAAATATCCCTAAGTTTAATTTCCAAGGTCTCTGTCTTTTTTTAAAAAAAGATTTTATTTATTTATTTGAGAGAGAGAGAAAGTGCACAGGCAGAGAGAGAGGAAGAAGCAGACTCCCCGCTGAGCAGGGAGCCCGATGCAGGGCTCAATCCCAGGACTCTGAGATCACGACCTGAGTTGAAGGCAGACACTTAACCGACTGAGCCACCCAGGCACCCAAATTTCCAAGGTCTCTTTTAAAAAGCATTGTATTTTCTTTGTCATGCATGTGCTATCTACTCTTACCTCTCTAAGGATATGAATGATTGGGTTAAAATTTTTTTTAGTTGAAAAGTTTCTTCTGATGGGGTGCCTAGTAGCTCAGTCAGAAGAGTGTGCAACGCTTGATCTCAGGGTCATGAGTTCGAGCCCCACGTTGGGCGTAGAGATTACTTAAAAATAAATTTAAAAAGTTTTTTTCTGTTAACATTGTCTGTGGTTCCTCCAAGTGCTTCTTCTTCTTTTTCTGTTTTTTCCTCTGATTAGTGATCCTGAGCTGTGAAAGGTGCGGTCCTAAAAGTTGATTAGAAGCTTCGAGTGCACCACTGGTACTCATTGACTGTGAGTTCACTGTCGGGTGGCCTGGCTTTGCCATCTAACAGGGAGCACTTGGTATCTGTTTCCGATTTCTTTCAACTTTCTTCTTTCTGAAAAGAAGTGTCTTTTAATCTCCTGCCTGGTGGGTGAGAACTTTTAGCCGGTTCTCTGGGGGCTGAGTAGGGGAGAAAGGCTGAGGATTTCAGCATTCAGTATACACATGTGTTTACTTAATCCCCTGATTTCATTAAGGGCTTCTCCATGCAGTGCTCTGTTCCCTCTGTTCAGAAATCCTTTTCAGAGAATAACCCTCTGGTTTTGCCTTGGTGAAAGAGGCATAGTTAACCCAAGCACGTGAAATTTAGGAAGGCATGGAGAGATTAAGCCGTTTCTTAAAGAGCTTTCAACCAACCTGCCTTATTCGGTGTTCCCTACATCCCTGTTTCCTGAGGTACCATGTTACCAATTCCTATGCCTTTTGAGAATTCTGTGGACCAAGTCAGGTTGATTTTTATCTTTCCACCTTCCTGGTTTAAGATTCAGCTTTCCTGGATCTGCTACTAGGTACCACTGTTCCATCTGCTTTCCAGCCTTCAAACTTTTGTTTATGCCTTAAAAATACCTTATGAGCATTTTAGCTCAATTTTGGGAAGGAATGAAATTAAGTATATATGTTCAATCTTTCCATCTTCCCAGAAACTATTGCTAGATTTTTTTTCATTTGCTTAAGCATTTATTTATCTATTCATTTTTTATTGTGGCAAAATACACATAAAGTTTTTAACCATTTTAAAGTGTGCAGTTAAGTAGCATTAAGGTACATCCATGATGTTGTGTACCCATTACCACTGTCTGGTTCCAGAAGTTTTTCATCACCCCTAAAAGGAACCCCGTACCCATTAAGCAGCCATTCCCTACTCCTCCCTCCCTTTTCCCAGGCCCTGGCAACCACTAATCTGCTTTCTGTCTCTCTGGATTTGCCAGATCTGGTGAGACTTTTTTAGACAGGGTAACCAGGCCAGGCTTCTTTGGAGAGAGAGGATATTTGAGCGGAAAGCTTAATGCCTCGGGGGTGTGTGTGGCGTGAACCATCGGAAGTGTTGAATGAATCCTGCTGCTTCTTTCGATGTACAAAGTCACAAGGTTTTGTTATTGTCACCCTGAAAACCAACAGAAGCCAAATAAGAATCATTGTTTAAAAACCCATCAGCGAGTGAAGATACAAGGAAACCTCAATGAACCAAACTCCAGAGAGTAATGAAAGTTTCACAGTAGAGAAGAGACCCATGGCTTCTCTGGGGTAGAACAGCCCAAGGAAGAGGAACCTGCCACACTCTGGGCTGGCGTGTTGTGGCCCCGTGCGGGCGGGCTGGTGTGACAGGCTAGAACCCGGAGAAGCCCCAGTTGCTCCTGCACTAAAGAGCCAAGTGCACCGCCAGCGCTCACCCACAGGTCTCCACTGAATGCTCAGGGGTGATAAGCCACACACCTGGGCCGAGCAAGTCGAGCTGACAGAGACCCTGCATGAGGCACACGGAACTTCCTCCAAGTGCACAGCAACCGCCCGCAGCAAGCAGGGGGCTGAGCAGGGGTGAAGGAGTAGACCTGGAGAGCTGAGAGAAACTCACCAGAAGTGGCCCAGGTTTTCAGTTAGGCAAGGCTGAAGGCAGGCAAAGAGCTGGAGAGAACCCCCACCCCCACCCCCACACTCTGCAACTCTATGCTTTCAATTCCCTGGGGCTGAACACAGGGCAGGAGAGGTAAGAGAAACTCCTCTGATTCATTCCAGGCCTTTCCACGATGTAGGAAGCTGCCCTCCGACAGGAAGGCTGGGGAGGAACAGGCTGAGAGAGGTCACCTAGGCTGCAGAAAGCAAGGTGTGGGACTGGAAAGCAAAGAGAATCCCTAGCAAATGAAAAACCTGGCAGTCATGCTTAAAGCAGAGAGAGAGCTCCCAGTTTTTGTCTTTTTTAAAAATAAACTTTATTTTTTGAAACAGCTTTAGTTTTTTAAAAGATTTATTGATTTATTTGAGAGAGAGAGAGCGCAAGTGAGCACAAGGGGGTAGGGAGGGACAGTGGAGGAGGGAGAGAAAGAATCTCAAGTAGACTCCTTGCTGAGCACAGAGCCCATGGAATAGTTCTAGTTTTATAAAAGAATCACAAAGGTAGTACCGAAAGTTCCCCTATGACCCACACTGAGTTTCCCCTATTATGAACACCTCTAATCGTATGACATATTTATTATAAGTAATGAACTAATATCGGTATGGTAATTTTAACTAATGTCCATGCTTTATTCATATGTTCTTTGGCTTTACCTAATGTCCTCTTTCTGTTTCAAGGTCCCATCCAGGGTCCCACATTTCACTTAGTGGTCATGTCTCTTTAGGCTCCTCTGGCCTGTGGCAGTTTCTCAGACTTCCCTTGTTTTTAATGGCCTTGACGGTTTTGAGTATTGGTGAGGTGTTTTGTAGAATGTCCCTGTATTAGTATTTGTTTCGTATTTTTCTCATGATTAGGGTGGGGCTTTTGGTTTTGGGGAGGAAGACCACAGAGGCTAATTGCCATTTTCATCACAACATATTAAGGGTCCGTGACTTATCAGTGTTGATGTTGAGCTTGATCTCCTGGTTGAGGTAGTGTGTTTCAAGTTTCTCCGCTGTAAATACTCTTTTTTCTCTCTTTCCATACTGCAGTCTGTGGCAGGAAGTCACTTATCCAAAGCCCACACTTAAGTAGTGGGTACTTATGCTCTCTGTCCTTAAGGGTGGAACATCTCTGTAAATTATTTGGAATTCTCCTGGGTAGGAAATTTGTCTCTTTTTCCCTCATTTATTTATTTAGTCATTTTCTTTCTCTCCTTTCTTTCTTTCTTTCTTTCTTTCTTTCTTTCTTTCTTTCTTTCTTTCTTTCTTTCTTTCCTCCTAGATTTTATTTATTTATCTGAGAGAGAGTGAGCATGAGCCAGGGAGGAGCAGGGGGAGAGGGAGAAGCAGACTCCCCACCAAGCAGGGAGCCTGATGTGGGCTTGATCCCGGGACTCCAAGATCATGACCTGAGCCGAAGGCTGCTTAACTGACTGAGCCACCCAGGCACCCCCATTTTCTTTAACAGTATGGACTCATGGGTATTTATTTTATTCTTGAGGTTATAGTCCAGTTACTACTTTATTTATTTTGTTGGTGAAATTGTTCCACCTTTGACCATTGGGAGCTCTTTCAATTGGCTCTTATGCCTCTTTGACATAACCCCATCAATGTGTATGTATGTGTGTGTGTGTGTGTGTGAGAGAGAGAGAGAGAGAGAGAGTACACTTTCTTACTTTTGGCACTCTGTGATGCTCCAGGTTTATTTGTGTATTTCCTGGCACAGTCCTTCAGTCAGCCATTTCTCCAAGGAGCCCTGGTTCCTTTTATTAGAGAATGGGGAAACCAAGATCTAGGTGTTAGATGTGCTTGTTGCTACTGGAGTGCTGTGCTTGTAGGCCCTCTCAGCTGACAGAGCCAGGGAATATATGTGCATATACTAATCTGTATATATACACATATCTATAAATACTTCTATGTATACCCATCTACATCTATATTAAGCTAAATATGAGTTCATACTGACATGTCCAGCTCAAATCCATTGCCACATAGGTCATTCTAAATTCCTCCCCTTGTTTATCTGTAAACTCTTATTCTCGTAGTGAGAAACCTGGCTCACACCATCTGCCATCTGTTTACTTAATCGTCCAGTCACAGTGTACATATAAAGCACTCCCACGGTTTGAAAGCCCATGGCTTAGCCGTGAAGCACAGGCAGGTCTCTGGAATCCTACCTGGGCTTGGATCCCAGACCCTGCTCCAGGGCAGGTCCTGGTTCCCACCCTCTAAACATTTGAAGCCACTGATAGGCTGCAGCAAACTAAAGCTGCGCCAAAGCCCAGACCCAGATTAACAAGACTGACTCAGCCCCGGTTCCCGCGGCCTGACAGAAGGGTCACGTCTCTTTCTAGAAGTGAAATATTACTTACTTCAATCGTGAATGTATTTTTATACAGAATATCTGGCTTATAATAAATAATTACAAGACACAAGAAAAAGCAAGAAGATGTGACCAAATACCGGGAGAGGAAATCACCAGAAGAGGGAGATCCAGAGGTAATCCAGGTGGTAGAATGATCAGACAAGGACTTAAAGATAACTGTGAAAAAAGAATGCTAGAGGGTCTAATGGTAAATGTAGACAACATGCATGAGCAGGTGGGGATCTTTAGCAGCGTCCTGGAAACTCTACCACAGAACCAAATAGAAATTCTAGAAATCTAACTTTACATCGGAAACCAGGGATGTACTGGATGGTGACTAACATAATATAATAAAAAAAAACATTAAAAAAAAAGACTATATGCTACCTCATTCTGGAATTACTAGCAATAAGATAAGAAAATAAATCAGGTAAAAATTCATAAAATAAAGAGACAAACCAAAATTAAAAAAAAAAAGAAATTCTAGAAATGAAAACTACAATATTAGAAGTGAAGATTGGGCTTGCACATGGGTTTAATAGCTTCTTCACATGTCAGAAGATAGGATCAGTGAACGTGGAACCCTGTTGATGGCACATTTCAACGTGACACACGAGAGAGCAGAGAGGAGGGGAGAGGGAGAAAAGAACTCCTCTACCTGTGGGATAATGTCAGTCTAATGTATGTGTACTTGGAGTTTTCAAAAGAGGAGAGAAGTGGCAGAAAACATTCTTGAAGAGACCATGGTCAAGACCTTCTAAAATTGATGAAAAACCTCAATTCACAGAATTGAGAGTTCGGCAAGCCCCAAGTAGGTTAAATACAAAACAAAACAAAACAAAAAGAAACCAACAAATCAGCAACAGCAAAAATCCCAGACCTACGCACACCATAAGCAAACTGTTGAAACTGTAGAGTAGATCTCACAAGCAAGTGATTAAAGACACAGTAAGTACATGGGAATAACAATATGAATTATGGCTAAAGAGTCACCAGAAAGAGCTGGAGGCTTGAAGACAACGCAATGACATCCACAAAAGTGCCGAAGGAAACAAAACAAAACATCCTGTCAGCCTAGAATTCTATCTCGAACAGAAAGTCTACAAAAATCAAGGTAAAACAAAGATATTTTCACACAGATTAAAAAGTGAAAAGAATTTGTCTCTAGCAGATGTGAACTGCTAAGAAATGCTAAAAAATGTTCCACAAGGTAAAGATAAAAGAGACCAGATGGAACCTTGGGTCTGCAGAAAAGAATGAGGAACACCAGGAAGGGTAAATACCTGTACCAGTATTCAGGAAAACTTTCTGGTACCTTCACGTGGAATAGACACATGCAGACTCTCCGGTATTTAAAGCAAAAATATTAACATGTGGGGTTTACAGATTATATAGAAGTAGAATATAATACCGTGAGAGTGCCAGGAGAGGGAAATGGAATTATGCTGTCATAACTTTCACACACTGAATTAGTGCACTTTTGTTTGTGTGTAGACTATGATAACTTCAAGGTGCGTATTTTAATCTCTAGAACAACCACTAAAAAATAACGGTGGTACACTGTTGGTACATCTTCCCGTGTAGGATTAACCGCCTTGAAAATTGCCCTCCTATTGTAAACTGAAAAACGGATTAAAATATATGAAACAGCTGCTTTCAGACATTGGAAAACAGCGCAGGATGGCAATCCTTGAAAGAAATGACATGAGCACTGTAGGTACCCCAGCACACTGCCTGTAGGCACTTTCTAGATTGCAGCACAGAGTAGGGAAACCCAGATAGAGCCCAGGAGAGTTTAGAGAAGCTAAAGCACCTAGAATTTGTGGGATAAAAAACTGGAGCAAAGGTACTACACAGAAATCCATACAACTAGGAGATCTCTGGAGATCTAGAGAAGGGTCCTCTGACCTTTGTTGAATACTCATCTGCATATGCAAAGTATGAAACCCCACAATGCTGGGGAAAGAAAGCCACACTGGATATCGGCACACTAACAATTCCAGGAGCTCACACAGAGCTTGGAATAGCGTGTGTTTCTTCTAGGCACTGAGGAGAGACTGGTTCATACAGGGAGATTGGCTGGACATCTTGGAGTGGGGTAAAATTAGCCATAGACTGAAGCCCCCTTTAAACCCACCCTAACAAAGCTCAGAAGCATGCTTGGAAAGTATCAAATGAATTGTAAGTAATTCAACTGTGTGCCAAAACTGAATCTATCACTCTTTAAATGAATACAGTAGAAACCAACACCCAGCAATTAAAATGTCCGGCATCAAATAATCGAGTGGGAAGAAAACATTTCTACCACTTTTATGTGTCAAAGGACTTGTATCTAGGGGATATAAAGAACTGCAAAAACCCAACAGCAAAATGAGCAAAAGAGGAATTGTCCAGTAACAAAACGAGGAAAAGCGATGACTTTCCAAAGGAGGACATACTACTGGTCAGTAAACACTTGCAAAGGCATTCAGCATCACTTAGTTAGCAGGGGAGTAGCGCAACGTAAACTCACAACATAAGCTCACAACGAGATACCATTTCACACCCTCTAGAATGACTAACAAGAGAAAGACTAAGTATACGTAGCATTGTGGATGATGTGATACAACTGGAACCATACGTTGCTGGTGATTGTGCAAAATGCCACAGCTACTTTGGAGAGCCATTTGGCAATTTCTAATGAGATTAAACACATATCTATTCTCTGATTTGTCAGTTATACTCCTAGGTATTTAATGAAGAGAAAGGAAAACATGTCCACAAATTTATGAATTCGAAAGTCTTCTTTGCAGCCTTATTCATAAGAGCTAAAAATGAGAAACAACTGAAATGTCTATCTATAGGAAAATGGACAACGTGTGGTGTGTTCTCAGTTCCCAACAACTGATACACCCAGCAACACAGATGAGTCTCAAAACCACTGTGTGAAGTGAAAGAAACTAGACATTAATGAACATAGGGGCACCTGGGTGGCGCAGTCATTAAGCGTCTGCCTTCGGCTCAGGGCGTGATCCCAGCATTCTGGGATTGAGCCCCACATCAGGCTTCTCCACTAGGACCCTGCTTCTTCCTCTCCCACTCCCCCGGCTTGTGTTCCCTCTCTCGCTGGCTGTCTGTCTCTCTGTCAAGCAAATAAATAAATAAATAAATAAATAAATAAATAAATCTTAAAAAAAAAAAAGAACATATACTATATGGCTTATATGAGGTCCAAGAAAAGGCAAAACGATTCTACACTGATCGAAATCAGAAAATAATTGTAGGTTGGAGAGGGAGGGACAGTGTTGAAGAAAGAACAGGAGGGAACTTCCTGAGGTCCATGCGAATGTGCCATGTCTTGTTTTGGGTGATGGCGACATGGGTGCAGATAGTCGTCCATAGTCATTGACAGGACTCTCAAGACCTGTGCCTATTATCAAATGTTTAATTACAAACATTTTAAATTCAAGAAATTTAAAAACTAGTAAACAGGAGTTAGGGGAAAAATGTTAACGGATGTTATCCTAGGTGCTGGGGTATACTTTAAGATATTATTTTTTATTTTTTTTTTAAGTATTTTATTTATTTGTCACAGAGAGAGAGAGCACAAGTAGGGAGAGCGGCAGGCAGAAGGAGAAGCAGGCTTCCTGCTGAGCAAGGAGCCCAATGGTGCTGCGATGCGATGATGCTGGATGGGGACTTAACCCCAGGCCCCTGGGATCATGACCTGAGCCGAAGGCAGATGCTTTAACTGATGAGCCACCCAGGCATCCCACACTTGAAGATATTAAAGGTGAAAGGGAAAAAGTGTAAGGTTAGGTCAGGTAGGTGGCTCTGTCAACTGTACTTTGTTACGTTTACTTTCTGTTTCAACCTACTGAGCAACAGGTTTTAAAATTTGAATATTTAATTTCTTGGAAGCTTAGCATCTCATTGCCAGCTCATTAAAGTGAGAAGTGAGAGAGAGACAAGAGAGAGAGAGAGATGGGGGGGGGGTGGTAAAGAAGAGGAAGAGAGAAAGAGAGAGAAGGAGAGGGGGAAAGAGGGAGAGAGAAAATGGGTCAGATAGGAAGGAAGCAGGGGTTAAAAGAGATGTTTTCTTAAAAGCCATTTATTATTTACCTCATTAGGAAGTGAACCTTCCCAGCGGAATTCTTTGATAGTGAAGCTTCTTTATACTGAAGTTTTGCTCCTTTCTCACCTCTTTAGATAAGCCAGTGCTCTGTGAGGATACTTGGTGACTCAGAGGCAGGGTTCTAGCTGCACGGACAGGCCAAGACAGAAAAGCAGAAGGCAGTATGGAGCAGTGGTGAGGAGCGTGGGCTCTGACGTTCTATCCTCCAGCCCCTGCTCCGTGACCTCCAGGCTGTGTGACCCAGGCCAAGTGTTCTGATTGGGGAACAGGGAAAGCAGTTAGGAGGCTGTTGCCCATCATCCAGACCATGGTAGTTTGAACCAGGACGGTAGCAGGTGAAGGGGGAGAAAAGTGGCCAAATTCTAAAGGAATCTTAAAGGGAGGGCTACAAGGATTTGATGAGTTAGGAGATGAAGTTAGGAGAAAAAGAAATCAATCAGTGAGAACGCCAAGCTTTTTGGCTTGAGCAACTGGAAGGATGGAGTCCCCGTTGGCCGAGTGTGACTTTTTACAAAGGAATGTCAGGGCTTAAGCTGCAAAGTTTTTTTCTTGTTTGTTTGTTTCTCCCTTGGTTTGTTTGTATTTCTTTAGGGAATGGGTGGAGATGGTAGCAAACCCGGGGATTGGCAGGCAGCCCCCTGGAACCCAGCTTCTGCTTAGAGATCGTGATTACCCCTCTTCATAAGTACCTGTCTGCAAACCTGACGGCCAGATTCTTTTTTCCCCCTTGGTTGCCAAACACGTTAATTCTCTTCTCTACGTAATTTAATTCTTATCTCTGTTGTGAGATTCTTAAATGCATGTTGTAATTTTTAGATACAATTCAACCTTATTTCTATTAGTATTTCATTATTTAAAAAATTGTATGGGAGGGGCACCTGGGTGGCTCAGTTGGTTAAGCGTCTGCCTTGGGCTCAGCCTTGGGCTCAGGTCATGATCTCAAGGTCCTGGAATGGAGCGTGGAGCTCCTCGCTCAGCGGGGAGCCTGCTCCTCCCCCACGGCTTGGGATCTCTCTGTCTCTCTCTCAAAATAAAGAAATGAAAAATCTTGAAAAAAAATTGTACAGGAAAACTGAACAGAATGTTTCCTTTCTCCCTTAAATTGTTCCTATTATTATAAAGTTTCTGATAAAAAGTATTAAGAGGCACACTCTTCCCTAATAGAACATTTATTCATGTATTTGTGCGGTTCTTAACTTGGTGACTATATAATGTATCTCTAAACCGAGATGTTTGAAGAGTGGAAAGGGAAACTGACTGACCAGGCCACCAGGATAGCACGCTTAAACTAAGACTCTTCTGGGCAAATCCAAGTGTCTGGTCACTGTATTCTGATGGTAAAAAAGCAGCTAGATCAAGGCTCACTTCCTGTTTAAATGCTGGGACTTTACTGGGAGAAAGGCACATGCCTGCAATAGGGTGTGGGAAGGAGACATTCACATCGTGTTGCATGCAGGACTAAGGCGGCTCACTGCCCTGCACAAACATGAGGTGGCAGTGGGACCATGAAGACATTGCTCACTTGAAAACCCGAGTGTTGGAAAGGAAATCAAGGTCATGCAAGGACTTTTAAGGAATCAGTTGTCTGCTCCTGGGTTTGCCTTAGTAGCTGTTAGTTTAGCCACAAGAATGAGTGGTTATCTTTAAACCTCAACTGCTTTTGTTTTTAGGACAAATACTATATCTTTTATCCTTTCATAGGTTACATAAAGTGTGGCACTGTTCTGCCATTTTTTTTTTTAAGATTTTTTATTTATTTATTTGACAGAGATAGAGACAGCCAGCGAGAGAGGGAACACAAGCAGGGGGAGGGGAGAGGAAGAAACAGGCTCATAGCGGAGGAGCCTGATGTGGGGCTCGATCCCACAATGCCGGGATCACGCCCTGAGCCGAAGGCAGACGCTTAACTGCTGTGCCACCCAGGCGCCCCTGTTCTGCCATTTTAAATGGGAAATTCAGGTACTAGCATGTAGCGGCTATTGGTGATTCTTAAGGATAGAGTTCAGCATGAATGTACATAATACGTGGCTTTATTAGTACTCGGTGTCACTTCTTAGCACAATGATGTAAGATAACAGATTGGACTGATTCAATGAAGTTAAAGCATAAAAGAGCTTTTTTTTTTTTTTTTTGGCCACCACTTATATCACTTACCATGGAGAACACGTATTTTTCTTACATAGGAGGGGAAATGGTTTCTAACTTCAATATAAATAGTGGTAAACTGAATACTGTGTTTTAAAATATAAAGTACAATCTTTCCGTATATAATTTTTTTATAGTTTCCTTGTTTTGTATATATATAGAAAGAGAACATTTTTTATGTGATATTATATGTCTTTATGATTTTTAGTGGCTGTGTAGTTTGCCTTTATATGGCCGTGCCATAACTTATTTAACAGACCTCAAGATACACTTTGTCCTCACTTTTTTTTTTTAAGATTTTACACAATACTGCTATGAATATCATTGTAGCTAAGTCACTGAGAGAGTATATAATGTTTTTTCCTTGAGGTTAAACTCTTACGAGTGTAATTGTGGGGCCAAAGGGATGCAGAATTTTAAGACTTATGATATACATTGCCATATTGCCCTCCAGAAGGGCTTTACTAGTTTAAACCGCTATGGGTAGAAGTCATTTCCCTGAACCCTTGTAACTTTTCAATGAATCTTTGCTAATTTGATAGGTAGCAATGTTATCTCACTAACTTACTAATTTTTCTTTCATCTTATTAGGAGGACACATGTTTTCTTTGTTTTTAACCATGTGTTTTTCTGTGCTATATACCTGCTTATCTTCTTACCCCATTTTTTTTTTATTACTTTGTGTGCCCGTGTATGCACGTGCTTGCATACTCCTCATGTAGTAAGGATATTCATCCAAATGTAATTTAAAATTCACTGTTTTTTTCTATTTGGGCGTGTCTAGGGAAATGCAAATGAAATATCAGTAAAGTAGCTCAGTACCTTTACTTGTAAAATTATTTTTTTAGGTGCTAACAAAGTTGTGTCAAGCTGGAACTCTCAGCCACAACTCCATGCCACTGTTCAGTTCTTTTGCAAACAACACGATAATACATCTCCCATACCTGGGAGTTTACCACCAGAAAATAATTGAAAAGTGATGTTGAATGCCCCAAACCATTTATTGCAGCAAGGGCTATACTAATGACAAGTTAGAAACAAATTAATGAATTGGAGAGTAATGGTTAACTAAATTAGATTCATCATTAGAGTATTAAGTGAGCATTAAAAATGATTAGGAAGATTATAGATTGACATAAAAGGGTGGCCCTATAATACCATTGAAGCAGAATACAAAATTATTTCAATTTTATGGTTATAACTATGTAGAAATACACATAAAAAACAAAACCTTGGAGGAAATACCATGGATTGATATTTGTTTGTCTTACCAAGTACGTGTGTGTAGAGTTTCCAAGGTTTGAGACTCACATTTACTGAGGGAGTACCTTGTGCCCATCTCACAACAACACTGTAAGACAGGGCATGATGTTATGCTCAGTTGACAGGTAAAGAAACTTAATTCTCAATTGACATGTAAAGAAATTTAACTTGTTATTATAGTTGTTTTCAGATATCTACAAAAGTACCAAGAATAGTAATGATGAGCCCCGTGTAACTATCACCTAGCTTCTACAATTTCAAGTTTACATTTTTAGTAAGTTGCAGAGTAGAGTTGTAACCCGTATCCATCCTACTCGGAAACCCATGCTTTTCATCACAACCCTGTCTTGCCTCTTCATTTTGCCATTTAATGCTATTCAATAACTTTATGATGCTTGGTGTTTTTAGTAAAATGGACATGGAGAGGCACTATAACAGTGAGTTTCATAAGGCGGAGAAAGCACTCTCTTTTAACCACATATATTTTGTAATAAGCATTTTTAGTTGCAGTGTTCTGCAAAGACAAAACTTGCTGATACAGTTCATCCTGTTTTATAAATCTTTGACCCATTCATCAGACTCTGACCACTTTAAAGATAAAGGATTATGGTTGTATTGGTCTTTCTGACTGAAGTGGCCTTCTGCAGATTGAGAAATTGGCTAATTATTAACCAGGGTAATGGATATGTACTTGCAGGTTTCATCTGGTATCTTAATGAGCTTTAACCCTCTGAGTACACCCAAAACATATCCTAGAATCATTGCAATTTATCAGCTGTCTATAACTTAACTTTCCAGTCTCTGTATTTTTGCTTTGATAAATATTTTGTGCCCCCCCCATCGTAGTCCCCTGTTCACACACTCACAACTCCTGTGATTTTGTAGCAGCAGATTTTGTAGCAGCAGCCTTAGATATAAAGACCTTTAAAAAAATTCCTCTTTTTTGAATTAACAGGACCATACTTTCTAGTCCATTTTTTGGTATGTATGGGGGAAGTTCCACACTTAACAGGAATGTATATTTAGACAAGTAAAGGCATATTGAAATAATTATCAGGGACAGATAACCTTGTGTTTTATAGAACTGATTCATTTCAGACATCTCTTGTCCTGGGAGAGCTTCTCTGAACTCTCAAGATGCCCTGTGTCACCCCTGTGTGCTTCCCCATCTTCCCCTGCCCAAGGGCACGTAGGGCTCTGAATCTTGGGGACCTATGTCCTCAGGGCCTTGTCACCCTAAACCATACTAGAGTTGAGTCCAAGGACTGTGTAATCCCATCTGGATACAGTGTCATTTTGTCAGATTTTCCCTTCAAGAAAGAGGCTACATAGAATATTGCTTTTTTATCTACTGTGATTGTATCAAATATAGCAAGACTAGAAGCATGTCTGATGTTAGGGAGTGTGGTTTGTTAAATATAGATTGGTAAAACATAATTGGATATTTAGTAGTTAAATGAATGAGACGGGATGAAATTCTGCGCAGTTGTGTGCAGTGAAAAGAAGAGGTGGTCTAAGAAGAAAGAGAGAAAGAAGAACCAGAGAGGTAGAGGAAATAGGAAAGCGTAGCATTCTAGAAACGGAGGGAAGAGAGTTTTACAATTAGAGTCGTCTAGTACTATGAGTACTTATTTGACAATTTGGACTTCACTGTTGTCTTAACAGAGGTAAGAAATAAAGTCCGACTGCAGGACATTTAGGAGAAAAGGTTGAGTGAGGTCGCAGAAGCAGTGAGTGTCTTACAGTCTCTGTAAACCTTCTGGAGAGTCCGTATAGCACGTGTGTCTCTTGGGTAAGGAAACTAAATCTGCTTTCCTGGCTCCTGGGCTGGGGTGGTGAGGAAGGGGACTTAGGGGCTGTATTGTACTCCTTTTTCTCCGAATTTATTTAAATTCAGTTTCAAAATTTTGTCATTAACTGTAGTCCAAAGAGCCTATGAAAAATGCAGGTAATGGGCAGTTGGTTTGGTTGCCCCTGCCTTCTGCCTGTTAGGGACACCCCTGCATTTAATCCTGTGGCAGCTTAATATCGCTATTTTATAATTATCATTTTATCACTCCCATTAGACTATAAGCTCCTTAAAGCTCCTTGTTGTCATCACTGACTTCCCATTACCTAGCATAATGCCCAGCATATAGTATTAAGTATTTGTTATATGAATGATTGAATGAATAAGCCAACAATTATCTCTCTTAAGCACAAAGTAATTCTGATCTGATGCTCTCACAGAATCAAAAAAGAATGCTTTAGGAAAGTGGGATTTATAAACAGCTTCAAAGAGTAAGATAAGGATCCAAAACTGACCTTTGGATTTGGCTATTAAACGGTTATCGGTTTTCATAGTAAAAAGCGTTACAGCAAAATGATTGGAGTAAGAGCTGTATTTAAGTGAGTTGAAGAATAAATGGGAAGTAAGAATAAAGAAACAACATAGAAGTTTTTTTTTTTTTTTAAGATTTTATTTATTTATTTGAGAGAGCGTGCACAAGAGCGCACAAGCAGGAGGAGCAGCAGAGGGAGAGGGAGAAGCAGGCTCAGCATTAAGCAGGGAGCCAGACACAGGGCTCCATCCCAGGATCCCCGATCATGATGGGAGCTGAAAGCAGACACTTAACTGACAGCCACCCAGGCGCCCCAGAAGTTTGTTTTTTTGTTTTGTTTTTTAAAAATTTGAGATTAAAGGGAAGAAACCATTGGAGAGAAACCCAGAAATTTGAGAGAGGGAAGGTCATTATCATAATAGTTTTATGCATTTGATTTGAATGTAAGTATTCTCACCTGCATGCCAGCATATTTTATTTCTTCCTCTTCTGCTTGATTTTAATGCATCTTTACAACTTGAAGGTTTTGACTGTGCTATTTGGGGGCCCCCTAGAGTCCAATTTAATAATGACAGATAAGTAGTAAAATGTTGATTGATCCACTAGACGGGTTTTTCCTTATGCAGGTTATTCTTTCTCTGAGGATTAGATAGGGTGGGATTTGTAGTTATAGTAATTAGTGAGGCTTAGTCCTCTTTTATTTGTCACAACTTGACACCTAAACTTACCGAAATTTTGTTTCCATAGTAATAACTCACTATTATAAACCTTGAAAATTGTGGTATATCTTTGTGTTGGCTGCTAACACATCACTAACTGCCATCGTTGTGCTCAGCTCTTACTCTGCAATGTTAGATTGAGGTCCATTGTTCTACAACTATTGGACCATCATATTCAGTTTGGAGATTGTGAAAGAAAAGCCTGAATTACCAAGCAAAAAAGATTTGATTATTATGAAAATAATACATATTCACTATTCATCACAATAAAGCTTTTAAAATATAGAAAAATTTAAAAATCATTCTTAATGTTGCCTCTCAATGTTTTTCTTTCTAGGATTTTTTTATATTATAACATATATCTGAACAATATAAGGAACGCCTCTTTAACCACACCTCATTAAAAAAAACCAAGCATGTTCAGTACAGTTCAAGCCCTTTGTGTACCTTTGCCTATTACATCCCCATTCCTCCCTCCTAAAGGTAATCACAATCCTGAATTTGGCGTTTTATTCTCAGGCATATTTAATAATTCAATATATTATAATTTAATACTGACGGCTTTACTTGTGGTGAACGTAGCATAATATATAAACTTGTCGAATCAGAATCACTAAGTTGTACACCTGAAACTAATGTAATCTTGTGTGTCAACTATACTCAAATTATAAAAATATTTAAAAATTCAATATATTGATGGCCAAAGTTATATATTCTTCAAATTGTTGTTTTCATTTAAAATTGTATTTGTAGGGAGCCTGGGTGACTCAGTTGGTTGAGCGTCTGATTGTTGATGTCAGTTCAGGTCTTGATCTCAGGGTCATGAGTTCAAGCCTGGAACTGGGTTCCATGCTGGGCATGGAGCCTACTTAAAAAGAAATTTTTGTATTTGTAGGATGTATCCATGTTGATATGTAACTCTTGATTACTTCTTTTTGTTGCCATATGGTAATCTTTCTCTGAATATTCCATGATGTATCCATTCTCCTCTTTATGGACTTTTAAGTTCTGAATTTCTTTTGCTTAAATAGTCTCCCATGATCATTCTTGTACATGTTTTCTTGTATATATATAAAACCCCCAGGGGCGCCTGGGTGGCACAGTCGTTAAGCATCTGCCTTTGGCTCAGGGCGTGATCCCGGCGTTATGGGATCAAGCCCCACATCAGGCTCCTCCACTGGGAGCCTGCTTCTTCCTCTCCCACTCCCCCTGCTTGTGTTCCCCCTCTCTCTGGCTGTCTCTCTGTGTGTCAAATAAATAAATAAAATCTTTAAAAAACAAACAAACAAAAACAAACAAACAAACAAACAAACAAAACCCAGAGTTCTCCAGGGAGGAAACTTGGAAGTGGAATTATTTGGTTATGTGGTATGTGCATCTTCAAGCTTACCAAATTGTTCTTCAAAGT
>NW_024426885.1:41223400-41328705 GCF_017311325.1 Ursus maritimus | reverse complement strand
GAATGCCGACTTACTGTTCTACCAGCAGTGTGAGAGTTCCTCAATCCTGGCTATTGTTAGACTGCTTAACTCTGTTTGCAGTCCTGTGGGTATGAACAGTATTTCTTAAGAACAGCAAAGAGAAGACTTGTATTACAGGATATTTAAAGCATGTACGAAAGCAGAGTGAGTGATTAGTGCAGTGAACCTCTATGTGTTTTGTCACCCTGATCAACACATGGCCCTTTTTGTTTTATCTACACCCTCACTCCCTCTCCCCTCCCAGGGTTCTAAAGGAATCTGAGATGTCACCCTGTCTTACCTGTAGACACTCATGCATCTCCAGCAGGTAACTCTTGCATACATAGCCTTGCTAGCATTATTCCACTAAAAAATAATTCCTAGATATTATTAAATTTAGTTTCTCCAGTTGTTTTGTAATATTTTTACATGTGTGTCTTCAAATCAGGATCTAAATAAGGATCATACATTGTAATTGATCTCTGTCTACAGATTCCCTCCGTTTCCCCTTACAACATCTACTTTGTGATGTTAGCAGTCATTAATGATTTTTGCCTAGAAAATCCATGAATTCGTGGGGAGTTGCAAAATGGTGCTATTCTATCATTTCTTTTTTGTTTATCAGCAGGATACCTCTGTAAAGAGAGATTCCTTCTCTTCAAATAGTTGGTCTTCTTGAGATACTGTTAGTAAAGAAAGAGGATAAAATTTCTTTCACTCACCAGCTTTTAAAACAATTACTTAGTTGCCAGTATCCGCCCAAGGAGACCACTCAGTGAATTTGTTTTAGTTCTCTTTATGAACTCATGAGTTTAAACAAATCTGGTGTGTTCCAATCTATTACAGTAATCATTCTAAATGATGCTCAGATTGCTCAGCTTCGGCCAGTGGGGACCTCTGTAAGTAGGCTCCTGAGTTCTTGTGACACCATCCTGGTAGCCTCTGATAGTTTTCTTACTTTCTGGTATGATGAGATGTTTCAGCTTCACCTTGTACATTTCTTGCTCCAGATCTGAAACCAGCCATTTCTCCTAGGAGTTCTGGTCACATGGCCAACATCTGAATAGCATATACCAAAATTCCAGTTTCTCAGTAGGAAAGTAAATGTTCATCACAACATTGTTTACGTAGTTTAGGCAGGGTGAGCCATTCTTATCAAGAAATGGTGGGAATCCTCCTGGAATCGAAATTCCTAGACGCCAGCCTGGGCCCACCTTGCAAGCCAGCCTTTTTAAGGACAGTGAGTACAGAGAGTAAGTAGGAAGATGGGAGAACTAATCAGAGCACTGAAAGCTTAAAATTAGGGAATGATGTGCAGTTATGGATAATGGGAGGGTATGTGGCTCTAAGAATGAATAACTGGGGTAAGGTGGAGAATACAGTCACTGGAGGAAAGAAGGTCAAGGACCCAAGAGGCCAGGGGACTGGAAGGAACACCCACATTGATATTGAAATCACAAGAATTATAAATTGGAGAAATGATTAAATTTGGAGAAGGTGACAATGAGCAAATCCTCAAGGATGATGAGAGTGACTGGAGATCACAGTTGTCATTTCTTATTGGGTTCCCCCTTTCTGTGTACTTCTAGACTCTTGCACTGCCAGACGGACTTTTCATGATGTGAAAACTTCTTACCTTTTTACAAAGGACCCTGTACTCTGATCAAAAGTCCTTAGTCATGCCATGGTTTTGCCTAACTCTGCCTTTTATAGCCGCTGTTTCTTTTGTTTAAATGCTCTCAGCCGCAGAGCTTGCCTTCCCTAGCAGCTCACTTCCTCAGCGGATGGTCATTTCCTGTTTATAGTCTGTTGGATTTAGTACGTTATTTTCAAAGTATTAGTTTACAGTCACTCTTTTCCTCTCCTTTTGGTTTAGGCCAAGAACCTTATCTGTCTCTCTGTCCCTGTAGCACTGTGAAAAAGCTCTCAGCAAGCTCTAGGACCAGTCTAGTTCATAAATTCCTTTCGAAAGTGTTATTATCAAGTAAATAGTGTGTGATTCTTCATTTTTAATCTCAGTAAATATGATGCTTAGTGCCACAGTTAATGTCGAAAAGTTTAAATCACAACGGATTCCTTTTATCCATGTATTACAGAATGACTACTCTTAATCTTTTTATTTGTATTGCGGAGAAGCTTGAAAAATACAGAAGGAGTCACTAGTTGTGCTAACAGAAGTCTAAGTTTTTTATTTCCTCTCCCTTCCGGTTTGAGCCTTCTATTTTGGTCTTGGGAATCAGGCTCACAGTTGAAGGAAGGAGGCCCCAAAGCTACTGAGATAATCCCTGGAGTAAAGAAAACGGGAAGTGTAAAGGTGACTATAGTACAATGAAACAAATGCTTTCTTTTTCCTTCTCTACTAACTTGTTATTTAAATGTTATTAAACATCGTTTGATGTTAGTATACTTAGCTTTATTTTTTTAGAGTCTTTTTTCCCCAAGTATCTCATTTGTTTTATTGAAGAGAGTCTTTGTGTGAGGATTTTTGCGGCTATTTTGATTTCTCCTTATGATTTCTTATATATTTATGTATTTTGTAGTTAAATGGAATATCAGCATATAAAACTTTTATTATGTTTTTGAGTCATAGTTTATATGACATTTGCTTTTGGCATATTACTAAGTTACTATCAATATATAAAAAAATCTAGTGACAAAATACTCATTTTAATTTTTTTCAGAAACTATGAGTGGACGACCTCAAGTCCACATTTTTTGGGGTGCTCCAGTTGGTCCATTGAACATGACATTATCACCGGAACCAACTTCTTTAATGTCTCCTGAGAACCCCTGGAAGAAAATTCAGCTTTTATACAACCAACATTCCTTACATCTGAGGGATGAAAAATGCACGCACGAAACTCTTGAAGACTATCAAGTTCTAGAAGCTACCAGCCCTCCAGATCTTCCTAATGCTCACTTCATAACAAACTCTGTGAGTGAACCGGTTCATGTGAAAGAAGACTTTATACGTTGTATTTCTGAAACACAGACTGTAGAATCCCAGGAGAGTCCCCCTTTAGTGTTGAGAGAGAGAACCAGCTCCGATGTGCAAGTATGTGGATTTAAGGGCAAAGTTCAGCGTTTAACCGAAAAAGAAAAGTTTCAAAAGCTTTTCAGCGAAAATAAGCAACTTACAGATGAACAGCATAAAGATCAGTCAAATACATGTGGTCAGAACTTCCAGAAAAACTTCTTTCAGTTAGATCCTAAATGTACAGCTACACGAGATTTGGTCCGTAGTATGGAACAGACTAATACAGGGCCGGGAGCCGCCGAAACGCGGTCTGTGCCAACAGAGCGTCATGAGGTACAAAACCAGGGCCTGGGGTTCTTTTCCTCTGACACAGAAGATAAGCCAAGGTCCGAAGCCGTTAGAAAGGTCGCAGACCTTAAAATATCTACCGATACCGAATTTCTTAGTATAATGACCTCCAGCCAGGTTGCTTTTTTATCTCAAAGGAAGTCAAAAGGACAGAATTTTATCAAGAAGGGACCTGTAAACACGGAGAGCGAACCAAAGGCAAGTCATAGGGAAATAAGAATACTTGAAGATGATTCGATTCAGCCTGATGATGATTTTGCAGGAGGATGTGAAAGTGGACAAAACCAAGCACATTCCCTTGAACTCTTTAGTCCTGTTTGTCCTGAAACAAAAAGTAGCGACACTCCCATGAAGTCTGATAAAGGTCTTGAAGAAAATATAGGATCTCAAGCACTTTTCAATTTTGAATATAAACTGCCACCCAGTGATGTATGTATCGAGTCCTATAGCTCAGGAATGCTGTGTTCCCAACTACATACCTTCCATAAGAGTCCTGTGAAAAGAAGTTGGGCCTCTGAAGACAAGTTGGGCCGTTCCAAAGCCCCGTCTAAAGTCCTCCAACCATCCAAGAAAATTAAGTTGGTCTCTGATGCAGGAGATCCTACTGCAGCAATGGACCAGAGGAATGTGTCTACATTTAAGGGGATTAGAAAAATGTCATTAATAAGAAATTGTGATTCTAAAAGTCGGAAGTATAATTGTTTAGTCATGGTATTATCTCCATGTCATGTGAAAGAAATAAGTATAAAATCAGGACCAAATTCCGGCTCTAAAGTGCCTTTAGGAACAATTCTGGTAACTGACCAGTCAGGAATTGAGAAGAAGGTCTCTCTGTGGAGGGCTGCGGCATTCTGGGCACTTACTGTGTTCCCCGGAGACATAATTTTGCTTACAGGTAAGGTCATCATGGGGTAGTGGTAGCTTCAAGCTGTAGGCTTCCCCCACATCCCACTTTAACCCTTTTTACCGTTTGCCTCTGTGGGAGGCAGCATGATCGATCCCTTTCCAGTATCCGGTTTATCTCCTTACCATCGCCCCATATCCCGTGTCCTTGCCATTTCTGGGCCTTTGCTCTAGCCCTTCTTGGTTCTGTCCCTCCTTTCCACTCACCGTGAAGAAGCCTTCCCTGGTTGCTCCTCCCCTTCATTCACTATGTTAGCGTTCAGGTCCTATCATCAGGCTCTTTCTTTGTTTCCTTATGGTTTTGTCTGTGAATGTCTTATTCTTAAGAGTTTTCTTGAGCTGTATTAGCAGACTTACGATGAAAGGACAGCGTTTCTACTACTTAATCCCTACTAATGCTGTGCACATCAGCCTCTTATTGAGGGGACAGATAGAGAATTTCTATTGTGTTTTTAATTGTTAAAATTACACTCTCATATTTGGGAATATGGGAAAGAAAACCTGCTGATATTAAACTAGTCTCATCACCACCAGGAGAGTTTTGGAGTGTGACCTTCCAGTTATCTTCCCTCTGCTCCTTAAAATGTATACACATACATATGTAATAGTTGATATTCATTGGGAACTTACTTTGTGTTCAGCCCTGTTTTGAACTTTACATGTATATAAATTCATTACAACAACTATATGAAGAAGATACTGATTATTAGCCCCATTTTTCACTCTGAGGAGACTGAGACCCAGAAAAAGAAAGCAGTGTACCCAGTTTCACACATCTAGAAAGTGGCAAAGCCGGGATTTCACCTAGACTCCAGAAGCCATACTCTTACTATATGGTTGTAATCATAAAGAACGTAGAGTTTTTATCCTGCTTCTTTTTCTGACATAACACATCTAACATTTTTTTTTTTTGCATGTTCCTCATTAATTGGAAATGAATACGTAGTGTATTAGAGCAGGGATACCAATCATTTTAAGGATGAGTCCCAGACTGGGAGGAGCTCAATAACCTACCTAAAGAAAGAATGTGGTAGAGAAGAAGAGTGGGTGAGCCTTAGAAGCTCAGAAAAAGAAAATGTCAAGGCAGTCATTGGTGCTTCCTACCAAGTGGTTTGCTGGGGGGATGGGAGCCTTGCCTGGTATACCTTAGGTGTGCAGGTAAGATTGTCAGGTGCATGCTCTCATAAAGAGATACGTGGGATTGTAACCGACAGGGTTAGCATAGTCCCGTCCCACTGGCAATGCCATCTTATTTGTTGGTAAGTCAGTCCATCTGCTCCCTCTGTTCTGATTTGGTGCTCACCAGGCAGCCCTTTGCTTACGATTTGGCTTCCTTGGTGTAAAACTGCCTACATGAGAATCGGCTGCAAACGTCGTTTCTGTGGCAGTTAATGTCTCATTGTAAATTCAAAAATGGTGTTCTGTTTTTCGTCTGTCTCATTAACTTGTTTCATGTGAGCTTATGTTGCAGAGCTGAAATCTATTTTTGGGGTGCTGACAAGATCAGATTCCCAGACTATTAGGAGAGAACTGGGCCCTGGACCATGGTTATTTTACCAAGGCAATTACTGAGACTGGGTGAACCTCACAGGTGGACTTTTCCTGGCAGATGGAAACTCAAACCTGCCATCCCCCTTTTTTTTTCTAGTGCCCGTACGGTTGTTTGCAACTAGGTAACCTTTTATCAAGTGACTCAACTGGTTTACTTAGCTGTTTTCCTGTTATAGGATATTTAGATTATTTCTATGAGGTACCTTAAAAAAAATCAGGTTTTTCCCCCCGTTTTGCCTATTTCCTTAGTAAAAAAGTAATCTAGTTCACCAATTTCTTTGTCTTTTTTTTTTTTCTAGTTCGCCAATCTCTGAATAGGTTTCTTTTGTTTGTGTGGGACAGATGGAAACTTCACGGAAAAAAAAATCTACTTTTCCATTGTCCTAATTAAGTACTGAAATTATATTTACATAGAAACTTATGGGTAAAATCCATTAACAGCATCCAGTTGTATATTATTATATCTCCATGTTGGATATCTCACACTATCTATTGACATACACCCCCAAACCGAACGTGTTTCTGCAGCAGGTGTATTCCAGGTCACATTGTGTTCAGTGACATAGCTGACCTTTCGCCATTATACTTGTAGCAATAGCATGAAGAGGTGCTCTAAGTAGGGACTGTCTAGGGAGACTGCTGGCCAGAGTTTGAAGAGCACCTAGCACTACACTGTGGAAAAGCACAGATTTTCAAGAACAAACAGGAGAGGCTCTAGGGCATATCAGTGAGAGGGAATCAGGAGAGCCAGGAGGCAAGGGCTGGGCCATGAATTCCACTCCACCCTATCATCAGTGATCAGCAAGTCACTAACCCAACCTAGGTTTTATAATCTAGTTTGCCGAAGCCTCTTCTGGAAATTTCTTACTTTTTTCTTTCTGAAGAGCAGGCATCCTGATGGTCAGATTATGAGAAGTCTGGAAAGCTGTTCTAGCTCTTCCTGGCCAGGCAGTGGGGAGCTGCTGAGTGCTTTATAAACCAGTCAATGGATCACATTAATGTTCTTGAGAAATCACTCATTAGCACTGGGGGACGTGGATTGGAGGTGGGAAGGGGACATGTTGGAGAGAGAGGAATGTATGATATAAAACAGTACTGGCAGGGCTGTGGGCAGAGTCAACAGGTGGGAGTTTGGAGACAAAGGTGGGGAGGGAGAGGTGGAAGCTCAGGATGGCTTCACACTGGAATTTACCTGCGAGTTCCAGAGTGCCAATAAATGAGATGGGTCATATGAGAAGAAGAGCAGGTTTGGGGAACCAGTAGGATATCCAGTCAGGAATGTCTGTTTGGCAGTTGTGGATACAATGGGTAAATGGGTTTGAAGCTGGGGAGAGTGTGTGGGTATCAGTTTGGAAGTAAGTACTTGGAATGTGTGCATCCTGGTTTTTCCTTCTTATTATCTCAAGAATTTGCTGCTGTTAGGGTATCTTTATACCTCTAGCATTTTATGCACTGATAATATCCTGCCTGGGATCAATATGTCTCTGTCTCTTACGGTTTTTGCTCTACTTGGCACTGTTTCTACCTGTGGGTATATTTAGTTCCACTCTCTGATTCTTCTCTAGGCATCTTAGATCATAGAGCTCTCCTATTGGAAAGTGTTCCTTACCTCCAAAATCCTTCACTTTTAATATCTGGAGATGAAAATTGCTTTTGAGTGGAAAAATAATCAAAGTCCTTTAAGAATGCCTTATATTCATATTTGTTTATAGCAGAAGGGATAAATGCATACTAAAGAGTATTTGCTCTTCTGGGCCGTACTGCTTTGGAGCCATTACTTGGCTTCCTGGCTCTAAATGATTTCCTTTTAATTTCTCAAAATAGACATTAGAACAGTTCTCTTATGTAAACAAAAGCCATTAAACCATGCTTTGTGGAGCAGCGAGCTTCCATTCTGATATTGTTCAAATATACAGAAGCAATTTTGTGATTGCTATTTTATTATTTGGTGTCTTTAGGCAGATCATTTAACCCACTTGAACTTTAGCTGCCTGGCAGTGAGAAACATGTATAATATTTAGGATGATTGCTATGTTAATTACAGTGTGAAGGAATTTACGACATGATCAGAAGAACTTTTTTTTCCCTCCTTTCCAGATGTTACTGTTTATGAAGATCACTGGATTGGTGAGACAGTACTGCAGTCAACATTTAGCAGTCAGTTATTAAATCTTGGGAGCTATTCATCGGTCCAGTCTGAGGAGTGTAAGACACGTTTTTAAATATAATAATTTCTTAGTATTATAAAGTATATACACTTTTCTATATTAGAAAAAGGAGTTAAAATGGTAATTTTACAAAATGTTTTCTAAACAGATTAGCTAGACAGTGTTGGTTTATTTTCTTTAGTAAGAATGAAAATAGAATTTATAAAAATAAACGTATCCATTGTAAATCATAAATATTTTAAGAAATATTGGGGTGCAGATTCCATTTTCTTACTTTATTCTTAGAGTCCACATAGGAGTGGTCCTTAACCTTTTAGGGGGTCATCGCTCTCTTTGAGAAGCTATGGGCCATTTCTCCAGAAAATTGGACTTAGATGGATAGACACAAAATTTTTCAAATAATTCCAAATAGTTCCATGGGCCTCTGAAGTTCTTTTGTGGGATTCCCCAGTCTCTGGATAGGAACCCTTGAGGTAATGAGGAAAGCATGGGCCTTCCAGTCAGGCAGTTGTGGTTTGAATCCTTGTTCTTCAGTCCACCACTTATAGGAAAGACTACCTTCCTTCTCTGATACCCATTTTCTCTTCTTTAAGATAAGCTATTCAGTGAAGAGCCCACAGCTATCTTTTTCTCCAAGAAATAAAAGAAAACAGAGTAAGGGAGATAGTATAAACTGGTAATTATAGTCTCTGGAGTCAGGATTTGAATCCTGGCCCTACCACTTCCACAGTCTATGTCTTTTAGCAAGTTACTTAACCTCATTGTACCCCCGTTTCCTCATCTGTGAAAAGGAAATTAAAATACATATGTAGCTTATAGGGTTGCTGTGAAGATAAATGAGAGAATGAATATGAGATATCAACCTGCATGCAATACATAAGAACAATATAGTAGTATTAATGGGAGAAGTAATAAGCAAAATATATTTGTTAGAAAACTGAGACAGTGTCATAGAAAAATAGCTATCATATATAAAAATACACTGATTATACAAGAGATTAATTGGAATAACAAGAAAGTTGTATGGCATATATGGAAGATACAGCGTGGAATTCCAACCCGTGAATAATATCCTCAAAGAAAGGCAGGGTAAGCAGAAGAGAACAACAACAATGGTGTTTGGGAAGGGTGAGATTTCCCTGTATTCCAGGGAACCTAGTCAAGGGGAAATCAGCACTAACATATTCTCATAAAAAACTAAAACTGAGTTCTTCGTCTGTGCAGTTTATATGTATTAAGTGGTGACATTATTTGAGGCACCGTGCACTGGGGGTACAGTGGTGAGCAGTATCCACCTGGTGCTGGCCTTCGTGACACTGATGTTCGTGTGTGGAAGACAGACAAGGAAGAAACTAAACAGACACGCAAATGTAATATTTGCAGGTGATAATTAATGCTATGAAGGAAACTAACGAAGGGAAAGATGGAGAATATCATAGATCTGGTTGTGAAGGGCTGGTCATGGAACAGAATGAGGGAGTTAGGAGGTTATTGGAATAGTTGAGGTTGCGAGATAATGGGTGGTCAGGGGAAATAATGAGAAATGGATGGATTTGAGATCTAGCTTATACAGACCAGTTACTATAGAAGAAATAGAGACAATTAATAAAGAACTACCATACAATAAAGTAGCTAGGCCCAGACAGTTGCATGGGAGAACTCTACCAAACCTTCAGAGACCAGATAGTTCCAATGCTTTAAAAATTATTCCAGAGTATTGAAGAAGGAAACTTCCTAATTCCTTTTATAAAGCAAATATAACACTGAAACCTAAATCAAATAAAGTCATTACAAATAAAAATACTGACCAGTATTATACATGAGTATTGATGCATGAGGTCTAAACAAAAAGTCTAAATAAAATATTAGTAAACAAAATCTAACACTACATTAAAGAAATATTGATCAAGTGAGACTTTTTCCAGAAATGGAAAGCTGTGTTCAATATTAGAAGATCCATGAGTATTGTATACCATACCATAAAGGAAAAATTATGTAATTATCTCCATAGATGTTGAAAAACCCTTTGACAAAATTTAACATCCATTTACCATAAAAAGCACTCCAGGAAATGGAAATTGAAAGATACTTTCTCCTTCAGTATCAATAAATACAGTATCAATACAGTGTTACAATTACAATAAAATAGATGTATTTAGTCCTAATGCCAGTATCTTATTTAATGGAGAAACACTAGAGGTATTTCCACTAAAATCAGGAGCAAAGTAAAGATGTCCACTATCTCTGCTACTCATCGTCATTATACTAGAGTTACCAACCAGTGCAACAGGACAAGAAGAGGTATCTGAATGGTTGAAAAAGAATAAAAACTGTATGTACAAGTGCTTTGATAACATATCTGAAAAACTTCAGGGAATCAAAGATAAAATAAATTCAAACAATAAAAGAGTTCAAGGGTGTAACAGGAGATGAAAGTTAACGTTAAAAAAGTCAATAGCCTTCATATTCACAGACACTAAGCAGAGGGCATAAGGGTAGGGAAAAACTCATCTGCAAAACCAATAAAGAAGGTACTTCAGAATAAATTTAACAAGAAATTTGCAAAGCCTGTGTAAGGAAAAAAATTGTAACTACTCCAGAAAGAAAGAAGGAGATGAACAAAAGGAAACACAGTATTCCCTGGTCATGGATAAGATGACTCAACATTATAATGGTGTCAGTTCTCCATGACTTAATTCATAAATTCAATGCTACCTCAATAAAAAATATTAGGAAGCTGTGCTATGGCATATGCAGCTTGACACTAACATTCATATGGAAAAACAAACGTGCAAGAATAGCTAGGAAAACACTGAAAAAGAAAAAGTATGAGGAACCACGCTTACCAGACAGGCTTTAAACTGTAAAGCCTCTATAATTAAAGCCATGTGATACTGGTGCGTAAATAGACAAGTGGACCAGGGGAACAGAACAGGATGATCACAAGTAGACCCGTATACATATAATTTAGTATGTGACAAAGATGTTATCTGAGATCACTGAGGTGAAGGTTAACTTTTTAATAAATGGTGGTGAGTCAACTAGGCAGTCATTTAGAAAAAAGACAAAATTAGAATAATATCTCACACAAAATAGAAGGATATACTCCAAATAGATTAAGAATCTAAAAAATAAAACCATTAACTCTAGGTGGAAACACAGGTAAATTTCTCTATCATCTTGGTGTAGGGAAAACTTTCTTACTATTCAGAATCCAGAAGCAGTAAAAGAAAAGAAAAAATATAAAAAATTTGACTATAGAGAAATAAAATTTTGCACGACCAGTAGCACCATAAACAAAGTCAAAAGACAACTGGCAAACTTGGACAGAATATTTGCAACATACACCTTAGACAAAAGGCTGATATTCCTAATAAAGAGAGAACTCCTACAAACTGAGCGACAAAGGACCTGATAGAAGAATGGAGAAAAAACACGAGACATTCAAATGAAAGCTACACAGAGATGTAATTTCCCACTACCTGACTGGCAAGAATTAAAAAATATGGGGGTGCCTGGGTGGCACAGCGGTTAAGCGTCTGCCTTCAGCTCAGGGCATGATCCCGGCATTACGGGATCGAGCCCCACATCAGGCTCCTCCGCTATGAGCCTGCTTCTTCCTCTCCCACTCCCCCTGCTTGTGTTCCCTCTCTCGCTGGCTGTCTCTATCTCTGTCAAATAAATAAATAAAATCTTTAAAAAAAAAGAATTAAAAAATATGACAGCACGTGCTGTTGATGAAGCTGTGGGGAAACAGGCCCTCTTGTACGTTGCTAGCGGGCATGAGAATTGCTGCAGTTCTTCTGGAGGGGTATCTGGTGACCCCTAACAAAATTATGTACGTACTCAGCTTTCAACCCAGCAAGCCTACTGATAGGAACCTATCCTGAAGGTACAACTACAACAGTGTGAGAATACATATGCACAAGGTTATTCAGGGCAGTGTTTATAATTGCAAGACACTGGGAAAAACTGGAACGCCCCTACATAGCAGAAAGGTTGATTACATTGTGGTACATTTCCACGGTGAAATACTACACAGCTGTGAAAGAGAAAGAAAAAGAGTTCTGTGAACTGATAGGAAGTGATTTCGGGGACATACTGTTACGTGAAAAACACAAAGCTCAATGAAGTATATGTAGTATGCTATCTTTTGTGTAAGAAAGAGGGGAGGAATAAAATATATGTGTATCTCTTCATTTGTGCAAAAGAAATGCAGGAAAGACAAAACAGAAACTAAAGAGATGAGTTACCTACAGAAGGTGGTTGGGAAAAGGGATAGAAAGAAGGAGGGAATGGGAATGGGGTAGCACTGAGGAGAAGGGAGTAACACTTCTCTGAGTGGATCTTTTTGTGTAGCTGTGACTCGCCGAGAATCACGGTGATGCTTCCTATACCCACAGCAAACCATCAAAACCAACTAAAATGTAGCGGAGGGGGAAGCCCCCCCAAAACACCAACACTAACAAATGAACCTAACCGTATTACAAATGAATAAAATAACTACACAGGAGGGTGGGGGAAGAAAAGAGCAAACCTTAGTAACTGGAAAACAGCATATGGACTGGATTCCATAAGGCCCCGGCCAAAAGGACAGCATGGCTGCTGCAGTCTGGTTAGTAGAAGTACTTCTCAGAGGGGCGTGGGTTAACAACAGCCTGGAAACTGGAAGCAACGAAAGGGAAAAAGTCAATTTCCAATTTGGGGATTTCTTTAAAAGATGTAAGTGTAATCTTTTATTATGAGTATTTGAAGTTGCTACATCTTGGAGAGTATATTTGCATGGAGCTAAATGAGCTGTAAGTAAAATTCACCATATTTAATAGATGTAAATACAATAGAAGAGTAAGAAACATTTTGAAATCATGAAAATAACATGGTATGCAAATATTTTGCAAGGGATTGGGGAGATAAATGTTGTAGGTAGAGTTGGTTTTAAGACTGATTTACATTCAAGTAAGGCTGATCTGTTTCAGTCATTTCAGAAAAATCTTAGGACCTAATTCTAGATGGAGAATATCACATGGAACCCCTGGGAAGCTTCAGGTTTTTGTAGAACAAAGAGAAAACCCTTGAACTAGTTAGAGAACCTTTAAAAGTTACTTCAAATTCTTTCCCTTTATACTTACCTAAGAATTTATATTGCCCTGTTTTTCACAGCTTGGTAGCTAACGCATATTCTAAGTCTTTTAAATTTGATTTAGGGGAATGGTTATCAGTTGGTACTTTGAGAATATTATAATTGTTTTTCTGAAAGAATGAATCAGTTCGGTTAGGTTATTGTTTTTGTTTTTACAAGTACTTACAGCTCGTGAGAACATTCTCCTGATCAATATCTTGTTCTTTTAGAGAAGACTTCTGGTCTTTTCCTCATTATAGTGAGGTGTTACATGTGACAGGACATAAATTTATCTTAAGTATTATTAAATTGAAGTGATTAAATGTATAAATCAAAGATTAATACAATGTTTTCGTGAAGTAGAGTATTTTAATTGGAATCTAAGTTATTCCATGTTTCTGTATTATAAATCAGGGATAAGTAAATACTTGGATATCAGAGATCTTTGTATTTTCCCCGAAAAGCTCCACATTATAGACAAAAAATGAAGCCCCGAGAAGTTATATACGAGTTCTCAGAATTCATTGTTGACAGAGTCAGAATTGTTCTGAACCCATTTGAATTTTGATTCCACACATGTCGGAAATATTGCGAAAGAGGGATCTGGATGTCTGGTGGATGAATTGGAGCCCCAGATGGAGCTGCTTGGAGTTGGGTTTTGCTGTAATCTAACAGTCCTCTCTTGCTCTCATTCCTCTTTCATGCCATCTGTTCTTTTCTGTTACGCTCCTTGCTTTGTTAGTGATATCACCTTTGCTTCATAAAAGTCATGGAGAAATTGAGTCATCTTCACTGGACTGGATTTCAGGTATCAGGTTCTAAAAACCTTAAAACATTTGTTTTTATCCATGCACTCGGCTGGGCAAGGAATCTTGATGCCATCTTTCATCTTTTCTGTACCCTCTCCATCTCATTGTTTCTTGGAGTCCATCTCTGAACTATTTCACAAATCTGTCACTTCTCGTCCCTTTATGCAGTCTTGCCTGGTTTCCAGCGCTCATCGTCTCTTGCTGGATGGCCACTGGCCTCCTAAGTGTTCTTCCTACTCTCTCTTCTGTGAAAATTGATTCCTCCACATTAAGGGGTCCACGAACTTTGCTGGGAAAGCATTACGTCTTTACTTTCTCTGATAGCTAACCGAAAATGAGCAGCTGCTTCCATTATGCAAGAGGCAACAATCCACAGTAATATTAGCAGTACTTGGGGCTTGGTCACCAATGGAAAGCACATATATTTTCATATCACATATTACAGTTGTCGAAGATAACTTGAATGTCATGCCCATCACTACTTTGAAATTACAGTAGTTGTTATATACGCTATTATGTATTATATATATATTATATTGTTATTTAATGTTAGTTCATTAGGAGGAACAAATTATTTGTTGAAAAATATTTGCTATATTTCCATATAGCAGATTTTGCCATCTTATTTTATGCATTGAAAAATACTATTTTGTAATGAAAATGTTCTAAAATTAGATAATGGTAATAGTTGTGTAACATTGTGAAATACTAAAAAAACACTGACTCATACACTTTATTTAAAAAATTTTTTTTTATTTTCTTTTAAAGTAGGCTCCACACCCAACATGGGGCTTGAACTCACAACCTTGAGATTTAGAGTTGTGTGTTCTACCAACTGAGCCAGCCAGATGCCCCAAATTATACACTCCAAAAGGGTGAATTTTATGCATGTGAATTTGCCTGAGCAGTTGTTTTTGTGTGTTCGTGGGAAGGCTTTCACGTATGTCTTATACTCTAAGCCCAGTGTTTGTTATTGACTGTCTCAAGGTTGATAATTCCTTCAGCGTGGGTCATGACAAGATATGTCTTTGTATCCCTAGCACCTGGCATAATGCCTGGCACGTGGTGGATGGTCTCCTGATGAGTGAATGAATAATGAGACTTTAGTGTAGCATAAGAAATACATTAGGATGAAAATGTTAATGGGAGAAAGAAACAAGGATCGTTTGTTTTTTTTTCCCTCCTGAAATCAGCAAATAGGCCCAGCCTTCTAAAAAGTACTTAACTGCTTTTTGCTAAGATCTTATTTTGATCAACAATCCACTATATATTCAAATATACCTCCCTTACTTTCAGGGAAATTAAAATTTAATCAGCAAACCTCATCAATCTGCCCATTTAAAATGTGTGCATTTTATTGTATATAAAATATATCTAAAAAATGAGAAAAAATTGAAACAAATAATTAAAAAATAGAGGAAAACATCTAAATGACATAACGACCGAAGAACTAAACAGCTGATCTAACAATCACGAGACATATTACAACGTAGCACATGCTCAAATGCCAGATGAGAGCTGGCGAGAAAAGCTCTCTGCGGGAAGAAGTCACCGGGAGCCTCTGTCGTGGTTGTGTTTCTGGGTAGCGTTTGTATAGGTAGAGAGGATGACAGGGTTGCAGCCAGCGAGAGTGGTGAGGACAGAGGCTTGGGAGTGGGGAAGAGGAAGGCATGTTCAGGGAGTCAGATAGGTGACTCTTAAGTATATGTCGGATGAGAAACATAAAAGTCTCAAGGAAGAATAGCAGCAGTTGGGATGGTCAGGGAAGGTGTGAGCAAATCAGACTGCAGGGATTAGGGAACTGGTTGGGTATAACAGGGTAATTAATGGAGGGGTCAAAAGAAATAACTGAAATACTGGTCTTGGTTAATTGGTAGAAAAATGACATTATTAACAGAATAGAGAAGGGAACAGAGCAAGTTGTTTTGGAGATGGTAAATAATTCTAATTCCTTTGGTTAAAAATCTCAAGCTAATTTTTACACTTAAACATTTAAGGAAAAGTTGCATATTTTAGAAATGAAAGCATACTTTCCATTCAATCACACTTTACAACATAAAATACATTTCTAAGAAAATATTGTGTTGTTAAGAAAATACAATTTTGCCATCTTTCATACATGTGTGTGTTTTTCTTTCTTAGATTCCAATATCATTAATGATGTTGTACTTCAAGACTTACTGGCATATGTGTCTTCCAAACATTCCTATCTCAGAGATCTTCCCCAGAGGCAGCCTCAGAAAATGAACAGTATAGAATTTGTAGATTTGGAGCGGCTGCAGCCAGACATATTAGTCCACGCAGTACTAAGAGTTGTTGATATCACTATACTGACAGGTAAATATTTGGGGCACTGTCTTAATTTTAGGTTATAAAATAATTAAGATAAAAGACTGTGGCAGTGTGTCATTTGGTTATCACTATTACATTTATCGCTGGACATTAAAGTAAGGTATCCTGTGTGATAAAGTAATGCCAGCTGAAATATTTCTTTTCCAGAGGCATTATACAGTTACAGAGGACAGAAGCAAAGGAAAGTTATGTTAACAGTGGAACAGGTCCAAGGTCAACATTATGTGCTTGTATTATGGGGTCCTGGAGCAGCCTGGTACCCTCAACTTCAAAGGAAAAAAGGTAAATATACCAAAAAGCATTTAACCTATTTATAGTTAGGTAAATGATTAATGCTTACGAGCCTAAGATGAAGAGCATCTTAAGAGATTAAGATAGACTACATTTGAAATAGTAGGTGATCATAATTGAATATTTATCTTCGAATTTCTTCTGTTATGATTTTATACCTCCTGTTAGCAATTTCATGATCTAAGAGTCCTCTATAATTAATGGTGGCAAAAGAAAAGCTTCCTTTTATTCCCAGGTTTACTACTTTACCTTTTTAGTGAAGATCTTATCTCCTTCAGGAAACGTTCTTTAAAAATTGAAATCTGGAGAAGCTTCTACAATTTTTATTCAGCCAAAGTACTCTGATGAATAAACTTCTCTCTGGTTATAAGGCAGATGTTAGGGGAGCTGCATTAACCCTTTCAAGTCGCAATGTTACTGTTTCATAAATTAGTGTGTTCCAGGTTTTTATACCAGTTGTTTTAAAAGTGTCGACTATTAGCCATCCATAGAATGTTCATGTTTAAAATATGACCCATGACTACATTTTCCTTTAAAACATTAGTTACCAATAAATTATGATGAATTTAATTAAATGGCATTGATGTTTCAACAAAATAGTGTATCTCCATTTCGATACTATATTGTGAGATCCTTTCATTGTAGCAGTCAGAGAGTTCAATTAGTGGCTCCTGCTGAATTAATCCAGAGATTGATTAGGTGTATGATTCATTCTTTTTTACCTGAAAGAGTTAATGTCCCTTCCCAAACTTCTACCTACAAAATGGTTATCAAAGGATAGGATCTGTCACATCTCTCTCTTAATCATTAATAGCCTATAACCAGGATCTGAGGTAAGTCTGACTTTTTACTTTTATGTTAGGATCAAACATTGGCAAATATTTGTTCGATTGAGAAATCTGACAAACACGTGTCCGTGGTAGACTGACCACCGTTATTGACCACTGTATCATAGCCGGGAACATGAGTCTAGTGCATGTGGAACAAAATATAGGTCAGAGGTACTATTCCGTTTGTGACGGAGCTGGAGCAGGCTGCTCTGTGCTTGCTTTGAATATCCTTCTAAAAGTCGTGGTTATTTGGCTAATAGAAGAGACCTTCTAGTTCTCTCTAGACAATTCTGTGGTATTTAGGTTAATATTGGGAATTTGTGAGTCCAGGAATTGAGATATAGTTGTTCTTTGTCCATTCATTCATTCAGCATACTTTATTTATAACCATCATTTTTGGGTTTTGATATCCACCTCAATACCTCAGTTTTCAAAATGGGAAAGTACCAATTTTGAAGGATCATCTAAGTAAGTGATTCTACTTTCAGAAACTGTTAGCATTTTACCTATTCATTTAGTATTTCTTGAGGCATTCTCTGTATTCACCTCCATTCTGGGAGCTGGTTTTCCTTGTTCCTGAAGATAACAAAACTCACATTTAGATGATATAATCAGAAATGATCATCAAGTAGTCATTGTTGAATACTGGAGATCACAGAGTTGATGTTTTGGGGAGGAATAATAAGAAATCCCCAATTCACATTCTTTCAAAATATGCATGGGAATTTGTAGCAAGGACTGATCACAGTTTAGGTCCTAATGAGGGTAAACTAGGGCATACACTACACTTCTAGGAATAATTGGGTACATAGAATAAGCTATTCGAACTAAATGCCATTCCAATGCAATATTCTGAAAGTATTTAATAGAAGTCTAACATTTTAAAAATATAACAAATTATAATCCAGTACTCTTGTGACATTACTAATTAAGCACAGAGTAATGCAAATGATCCCAATGTTTGTAATTATACTTAATGCAAAATCATAGTTATGTCTGTATGGAGGTTTGAAATCTATTCACATCCTTTTTTTTTTTTTTTAAAGATTTTATTTATTTATTTGACAGAGAGAGATAGCCAGCTGGAGAGGGAACACAAGCAGGGGCAGTAGGAGAGGAAGAAGCAGGCTCTCAGCGGAGGAGCCTGATGTGGGGCTCGATCCCAGATCGCCGGGATCACGCCCTGAGCCGAAGGCAGACGCTTAACAACTGAGCCACCCAGGCGCCCCAATCTATTCACATCCTTAATTCATGATTCAAATACAGAAATGTATTAGAAATTGTCTCAATACCAGTCTTCCTCATACCTACTAGTCTAACCTGCACATGACTCCTTTCTGTTACTTGAACTTGCCAATCTTTTTCCTGCCTTGGGATCTTGAGTTTACATGTTTCCTCTGCCTACAGTGCTCTCCCCTCCAGCTTCCTGCATGGACGTCTCCTTCATTTCTCAGCTCCAATGTCATACCCTCAGAGGGGCCTCACACACATAAAATCACTATCAGATTCACTCTTTGAGGTCCATTCGTGCCACTTAACACAATCAGGATTCTCCAGCTTAGTTGCTTGCTTTCTAATTAACTAATTTTCTTCATAGATTATAAATTCTGTGGATACAAGCATTCTGTTAAGCTTTTTCGGCACTGTATCCTTATTATACAGCACTGTGCCAACCCTCATAGATGCCTTCTTTGTGAATGAATGAATGAATGAAGAATAAAATACAGATCAGGCAACCACTCAATATGTCCAGTCTTGAAGGAGTAAGAGACTCAAATTTGAGGAGGTAATAACTTTGTTTCAAATGAGAAGAAAAAAAATCACCAGTTTGAAAATGCATGCACACAAAGGTCTGGCAACCCATGGAATGTATTAACAAATTACATTTAAACTTGAGCACAGAGGGCTTTTAGTGAACTGAACTAGAACTCTTCTCTGGTTAACTTAAACAATTAAGGGGCATATATTTGAAGTATACAGGAGTATCTCATCGTACATAGGGCAAGAGTGCTGATGGGCTCAGGGGTACTTGGAACCAGGAGCTGAAAAGCTTTGTGTGTCCTGGGCAGCTTCTTCAGCTGTCTGCTTTAGTCACTTGGTGCAGACTTTCTCTGCTTTTCAACCATATGGAAGGCAGCAGAAGATGCTTACTCTGTAGCTCCTGATTTTACTTTTCCTTTTAAGAGACCAGTCCATTTCCAAATTCCCAGGGAAGAAAATCTGATTACCCAGATTGAATTTGGTTCAATCAACTGGCCTCGGGGACAGGGTGGGAAAGTACAATAGGAATGCCTGAGCTTGTTTCAGAGGGTCAGGGAACAGACGAGAGGGTCATTTGTAGTCTGGGTGGACTAAAGATATGAATGTTCACTATCCCGGAGAGACACATGTGATGTTACTATTTAGCTTAAAAAGTAGATTATAAAATTTCATGTATAATAGGATCCCATTTTAATACAGCAGGTAGGTGAGTATGTGTATACATGAAAAAATTTGGAAATACAGATACTAACATGCTAGCAATGGCTGTGTGTGTTTTTTCTTTATGCCTTTAGTTTGAATTTTATGCATGTGTGAATCTGCATTTATTTTTTACATATTTAATAAAAACTTCAAACTTAGTATATAGAGAATAATATAATGAAGTACTCATTGTAGTACCCATTATACCCATTATATTAGAACATTGGCCAATCTTATTTCATCTATTGTTACTCTTTTCTTTTACTGTATTAGTATTTTATAGTAAATATATTTTATTTATAATTAAGAAATAAAGCAAACTTTTTCCTTTTGTAAAAAAAGAGTAGATAAGGTTTGAAATAGCTAGTTAACAATTTGAAAAAAAATAGAATTAAATTTTTATTTCATATTTGTGCCAAAATGAATTCCAGATGCATTAGAAATTCAAGTTTTTAAAAAAAGAAACAGTGAGTAGTAGAAGAAAGTATGAGCAAACTTATTTGGAATCTAAAGACTGGTAGGTTAAACAAATGGCAGCAACAAGAACTATACGTAAACATCACCATATACCAAATTAAAAGGCAAGTGAAAAACCAGAAAAAAAAATTATTTTGTCAGAAAATAATACAATAACAAAAGACAAATATCTGTAAGGATAAATGGGCAATAGATATGAACAGGAAGTCCCAAAGAAGAAATAAAAATGGCCAATGAATATGTGCAAAAAATTTACTTATTAGTAATTGAAAGTGAACAAATAAAATAAAGACAGTACATGGTTTTTCTCCTGAGAAATTGATAGAGAACATTTAGGGGAACAGCCACTCTCATGAACTGTTGGAAATGTAAATTGGTAAAACCTTTCTTTAGGATAACCAACAATGCATATGAAAACCAAATTTGGAATACCTTTGGCCTAATAATTACACTTCTAAGGAATTTATCATGGCTATGCCTAAAGATATAGCTAAAAATATATTTATCACAGTACTGTTTATAATAGTAAGAAATAAAAAATAACCATCACGCCCCCAAATAGGGAATTGCTATAATAATTTTTAAGATTTTGGCATATCTGTGCCAAAGTATTGGGATATTATGCAGTATTTTAAGATAATATAGAATAATACTTAATGACATAAATCCAATTGAAAACATCTGGATATCCACTGAAAGTGTTAAATTAACTGTGTTTATCTGGGGGTGTTGAGATTATGGCTGTTATTTTATTTTATTTATGTATTTATTTAATCTGATTTCTAAGCATGTATTTTATAACAAGACAAGCAAACTATTTTAAAAATAGTGATTGTTTTTAAGCAGTCACTTGGGATATATATGATTTAGCTCTTTCTAATGATGCTCTCTCTATACAGATTTACTGACTTGTTTTAAGATTCTCCATTTTTCATAAAGGGAAAAAACTGTGGAGACGGTGTGGGGAAGGGGTGTGAATTAGCTTAATGGCCTGAAGCAAGTGGAAACTAAAAGAATGCTGTTATATTTAGAAAACTCAGTGCTAAGAGATCTTTTTGTTTTAGTAGAGTTTAAAGTTGAATTTATTAATATAGAATAGGATTATTTGGCAGGAAGCTCTATGCCACTGCAGTTTAAAGGATTACAGTTATGACTGAGGGAACTAAAAATACATGCAATTATCTCTCAATGCTTTTTTTTTTTTGTGCTGGAAAAATTAGCTAAGTAAGAAAATGAAGGGGTTGAAAAATCAGTGAGAGATATTGATTATGGCAGACACATGTCCATTTCTATGCCTAATAGTTTTAAAAACCTTAGCCTGTAGATAACAAAACGGGAATTAGCTACTCTGAAAAGCAGTTGGTTATGATAAATTATGACTGTTTAAGAGATCAAGAAATCTTAAAAATTTTTTTATTAAAATTATCTCCAACATCCTTATACTATTGCCCTAAAACAACGTAATTCACATTTTGTCTTTTAATACCCAAATTCCTTAGAGTGGTAAAAGTTGTATTTAATTGATTTAATCAGATCAATCTATTTAATCTGATTCTGAGCCTAGATTCTTTCCTTTTTGGTGACTTTTTGTTTTTGTTTGTTTGTTTAAGATTATATTTGGGAATTTAAATACCTTTTTGTTCAGCGCAATGACATCCTAGAAAGCCTAGAATTGCATACAACATTTTGGTCATCCTGTGAGTGCCTGTTTGACGATGATAAAAGGGCAATTGCATTTAAAGCAAAATTTCAAAAAAGCATGCCCTCCATTGTGAAGATGTCAGATTTAGCAACACACCTGGAGGATAAGCGTTCAGGTAAGATCTTTATATACGTAAGATATTGCTCATTTTAATATAAGCAAGGGAAGCTATCATTTATGGGAAAAATGTACAATTAAATATGAAAGTGAAATACAGATCACTGTAAATAGCTCAACCAGGTATTTGCATAGCTTCTTAGCTTTCTGCCTACAATCCTTTGTGGTTAAGTTGTAATTATTAGGGATCACTTAAAAATACTTTTTGCATATATGTCCAAGCAGCTTATCACTTAACAAACCAGAAATAGAAAAATGACCCTAACCAGAGTCACTGTTGAGATAAGCATTTATCAAGTTACTAAACTGTTATCTCCACATGTTGTTAAAATTTAGCATTCATACAGAATCCACGCAGTTTGCTTGCTGCTTTAGTAAAATGTAATAACATACTTCTTGAACTCACAGATCTGTGCGTGTGTATGTATGTACATGAAATTCATCCTCAGAAACATACTACATAGAAGATCGCGTTTAGTGTTGGATTTTATACACATACTAACACGCCTTCCAGGAACTTAATATCATTAAACTAATTTTGAGTGCAGTAGTGAAAGGAATATGCTTTAGGTTCAATATGCCATGCACTTCGGAATGAAGAGAGTAAAATAGTGAAAATAACTAGATAAATTGATACAATTTTAGTGGGAAATACTTTTCACTAAATTACATTGGTTTCCTAAGAACAGAGATGAGGCTCAAAGTACACTAACTCTAAGTTAAAGGAGTAATAAATTAAACAGCATTTGAAGCTATATTTAAGGTTACTAAATGCCGATAATCAGTAAACGTCAGTGATGATCAATTTTGGAAACTAGCAGAATGTTTTCTGGTGGCTATTATAACAATTGTTTTTAGAGGGGAAATGAGGGTTGAAAAAATAGGATGTATCTGTAGGTTTATTGTTATATAATTTAAGTTTTTTAATGAAGAAAATATTTGGTCAAAATTTTTTCTCAGAGGGGCGCCTGGGTGGCTCAGTTGTTAAGCGTCTGCCTTCGGCTCAGGGCGTGATCCCGGCGTTCTGGGATCGAGCCCCACATCAGGCTCCTCCGCTAGGAGCCTGCTTCTTCCTCTCCCACTCCCCCTGCTTGTGTTCCCTCTCTCTGCTGGCTGTCTCTCTCTCTGTCAACTAGATAAATAAAATCTTTTAAAAAATTTTTTTTCTCAGAATTTGTATAAACAAAATTACCATTTTGGTGCTTTTATAGGTTAAATTAAGAATAACTCAGGAACTTTGGATTTTGGTACTAAATTTTAATTTTATTCTCCCATTTGCATGAATAATTTTCTGCATTCTTATAGATGGTTTTAGATTTTATTAAACGCTAGATGTGGTTTAAGTGAAATAAGGTTATTTTTTACAATTCTAATAAAAAGAATCTGTTCCAAAATGAAATGAGTTGAAACTCCTAAGAGATCACATACTAAGATTCTCAAGTATATTTCTGGGACTTTTTGCTAGCATGCTATGCCCCCTTTTGGTACATCCACAGAAATGGAAAAGTTGTGTCATAAGCAGAGCAGAAAGCACTCAGAGCTTTTCTAATATGGCTCAGAGTGTCAAATTTAAAAAGATTTTTAACAGAGTTTTTAGGGTATAATTTTCGTACAATAAACCGCCCTTACTTGAAGTATCCACATTCACACTGGTGAGTTTTGACATAAGACCCATGAAACCATTGCCACAGTCGTGAAACCATCACCAGTCTTCCCCTTTGTAATCTCTCTCTTGCCTGTGTACCTGACCTTCTGATCCTTCCAGGCAATCAGTCTGTCACTGGAGATTAGTTTGAATTTTCCATGATTTTATATACATGAAATCATACCTTAAGTACACTGTTTTGTTGGGCATCTTTAATTAAGCAAATTCTTTTGAGACATATCTGTGCTTTTGTGCATATCAGTAGTTCATTCCTTTTTATTCTGTTGTACGAATATGCCATGATTTGCAGTCTGTCCATCTGTTGATGGACACCTGGGCTGTTTCCGGTTCTTGGCTCTTATAAGTAAAGCTTCTATAAACATTCACGTATGAAGCATTACATGGACATAGTCTTCCTTTATTCGTGAGTAAATACCTAGTAGCTGAATAGCTGAAGGGTTATATGGTAGGTATATGTTGAAGTTTTTAAGAAAATGTCGAACTCTTTTCCAAAGTAGTTGTAGCATTTTACATTTCCGCCAAGCAGTGTATGAAATTTCTGTTTTTCCCACATCCACGTCAGCACTTAGTATAGGCCTTCTTTTGAATTTCTGTAATGATAGGTCATTGTGGTTTTAATTTGCTTTTCCCTGTTGGCTAATGATGTTGAACATCTTTTCACGTACTCAGCTGCCATCCCTATGTCTTCTCTGATGAAGTGTCAACTGAGATCTTTTGCCCATTTAAAAACAAAGGGTTGATTATTTTCTTATTATTGAATTTTGAGAGTCCTTTATATTCTGGGTAAAAATTATTTGTTAGATACAGGCTTTGCAGATATGTTCTCCCAGGCTTACTGGTCTGTTCATTCTTTTAACCAGGCTTTTTGAAGAGCACACGTTTTGAATTTAGATGAACTCCATTTTATCCATTTGTTCTGGTATGAATTATGCTCTTGATTTCCTATTTAGAAAATCTTTGCCTTACCGAGCATCATAAACATTTATGTCTTATGTGTTATTTTAGAAGTTTTAGAGTTTTAGGGTTCACATTTGGGTCCATGATCTATTTTGAGTTAATTTTTGTATATGGTGTGATGCATGTCTTTTCCTTTTTGCATATGAATATCCAGCTGTTTGAGTCCCATTTGTTGAAAAGATTACTATTTTTCCAGTGAATTGCGTTTACTCCTTTGTCAAAATCAGTTGTTCACACATATGTGCTCTATTTTGGGGCTTTCTCTTCTACTTTATTGATCTATATGTCTGTCTTTACACCAGTACCACTCTGTTTTGATTACTGTAGCTTTTATAATATGCCTTGAAGTCGGAGATTTTTAGCCCTCCAACTTTGTTCTTTTTCAAAGTTGTTTTGGCTGTTCTAGGTACTTTGCATCTCCATTTGAATTTTAGAATCAGTTTGTCGATTTCTAGAAAAAAGCCTGCTGGGATTGTTTTGAAGCTCTGCGTCCATTTGAGGGAGAATTGACATAATATTAAGTTTGCCAACCTAGGAACAAGATACATCTTTTATTTCTCTTAGCTATGTTTTGTAGTTTTCAGAATATAGGGCTTTCATATCTTTCCTCAGACTTCTATTTTCTGTTTTTCTGCTATTAGAATTGGTGCTTTTTAAAATATCAGTTTCAATTGTTTGTTGCTTTTATGTAGAAATAAAATTGATATTTGTATGTTGATCTTGTCTTTTGTAACCTTGCTAAACTCACTAAGCTCAATAGTAACTGTTCGGTAGATTTGAATTTTCTACATGGATGATCATGTTATCTGTAAAGAACGTCAGGGGCGCCTGGGTGGCTTAGTCGTTAAGCGCCTGCCTTCGGCTCAGGGTGTGATCCCGGCGTTATGGGATCAAGCCCCGCATCAGGCTCCTCCGCTGGGAACCTGCTTCCTCTCCCACTCCCCCTGCTTGTGTTCCCTCTCTCTCTGGCTGTCTCTCTCTCTGTCAAATAAATAAATAAATAAAATCTTAAAAAAAATGTATTTATAAAAAAAAAGAAGAAGAACGTCAGTTTTCTTTCTTCCTTTCCAGCCTGGATGCCCCTTATTTATTTTTCTTGCCCCTTTGCACTTGATGACTTCTCTAATATAATATTGAAATAAAGTTGTAGGAGTAACGTTTTTACCTTGTTTTTGATCTTAGGGAGAAAACATTCATTCATTATTAAGTGATGTTGGCTTAGGGTTTTCCTGCATGCTTTGTATAAGGCTGATGAAGTTGCCTTTTATTCCTAGTTTGCTGAAAAAACATTTTTTTTTTAAATCAGGAATGGGAGTTAGAATTTATCAAATGCTCTTTCTCCATCGATTGAGATGATCATAAATTTTTTCTTTTGCAATCTTTTAATGTAATTACATTGATTGATCTTTGAATGTTAAAACAGCTGTGCATTTATGGGGTAAACCCCACTTGGTCATGATGTGTCCTTTTTATATATTGCTGGATTTAATTTGCTAACATTTGTTAAGAATTTTTTTGAAAGATTTTATTTATTTATTTGACAGAGATAGAGACAGCCAGCGAGAGAGGGAACACAAGCAAGTGGAGTGGGAGAGGGAGAAGCAGGCTCATAGCGGAGGAGCCTGATGTGGGGCTCGATCCCACAACGCCGGGATCACGCCCTGAGCCGAAGGCAGACGCTTAACCGCTATGCCACTCAGGCGCCCCTGTTAAGAATTTTTATGTCTGTGTTCTTGAAGGATATTTGTGGTGTTTTGTTTTGTTTTTTCTTGTAATAGCTTTTTCTGCTTTTGGAATAGAAATAGAATCATGCTCATGGAATGAGTTGGGATGTAGTTTGTCCTCTTCAGTTTTCTGGAAGAGTTTGTTTAGAATTAGAATGTTTTCTTCCTTACATGTTTGGTAGAATTCCTCAGCGAAGCCCTGTGGGCCTGCAGTTTTCTTTATTGGAAGGTTTTAACTACACACAGGTGGAGAGAAGCTCCGTTTAACTTGGTGTCATGGAGAAGCCAGTGCTGTTACCTACTGCTTACACAGAGCAGCTACTCCTGGAATTGAAGACGTAGAATTAGATTTCAAAATCAAAAGCACCATCATGAACACTAATAAAATAGGTGCTCACAGCTCTGAAGATCTGGTTTGGGGGTTGAGGCTGGGGGTTGGGAATGTCCTCGCAAATGCTGGAGATGGGCTTCCCACTGGTAAACCGGGAAAAACTCCGTGTTGTTACAGTCAGTCCCTGGTAGGCTGTGTTCAAAGAGGGCCTTTTAGCTATTTTTCATTCTCTTATGTTCAGCTCTGAGGGCTGAAATTTGTAGTTTCTGTCATTGTTTATGTGTTTTTAGCCCAGAAATGGAGGGAGCATATGGAAGTACGAGCAACTTTTTCCTAACCTGCTTCATCGTTCAATAAAAGGGGTGAGATAGGGAGCTGAACATGGGAGAATTTCCTCAGAGGGTCTGCCCCCTTACCAAAGCTCCGCAGAAGCTGGATAGGGTGAGGCTGTGCCGGCTCCTTGTCAAGAAACGAAGGTGCTTACTCAGCATCCGGCCCTGCCTGTCAGCAGAATGCCAGGGCCCAGCAGGCTGTAAGCCCCTTGAAAGCAGAGTCCACGTTAATCATGAACTTTTAACTTTTTTATAGAGGTGTGTAGATTTATAAAATGTGTGGAGTGATGTCCACATTCTTCTAAATGATTGAATTCTTTCTTTAATTTCTTAGTGATACAACACGTCTGCGGCAAGGTGTGATGTAGAGCGTGCTGTAGTTTGTTGGGTATGCTTGTAATTCACGTAGGGATACGGGGCATGATTGGAAAAGATGATGAAACAATCTTTGGGGGCCTAAAGACTAAAGCAAACAGAAGGACTTAGGAATAGGAAAGTCACCATTAGTGGGACTCTTAAAGAGATAACACGAAGAGAGAATAGGAAGCCAGAAGGATGAGTTCCTGACCTGGAGTGTTACCACCTGCTAAAAGGATGAAGAAATGCAAATTCAAAGGCTTAAAGGGGCTTTAAACTGAATCTGGAGAGGAAGGGAGAAGATAAACTCAGATGAACTCACAGACCTCACTAGTATACAATAAGGCAAAGGTAGATTAGAAAAAAAGAATGTCTGGCAGATAAAGATACTCAGCATTTGTTTAACAGGTGAATGCATGAGCCAGTGAGAGTGAATGAACATGCTCGAGGTCCTGGGGAGTCACACACATTTTTTTTTTTTTTAAGATTTTATTTATTTGACAGAGAGAGAGACAGCCAGCGAGAGATGGAACACAAGCAGGGGGAGTGGGAGAGGAAGAAGCAGGCTCCCAGCAGAGGAGCCTGATGTGGGGCTCACTCCCAGGACCCCGGGATCACGCCCTGAGCCGAAGGCAGACGCTTAATGACTGAGCCACCCAGGCGCCCCAGAGTCACACATTTTGTAAATGAGGACTCTCAGTACTCATGTGCTCTATAACCAATGCCCAGACTGTGGATGGTGATGCGTGGGAAATTGAAAAAAACAAGTTTAAAAAGAGGATAAGCTAGTGGTATGTTAGTTTTGGGTAAAGTAGAGACTGGAAGAATAACTGAGCTGCTCTTTCGCTTTCAGCAATGAGCATGTAAACGAAAGGGAGGACGGGAAGAGAGAGGGTATGGTAGCTAGTTTCAAGTGTTTCGAAGGAATTTCTACTGAAAAAGGGATAGACCTTATTTTGCATGATTCCAGACGACAGGGAGGAAGAAAACACCCACCCGTGCAGCCAAACTAGCCACATAAATCTTCACTCTTCGTTACGGGCAGTGGTAGCTCACCTCTCACTTTCCAGAGTAACATGGAAACCTCAAGCAGGTGAGATTGTCCAGGGAGAGAGTGCAGGAGGGCAGACCAAGAACGAGTCCTCGGATGTATGCTTACTATAAGCGACTCAATCAACCGTGTCATTAACCGCGTTCATAAATTAACGTTATGATTTTGGTCCTATAATTTATACACACTTTTTGTCTCTTGCAGGAGTGATTCTGATCAAAGCCCAGATTTTAGAGCTCGCGATCCCTATCCCAGCAGCTCAGAAGATAGCTCTAAATGCCCGCAGCTCTCTGAGCAGCGTCTTCTCTTCTCTTCCGGACATTGTATATACTGGCTGTGCAAAATGCGGATTGGAACTGGAAACAGACAAGAACAAGATATATAAACAGTGTTACAGCTGCTTGCCATTTACTACGAAGAAGCTATACTACAGGTGAGGCAGCCAAGCAGCCATCGGGATGGAAAAGATTTATTATTATATGACTGGATATGACCGAAAAATTGCATCTATCAATTCTTACTTTTTAATGAGAACTAACTAAAATTAATCCAAGAGAATAACATATTTCACCTGAGTGATAAATGGCTATTTATGAAAGCAAAAATTGTCCAGTAATCATAACAGGGATTTTTAAAAGCAGGAATTGGGAGATTTTATTATCTTCAAACAGCTATATTGGAGATGATTTTTACTTGGTTTATATTTTTAACCAAGATCTAAGTGGCTCATAAGAAACCGATTTCCATACTTTAACATATAATTGGAATGTCAAGGTTAGAACTCTTCTGTGATCTAACCTCACAGTGTGGAAGCTAATGAGATATTCAACTTTTCTGTGCCTCAGATTTCCCAGCTCCACATTATAAATTAAGGATTGCAAATGTTCTTTGGTAAAATTGCAAACCAGCTCAGTGAAAAACACATTTTTCAAATAATAGATGTTCAAAAGCTTGGATAAATTTTTTCTTTTTACCTTGTAAATTGCATGCCTTTATAAAATAGCCATCAGTGTTTTATGCTCTTTTCCTTTTCTAAATACTGCAGTATCTAAAAACTAAATGCGAATGTATTCAGTATGTTATCACAATATATGTTAAGAACATTTACAGAAAAAAAAAAAAGAACATTTACAGAAGCTTAATCCATAAACCTTATTTCCCTTTACATATGTGTATTATGAATAAGTAAATAAATTTAGCTCTTACTCTGAAAGTTGCTTGTATGGAAAAGAAAATTAAATTAAGAGCATGGTATATAAGAAATATAGTTAATTAAAATTGATTTCTTATCAATAGTTAAGGCTCCTTACAGAACGTGTGTGTTATTTTATGTCATTCTTAATGGTCCTAATCAATATAATTATTTATTGGACAAAAATGTTACCCAATAAATATCCCTTATGGAGAAGACAGACTTTGAACCTTCAGTCTATAGAATAACTATTCAAGAGAAGAGCTTCACAGATCAGTATCCCCTGACTATGTATAACCAGTGTGAGGCATGCAAGGCATGGTTCTGAACTACACCACATTGAAGATGTAGTGCGGATTTTCTGTGTCGCTAGAATGTTGACAGACGTGCTAAAGCCAGAGTTGTTTTTGTTTATTTATTTAAAGCCTTTAAATTGTTTTTAGGTTTAGGATTCAGATTATTTGGTTTCCTTAAAAAGAATTTTTTTATTGTTAAAAAGAAAAATCTTGAGATTAAATGACAATTAGTTAATTTTAAAAAGAGGTAATATTACGGTGGTAAAAATGCAAGCTGTAGAGGAAGATGCGAAGCAACAAGTTCCTCCCCATCCATCCCTCCACCATTAGTCCTACTTCCCTGCTCGTAGGAGGTTTTCGTATATTCTTCTAGTAACTTATCATGTTCACACAGCACATGTATATCCCTTTCTTTAAAAATACGTAGATAGAATATTATCCATTTTGTTTTATTCATATTGTTTGTTCCGCAGAGTACACTGTGGCCTTCCTTCCCTAATAGCACTTGTAAACCCTTCATCATTCTTTTTAATGGCCACATAGTATTCCACTGTAGCACACACTGAAAATTATTTATCTAGTTCGCTATTGATCGACACGCAAAACAGCCTGGTTTTGATAGGAAAGAATCCAGTGGGGAAAAATAACCTAGAAATTGTGATTGTGAAATATTGTGATTAGTATCTTTATTTTTATTTCTAAAAATAATTTATACAACAGTGTAAAAATATGTTTTTTTATATTAGTATCTGAAATTTTAAAATGAATATGGAATAAATCAAATTTATTAATTTATCATTTGAAACACTAAAAAAAAGTAGGGCTTTCTTTGTGTTTCAGAAAGTCCTACAGTTGTTTTAGGAGTCAAAATGAATCTGGCATAAAAACCCAGTGCTCTTTGAAATTACATTGTTCTTAAGCGTTTCTTTAACTTGAACATGTTATTGAAGGCCACGTATTATTTACTGTTTTGTAGGCCGGCTGTAATGACCGTGGCTGATGGAATATATAACGTTTGCATCCACGTAGGGTCAAAGCTGATCGAGAAGATTCTTCTCAACATTTCTCCTGACTGGCTCAACAGAGTTGTAGGTAAGAGATCAACACGCCATCGAGAGGTTGGTGGTGGTGAAACCGCTCGTTTCAGGGATGTCGCCAGTGTATTGGAAGAGAAGGAACACTATACTGTAAATTCCGGGTTTTTTCTGTCAATGTAAAAGCAGAGGGATAATTTAGCTTGAGTGGAACAAAGAGGACAAAGTTGGAAGATAAGACTTGCTCTACACCTGCTGTGACAGTCATGCTCTGGTAGCATCTCTGGGGGGTCATGTGGGGTCTTGCCCCTCTCCCAGCAGTAGGGCACCACTGATGGTCTTGATGGGGGAGGTTTCCTGCCCCTCCCCCAGGGATGAGGGATTTTTCTTTTATCTTTCCTCCATGTTCAGCCCTGGGGCAATAGGATTTGCCGACCTTCCTCCAGCAGTTTAAGGCTCTCGTTCCTTCAAGGAGAGGCCCCAGTGGTGTCTTGTGTTTTCCCTTGTGGCAGCTTCTCCCCTTCTCCAGACTTCACCGTAGTTGGAAGCTTTCTTTATGTTCTGCCCTCCGTCCAGGCTTGTGAGCACCTGGTGGGGATGAGAAGAGCCTGCAAGGGTGCAGACTCCGCTTGCCTGAGACACTGGCCCACACTTGGCTTTTCCCACATCATGAAAAATTGTAGCACATTCTTCCTTCTTGCTTGTTGGGTGGACGTGTCTTCTTTCGGAGCTCGCCGCGGTAACCTTGTGCTCCTGCTCCGTCTCCTCTCGTTTCCGTCGGCTTGGCTGCCTCCCTGCCTCGGCTCTTGGAGGCTCCATAAATTGTGATTTTGTAGTGTCTTCAGATTTTCTAGTAATTGCTAAGGTTGGAGCCATGTTCTTTCCAGCTTTCCGCATCCTAACTGCAAGTCTGTCTGTCCTTTTTTATTCACTGTCTTTATTACCTTTCATTCTTTTGGCTGTTTCGTTCCTTCTCTTAGTGTTCTTTGTTGTATTTTCAGTCTTGTCTTTTCACCTTTGGCACAATTCCAGTTAGGCTCCATTTCTCAGAAGAGCACCGTTCTCAGATCAAGTCTATGTGTGCGTTTTGCCCATTTCCGAGTCAAAGTTGTACTTCCTGGCATTAATTAAATTGCAACCCTAAGTGTAAACGTGGGCACCGGTTATAAAGTGGCCATCAGACCATTCAAATTATCACTAATCTTGATTTTCTTTTTTTAACTTATCCAAGTGAAAATACAAAAGATTTAAGTATTGTAAGGGAATTCCCTCACTGCCAAAAATATGCGATTGGCTGCCTGGGAGTCCGTAGACCCGATCCAAGAGGGGCTGGTGGTGTTGGTCAGGGAACGAGGGTGGTTCGAGCGTGGTTGGTAGTGCCTGGCCAGCCTAGCATCAAGCACCCCGCTCAGGAACTGGACTTGATGTCCTAAAAAAAATAAATAAAAGGAAGACTATAAGACAAGTGCAAAAATACAGTGACCTATCTATCTGTAATTTCAGTATTTTTATATTATCAAGAGTTGATATTCAATAAGTCACCGACTCAGGGTCCTGTTATATAAACTTATCTAGATGACCGATGAGAGCCGTCGACTGGATAAGGAAGACGGCTCTTCTGACATGGACACGCTCTTTTTGTGTCAGGCGTGACTTAGGAAGATGTTCATGTCCGGTCTTTCCTCTGTTGTTTCAAGAAGCCGAGAGCTGTGCCGTGGTAGGAAATAGGCCGTCCGTCTGAGCAGCCTGTCCCCCCTCAGCAGGCACTGTGGCTCCTCATTCGAGAGCCTCTCCAGCACCTGTGACTAGACAGAGAGGGGACAGAAAGAGGAATTTCCAGTGGGTGGGGGGCTTGAGAACCAAGGGGGACAGCGACCCCTCCGCCGTGTGCGTCTCCGGCGTCCGGAGGGGAGCCTGAGAGCGTGCGTGTGTCCGTGTTCCGCAGCGCCTCCGTCGGAGATCACCTATGGCGCGGTGGCCGCAGACGTGCTGCACGCGCTGCTGGCGGGCGGGGCCCGTTGCCTGGTGAAGCTGCAGAGCCTCTTCGTGCTGGATGAGAACAGCTGCCCGCTGCAGCAGGAGTTCTCCCTCCTGGATTTTATCCCCACGGTGGGAAGCCTGTGCCCGGGGCCCTGCTCCGAGAGCGGAGGAGGAAATCCCAGGTCCTTCAAGGAAGACGGCTGAAATGAGTTGCCTTCGGATAGAAATGAATGGCAGGGCTTTACCTGGGGGTTTTAAAATATATGTATGTATTTTGTTAAGAGCATTGTGTTAAATATATAAATTAAAACCTTTTTTCTAGAAACATTCTGTGAGGTTTTCTGTTGTTTGGTCTTTTCCTTTCCTGCGTCTAGAGGAAGGCTCTGGCGATAAAGGCAGGATGTAGCAGTTCCCTGGGAATCACAGGCTCACTCTGTTGGTCCCTGCTCCATTCCAGCGCTCTCTACTAAGGACCCAGGACGCAGACGAAAGCCATTTCTCAGGAGTGGCTTTTCTGCCAGCTCACAAACGCTCAGGGCTTTCCCTTCGTCCTGCTTTATCTATCTATTTATTTATTTATTTATTTATTTATTTATTTATTTATTTAAAGATTTTATTTATTTATTTATTTGACAGAGATAGAGGCAGCCAGTGAGAGAGGGAACACAAGCAGGGGGAGTGGGAGAGGAAGAAGCAGGCTCACAGCAGAGGAGCCTGATGTGGGGCTTGATCCCATAACGCCGGGATCACGCCCTGAGCCGAAGGCAGACGCTTAACCGCTGTGCCACCCAGGCGCCCCTCGTCCTGCTTTAATAAACCACCAACGTGAAATGATTTCCTCGATTGTAGATGTACGGGGTAATGGGTTAGTTTGTACAAGCCTGTGTTTAGACAAGTTCAAGACAAGCATGTCTTTCTATAAAGAAGCATTGAAAATGCAGGAAACAGATCCTGCTTCAACTCGTTTTATAAAAGATGGAAGAGAGTCATGTTGTTAGTTCATTTCTAGGATCTGAGTGCCTTACTGAATTTGCTTACTAACAAACATTTAGTGATTTGTTCTCTCATTATGATTGTAGAAGAAGCTCCTATCAAATGGTAGTCACTGATGGGGAAGTGTGGAGGGGTGCCTCACCCCGAGGTTTGGAGCATGCCAAGGGTTAATAGGCTAATAATATTCCTTGAAAATCACTAAATTCGTGATGAAATGAACGTTTGTTTTACCATACATGTGCTTTTAAAAATTCTTTTGGTTCATTACAATTGTTTTCTCTAATTCAGGGTTGCTTTTTTTTTTTTTTTTTTGACTTGGCTTTTTTTTTTTTTTTTTAACTTGGCTTTTCTAAAAATGAACCTCAGCAGTTTTGTGATTCTCCCAAAAATAATATGTAAAAATGTGTGTGAGAGAGTGCACACACACAAGTACTTCCTTCTGTGGAGGAGATCAGTCGTTCTCAGCAAATCCTGAGAAGGATCCTTGACCAAAAATGGAGGGAGGGGAGGCAGGAAGAAGTGCTTTACTTGGTGAGTTAATTCCTGGGGAAGGAAGGGATTAAATCAAATGATTGCTGAGGTTGCACCCAGTAAGGTGGGTAGAAAAAGAGTTGTCCCCGTGTTGTACTTGGAGAAACAAGATAGTTGGCTCTCCCAGATAATTCATGTGATGGGTGATGCATGTCAAACCCAGAACTGATGTCTTCCAAGCCATGCTCTTTCAAATATAAGCAAATCTGGAATTCTGATATAAAATCTGCCCTATCGGTGTAAGCCCACCAGGAGCACTGTTCTCTTAAACTTGCCTTCCCCACTTTGTACTCAAGATGCAACCTAATCCTTTTATCAACCAAAACACAGACCCCCGAAATAGACGGCTGTTCACACCCTTTTGCGAAGAAGTCTCTAAGCCATTTCAAGTGAGACCAAGAACACCAGGTCACACCAATATCTCTTCACAGTTTTTAATATATAGTATCATAGGTTAGCCCATATTTCCAAGAACCCTTTTTTGGGCTGAAAATAACTTCCTTCTGTCCTGAGGAAATTATCATGTATTTAATTTAAACAAATTGCCACAGCTCCCAGGTGTATTCCTTACCCAAGATGTACAGGTAAGTATATTTAACCTACTCCACAGATTTTTATAAAACTCAATTGGGTAGCCTAAGAATGTCAGCCAATCCAGCAGTCCTGTGTCTGGCAGTCCCATGGTAGACACTTCAGGTAAATCTCATTCTTCATCTGACAGTTCAGCTGAGAGGGACAGTTCTCCCATCTTGTTTACAGCTAGTCTTCCATTAATTTAGGTTTACCTGAGTATGTGACCACAGGCTGTTACATGGCTTTCCTAGAAGAAAATATCTCTAATTTCTCAGAACAATATAGAATGAAACAGAAAACGTACCATCCCTATGTCTGATTTTAAATGATGAGTTTCCCTCCTGGAGGGTCTCTAGATGGTGCAGTATGGTTCAGAAATCAGAATGATTAGAATAAAGTGTTCGTCTTTCCTGACAGTTTAACCCTGGCCCCTGTTTTAAGGTCAATAGGGGGAGAAATAGGTGAGAGGGGAGGAGGTTTGCCAATTAATTGTTATTCTGTCTTCGGGGTCTTAAACCTGGCTCGTTATCAGGAAGTTAGCTCCGCCCACTGAAGGAATACGTTTGCTCAGAGTGAGCTGTCTGCTTCCAAGTGGAGAAGGAGGTACAGCCTTCCTCCCTTTGCTCCCATGCGGCTCCCTGGGGCTGGAGGAGGACAGGAACTGGCAGTGAGACAACTTCTCCCCAGTCCCTCCCCGTCCCCCCCGGGGCCAGCTCCTGCAGGGATTGGAGCAGGGAGGAAAGCAAGACAGAGGACGGGGGTTTCATGACAAACGAGCTCCCACTGTGGTCCTCTCTTGGGGTGGTCCTGACCACCGGTGCCTTCTGCGCAGCCCGCACCCAACGCTGCTCTTTCTAGAACGTGAGCCAAGTTCTTTGGAGGGCTTCTCCTTCTTACACAGCATCTGCACGGTTTCTTGTCAGGGGAGATCAAGCTCCCGCCACGTCTCTTCCACCCCTCAACTCCCTCCAGACGTCACCTCTTCTGTTCGTCCTGACTTCTCTCTCTGATTGACTTCACTCCGTGCTCTGCTAAGGACAAGGTAGCAGGTCAGAAAATTCTCGGCATAACCAGACAGCAGACAAGCTGAGGGTTTGTCCTTATTTACATAATGTGTGTAATGCAATTCAAGTTATGTATCATTGTGATCAGACCGTGTGGAAGAATCTGACCCAAATGGTCTAGTGATTGTCCTGGGTGGGGACCTGGGGCCTGGTGTTACTTTCTCCGTTATGATTGTTTTTATCTGATGGAATTACCAGGAAAATTTCCCTAATTTCTGAAGAATACAAATTCCCTATATTAAAAAGTTTACTTACCAAATATCAAAAAAGGTAATACTGTTTTGATCACAGAAACTAATGCCACCTTGGAGATGTAGATACTTCATGGGGCCGGGAGCCAAGCCCACAACCATACCCCTTCTCTGGGGCGTGTCTATATTTGGTTTGATTCCTTGGCAGAAACCCATTACTCACAGGCAGTAGATATGTGACTCAAGCTGGGCCAATCAGATTGTTTTTCCCGAAGTTAAATTCAGATTTATGCAGAGTAAAATGCACGGATCTTAAATGTACAATTTGCTGAATTTTGGCAGATAGGTTTCCATCTCTCTAAAAATTTCCGTCATTTCCACTTCCAGTCAATCCCCGCCCATGCCAGGCAACCACTTTTCTGATTTCTATCACCATAGATTAGTTTTATCTACTCTGGAACGTCATCTAAATAAAATTGTGTGGTTTATATTCCTTTGTGACTTGCTTTTTTCACACAACAGTGTTTTTGAGATTCATCCAGATTTTTATGTGACTCGGTAGTTCGTTCCTTTTACTGGTGAGTAATAAGCCAGTGAATGAATATATTACATTATCTCTTTTCCAATCGAAGGTCATTTGGATTGTTTCCAGTGAACATCTGTTTTGCAAAGTCTTGTTGTGGACCCATGTTTCATTTTGGGGCCTGGGGGGCGATAAATACCTGTGACTGAGGTTGCTGGCTTGTGGGGTAGGTCCTCTATTTCCCTTCATTGAAACTGCTGAGCAGCGCTCCGAAGTTGTGCAGCTTTACGCACAGGCCATGATTGAGCGTCCCCGTTCTGCTTCGCCACTGTTTGGAGGGACCAGTCATTTTCACGTAGCCACTCTACTGGGTGTGAAGCGACAGCTCACGGATTCAGTTTGCGTTTCTCTGATGACGAATGGTGTTGAGCAACTTTTCGTGGCCTTATTTGTTGTCGATGCAGCTCCACTCGTGGCCCGTCTGCTCAGGTCACTTGCTCGTTTATTTTATTGGGTTGTCTTTTTTTTACCGATCCCATGTATGTTCTAGATAAAAGCCAGATAGGCGTATTATTAATATTTTTGAAGTGCCTGACAGCATTAGAAATGATGACCACATGATTTCAGAAGAAAAAAAGAATGTGTAGTTGTAGCAAAAAGTCTTAAATAAAATGTCACTATTTTGAATGGCTGGAATGTATACACAGAAAATTAATCTTAGGAAACCAACCAAAAATACATTGGTAGTACATAGAACGTAAATTAATTACACATAACATAAACTTACAAAATTTAAATGTAGTAATATATAACCACACACCAATAATATACGGTTCTAAATATAATAAAAATAATCATGCTTACAGGTAAAACCAAAAACATGAATGGCTTTATGTAGTCCAAGGAAATGATTTGAAAACCCTGAGGGAAATATAAAGAGAAGAGAATCAATGGAACATTGTACTGTGCGCTTGCTGCTTGAAAAGATCCCAGATCAGAGTTGATTCAATATTAACGAAAGTCCCTGATGGATGGCATATACAAGTTGATAAACTGATTTACAAATTAATTGAGAAGAATAAAAAGGAATGTGACCATTCTAAAAACCGTTGAGTTGTACACTCTGCATGGGTGAATTGTATGGCTTGTGAATTATCTTCATAAAGCTGTTAAAAAAAGAATAGGCAGAAAAAATTTTAAAGCTAAAACAAAAAAAGCAAAACAATGAAAAAACCACAGATTTGGTGTTTACAGTATATTAAGTGAAAAATCACTCTAGGAAACAGTATGTAACATATGTCATTCTTGTAAAGACATACATTAAATCAATGGAGGGAGATCAACAAATTTCAACAATGTTCATCCTAAGGAGCTTACAACTGCAGGAAACATTTTACTTAATGAAGCAATGTTTCTGGGAACAGAAATCAGACAAGGATATCCAGTGGCATCACTGACATCCAATACTTTCCTGATGTTCCTAGCCAGATTAATAAAGCAAAAAATTGAAATTAAAATATAAGGCTTGGAGCCAAGATATAAAACTATGATGGTACGTATTGAAAACTCAGAAGAATCTACAGATAAATGATTAGCATTAGTGAGTGCGGCGCGATTGCTGGGCACAAGGTCAATGTAGGAAGACCCACTTTACGGATACCAGCAGGAATTAGAAGATAAACGATGTAAAAACAAATCCATTCATGATGGTATAAGAAAATGAATGTACAGGGAAAAAGGTAACGAAGATACACAAAGCCTCTACGCATGCCACTATAGCGCACTGAGTAGAGAAATTAGAGAGGGGCTAAATAAATAGAAGTGTATGGTGTTTTCAGGGATGAGAGGACTCGGTATTTTAAAGACAGGTCCCCCTGAATTGACTTGTAGACTCAAGGCAATTCCAGCCAGAATCACAACAGACTTCTTTTTGGGAGATGGGAGGGACTTAGCAAGCTGATTCTAAAATTTACATGGAAATGCCATGTGCCCAAATAGCCAAGACATTCTTGAAGAAGAACCAGACTGAGGACTTACCCAAGCAGATGTTGAAATTACAAATGAGTACTTGAGACGTGATGGTATTAGTATAAAGATAGGCAAATTCACTAATGTAGCAGAAGGAGCCCAGGAACAGACCCAAACGTATATGGATGCTTGATTTATTTCCTCGGTGCCGCAGCAGACTAATGGGGAAAAGGATAATCTTTTCAATAGACAGTGCTTGGATAATTCAATATCCAATGGAAAAAAAAGAAACTTGAATCCAATGTTACAACTTATACAAGCGTCTATTTCAAGTAGATTCTAGATATCTAAATGTGAAAGGCAAAATAATAAAGCTTCTTAAAAATAGTATGGAAGAATATCTTCATGATCTCGAGGTATGGAAAGTGTGAGAAGATGGAGGAGGGACAGTAAAGTATCCTCCAAACTGAGAAGGCACTTTGAGACCAGAAAATGAAACAGGCCACTCCATACAGTTTACACAGTTTTATTCAGGGTAACTTACTGACGTGGGATTGGGCAGGTGACAATCCAGAGTGGCATAGTTATTCTCCCCAAAGTCCAGACCTAAGTCCACAAATTTTATAGAGTGAGGGGATGTGCAGAGAGCACTTTGGTGAGGTCAAAGGGTTTAACACTTATCAGACCTTGTGGCCCCAGCTGTGTGCCAGAATGGGAGGTGGGGTGTTTAGAAACTATGTTATCTCTATTAGTTATCTAAACAACTTTAGGGAAGACAAGAACAAGCCTTCCCACATTCCGGTCAGGGCATACATTAACCTCCAAAGGGCTTGGAACGTGTAGCCCCCAGAGAGGTCATTGTCTGGACATGAACAAGATGGAGGGCCAAAGATGGAGTCCGTATTGTCCCGCTCCTACAGAAGGACTTCTTAAAAAGAGGACACAAAAAAATTGCTTCATTTGACTACATTAAAATGAAAAACTTCTGTTTATGAAAAGAAAGCCATAAAAATGGGAGGAAATTAACTGCATATATATTGGTAATAAAAAAACAGAGTGGGAGACAACAGTTGTAATACATCTAATCAGAATGAATTCCTACAAATCAATGAGAAAACCACAACCGGATGGAAAAGCAGGTAAGATCCAGGAACAAGCCCTTCACAAAGGAGGAGACTCCAAATGACCAAGTAACACATAAAACAGGTTCAGCCTCCTTTGCCATCAGGGGAGTATGAAGTAAATCCACAAGGGACACCTCTCCATACTAAGAAGAGTGACTCAAATAAAAAGACGGATGATAACCAAGTGTAGCCAAGGATGTAGAGCAATGGGAACTCACGCACTGCTGGTGAGAATGTGAATTTGGTACATGGACTTTGGAGAACTATTTGGCTTTATGTACTAAACTGGGAGATATGCAAACCCTATGATCCAGCAACTCTACTTCTGGTTTAATATCCCCCCCAATGTATAATGAATCTCAGCACATCATGTGGAGTCAAGGAAGCCAAATACAAAGAGTGCTTCCTTTCCAATTCCCTATATGAACTTTGTGACAACAACAACAAAAGCCTATGGCATTTAAGGCTGCATGGTTAGGTAGTAAAAGCAAAGAAGAGATTTCCACAAAAGCCAGGTTAGTGGTTATTTTGGTGGGGAGGGAGAGGTGTGTTTGGGAGGGGGCACAAGGGAAGATTCTGGAGAGGCTGGTTTACCAGTTACTAATTTCCTAGAAATCCAAATGCATTCTTAATACGGGCTCTGCGGCGAGTACGCGGCTGAACAGTAGAGGGCGCTGGAGACACATTGCGGGAGGTCGGCGCTTTTCTTGGTGGTTCCAGTCGCCGCACATCAGTGGCGGGTGTGAGGACGCCGGATGGCGCTCCGCCCCTGCCACACGCCCCGGACTCACGACCCCTCGGTCACTCTGTGTCCCGGTCTGGCCTGTCAGTCATGTTCCCATGACCCTCCTGACATGGACACCAGAACTTCAGCCCTCCCTCCCGTCCGCGCCAGTGCCCCCACGGCCTAGCTTGCATCATCCGCCTTCTGGAAGTTTGTCTTATCAGGTCAATCAGCAAGCCAATAAAAGCATATTATCAAAAACAAAGGGAAGACAAGAATCAAATCTGGTCATTTGCAGGATTACACTTTATCATCTGTGGAGATAACATAATTTACACAAGCGGCGCGGGGGGGGGGGCGGGTAGGGGAAAAAGTAGGAAGGAAGGAGGGAGGAGGAAGGGAGAGGGAGGAAGCGAGAGGGAGGGAGGGAGGGTGGAGAGATGGGCAGCCCCGTAGGCCCTTAACGGTGCACAAACAGAAACGGCCTGTCGACTAGGCCCTCGAAGGCCTTTAACACAGCCCGCTGTGGGAGTGTGACAGCACTTTGCGTTGCCTAGGGCTGTTTCGAGGTCTCTGGCAATATGTCGCAGTGATAGCATTTTGGACATCCGGAATCTGACTGAAATTCCAGCTCCACCACCTCCCGGCTCTGGAGCCCCAGAAATGGCACCCCGGCCCTGATGCTCACTTTCACCCTTTCCGAATGTGGGGGAGCTCCTCCTGGGCTGCTGTGCGGGTTTAGCAAGCTGAGGTATACAGCCCTACGATAGTCCCCAAGGGCTACTTCCTTGCTCCCCATCTTGACAATCGTCGCACTTTGAGAAACATTCCACTCAAAATAAAGCTTTAAGTGGGGAGGGGAGGAGTGACCTGAGCAAATGATTCCATACTTACAATAGGAAAAAAACAAGAGGCAGATATTACGATCTGTCTTCATAATGGCATACTAAATCCGATCAAGAAATATATCCATTATGTTGAAAGAGCCCGGCTTATGGAATATAATCAGCAAACTACTTCATCCTTTTTTTTTCCCCAGTGACCCATTCAGACCTGCTCAGCAGGTAGCTTCTCCCTGCCCTTTGGATAAAATCTAGGGCAAGGCCCAGGACTTTTTTGATCATTCTTAGGTAACAAAATTTTCCTGTAACTTCTACTTACAAAAGCAGGCTGTGTTCAGCACTTAAAATGTCCAATCTCATGTAGTCTGGACTTTCAACTTCATTGAAAATTTAAGCTCCCCTTTCACTCCCACCCTCAGCCCGGCTCGCACCCTTCGTAGGCTGCAACCGGAGATGGGCACAGAGCACTGTTTTCCTATTTCTCCTACCTCGTGCTTCCACACCTCCCCAAACTTGCTAACAGAGGTTTCTGCTCAACCCAGCAGGGGCAGGGAGGGGGCCCAACCAGGAAGCCGCCTAAGGGGCAGGAGAGGTCCTCCTTGACCAGTACAGTTAGGAGCTGGAGTACTCATGTGGGCACCTCGAGAGCCTCCTTGCTCTGCCGATCTCTTACCTAAGGTTCCCCGACCCCGGTTTGCCCTGGGGTGTGGGACGGACCACAGCAGCATCCCCCTCCCATTTAAAGGTCTTTATTACATTGTCTGAAAATTCTATTTCCCAGACACTCCTATGAACAGAGTTCCAGGTTGAGTTTGCCAAATGCGAGATAATTGGATGAGACTCAACAGCAGAAAGAAGGTAAAAATCATCCTTTTCTGCCTTTGGCTCTGACGCTTAGGCCAGCAGCATGCTCCAGGCTCTCGCAGCAACCTGAGCAAAGAATTCTGCAATGAAAAATCAGAAAAAACGGAATTGGCAAACGGCTGTGCAAGTTCCGGTCACTCACCACTAGAGGGTAGCAGTGGACAGCAGCGGCTTTGAGGCCTGGCTGCTGATGCCCAGGCCTGCAGTCTCGCCATCATGGAGAGCACCTGCACAGCCACGCACCGGGCTCTGGAGGCCCCCATTTCCAGAGCGCATCAGTAAAGCGCACTGAATCACCACCCCCACTCTCCACCCCTCCCTGCAGCTACGTCCACTGCCATGTAGCTTGCAGTTCCTCTTATAAAAAGGCGTAGTTTGCCTCCCTGCCCCTTGATTTTGAACTTGGCCACCCAACATGGCTCAGCCAATGAGATATTAAGTAAACGCCAGAAGAACACAGAGCTGTGCTTGCCCTTCTTCTACCTTCTCCGCGGAAAGAACTTTCCCCTGCCCCCCACCACCGGGAAGCTGCTGCCCTTTCAGCTTGTGCTCCGAGTGAACAAACGTGTGGTGGGCCTGGGGGAGGCCCTGAACCCAGCCAGACCCACTGCTTGAAAGGAACTTGCCTAAGCCAGATGGGCTCACTCGCAGCTGGCCGTAGATGGATGAGAAATAAATGCTCGTTTTAGTACAACACTGAGATGTTGTGATTGTTATGCACGATTATTGCAAAAACAGATGACATGAGCAACTTTTCTCTCTTTGGCATCACCAGCCTTCCCACGAATAATGTAATCAAATTCCACGTATAAACCATCGAGATGTGCTTGTTATGCGCCATTACTATAAAAACGGCTAACTGATAGAAGCAAAGTTTTTCCTTTTGGCGTCACCAGCCTTCCCACGAACTGTGTAATCAAATTCCCTGTATAAAATTAGTCTTTGCCGAGAATTCTTTTTTTTGGGGAGTTCTGAGAAAAATGTTACTTTTCTCTGTGGGGTAGAGTGATGTTCATACCGATAACCGAGTAGAAAACCCGAGTAAAATACAGAAAACCTCTTTTTAAGTTACTGGAGAGTTGCCAAATCGACAAGATGATCTCAGAAGAAGGAAAACACAAGGAGATGAGCTGACATTCCGTGAACCACTTCTTCCTTCAGGACATGCATTGATTCTCATTAAGGGGCTGACCTTTTGGGCAGAGGGCCATGGCTACGAGACAGTAAGGGCAGCAGCACAGTGTCTAGAGTTGGAGAGACAAGAACCTGGAGATTGGGGTTGCCAAAGCAGCTGGGACTGAAGAGGCAAGATGTTGAACAGAAAGGAGATAGAAGAGTAATTCTGACACTGAGGGGCTTTTCCCTCTGAGGCATTTGCTGATTTATGAAGCTGTGAATTAATTTATGCAGAAAGCCTATGAAAGATGGCAGGGCTTGGCTTTCCTTTTCCTTCTTTTCTTTTTTCTTTGACAATAGCATGACACTAAGGAGATAAAAATTGGAGCTCAGAACCCACCAAGAAAGAAGAGCCTAGTAAACGCACCAGAGCTTCATTTGGTGATCCAAATGGCATCCATGGAAGACTACACCCTAAAAATGGGGGAAACCCAGAGGTGGTTAGAGAGCCTTACAAAAACTGCAACCCAGGGGCACCAGGGTGGCTCATTTGGTGAAGTGTCCCACTCTCGATTTCAGCTCAGGTCATGATCTCAGGGTGTGGGCTCGAGCCCCATGTCGGGCTCCACGCTGAGAGTGGAGCCTACTTCAGATTTCTCTCTCCCTCTCCCTCTGCACCCCCCCCCCCCCCCTGCACCCCCCCCCCCCGCTTGTGCCCTCTCTTTGAAAAAAACAAAAAACAAAAAAACCCCTGCAACCCAGACTACGGTTAGTTCATTACTAGACTGGCTTAAGGTGACCTCTCCCCATTCTGTCAATCAGACGATATAGTGAGACCCTCTCTGGAGGAATACTTTCTCCTGGAGCTACTCTAATTGATCATAATGGTCAGCTTTGGACAATATATAGTCAAACATTCCGAGTAACAGGACCAAGGGGTAAACATACGCAATAAAACTGACCCACTGATGACACAGATATTGGTGTGATTGACAAAACAGAGACTTTCGTCAGAGAACTGGAATTGATCACAAAGCATCAAATGGAAATTTAGAACCGAAAAATGCAGTCATTGAAATTAAGGACTCAGCATATAGATTAACTAGAATCAGACTTAGCAGAGGAAGATTTAGTAAAATGTAAGAGGGCAGTATAAAAACTGTAAGCTGAAGCACAGAGGTAAGGAGAGTTGGAAATGCAGCACAGTGCATAGGAGTCCTGCGGGAGCTGGTGGGAAGATCTAATGGGTGTGTAATTGGAGTCTCAGAAGAAGAGGAGGGGAAGAAGGGGGCAGAAATCATATCTGAAGAAATATGGGCTATGAATTTTCCAAAACTGATGAAGCTTTATTATTCCCAAGGTGGTAAAATAAAAGGAAAATTGCCTGGAGGTATGCCATACTCAAACGGCTGATAGACAAAGATAAAGAGAAAATATTAAAAGCAGCTAAGAGTGGGAAGGAGAGGGAGATGCATTACTTTCCAAGGAGAAACAATAGCATTGATAACTCACTTGTCAACAGAAATGATCGAAGTGAGAAGACAATGAACACCATTTTAAAACTGTTGACAGAAAAGAAAATGTCAGCTTAGGATTCTGTTTCCACAAAAAAATCCTTTAAAAATGAATTTGAAATAGACATTTCTATTCAAAAACTAAGAAAATTTGCTGTGAGCAGATCTGCACTAAAAGAAATACTAAAAAGAGTTCTTCAAGTAGGAGGAACATGATCTCAGGTAGAATCCCAGAAATGCAGGAAAGAATGAAAAGCAAAAGAAAGAACAACTCTGTGGGTGAATATAAATGAATAGTGGCTGAACGTAGTAATAGTAATGTCTTGCTAGGTGTAAAATATATGTGGAATTGAAATGAGTGATATCAGTACCATTAAAAACTGGAGGTAAGGAGCGACTGACCAAAGGAAATGGAGGGCTATACCATGTTAATGGATTGAAGAGTCAATATTGTAGAGAAATAAAATGGCTCCCAAACTGGTCTATATACTCAATGAAAATCCCGTCAAACTCTAGCATTTTTTTGGTGGGGAAGTGGACAAGCTGATTCTAAAATGCTTTGTGGAAATGCAAAGGGCTTGCAAAGTGGAAAGGCAGGGATCACCTGGTGGACAGGATTGAGGTAACTTAGGCCAGCTCTCTCTGGCCCATTGGAAGTACTTGTGTATTTTTTGCCCTGACCATGTCTGTAGACATTCCAGCCCAATATAGCAACACCTTCTTCCCCTTCATCGGAGCAGAGAGCCTGCCGGTCTCCTGCCATTGAGATTTTTCAGCTGTGAGTCAGACACACCAGTTCACTCTGTCCTGCAAAGGGGATACTTACCAACTTTTCCAAGTGGCCCTGGAAAGGCCACTGAGAGGCATGGACGTCACCTTGAAACGTGGGGGTGGTTGGAAACAGTTCCAGTTGAGTAGCCTGCTAGACAAACACACAGAGAATGTGTGTGCTGTGATGCTATGAGAAATGACTGGAGCGGGGGCTTTGTTGGAATGTGTGTGAAATAAGTGAGAAAAAGCAAACACAAGATCTTCTGTCTGTACGGACCACTGCCAGGTAAAGCTTGTCTTTGTGCATCGACAGAGAACGGAAGTGAAGTCAGAGGCGCAGACCGAGTATAACGATCACTACTTTCTTTTGCTGAAGTCGCTTCACTATGTAAGAAAAAGACACTGGTTTGAAGTTGGTTGCAGGTGTACAATCACAAGGCATGGACCCCGCAAGTTCAAAAGCATTTGGGTAAAAATACAAGCTGCCCGGGAAGTAACGGTGACAAGCACAATGGCTGCTCATTACCCCGAGTACAATGTCACAGGGAGGTGATGACCATGATTTGTGGGAACTGCCAACTTAGTGAACTTTACACGGACACCTGCCACAACACAGTCATCCTAACGAAATCACTAGGTTTACGGGAAAAGCTCTCGGCCCTGTGGGCTGCGTTCTTGCCATTTCCTGCCCAAAGTGAGTCCCGCGAGATGAACGCTGTCAACCAGGGAGGCCACAGAAACCAGTAGAACACCTGTAAGACCAGGGCTGTGAGGCTTGGGTCCTGGGGAGGACGCGCCACGGGCAGGATGTGACATAGCCCTGGGAGGGACCCAACACAGGTGAGGGGCTCCTCACCTGGCACAGGGAGCTGATGCCAAGAACCCGTCCACCACTTGGTACCTGGGCAGCTGCTCCCAGTGTCCTTTCCCGGGTCCTGATGCCAGTGAGTCTGATCCCCGAGAGCTTTGTCTCCCGAGCTGTGGGCACGCTACGCTGCCCGGGCGTCCCGGGGCGGTCCCATACCAACGTGCCCAACCCCAACCCCAACCCGACTTTCAGACTGTGCTCTTTACTGCCGACCAGCGGAAATCAGTGCTTTGGGCCCCCCGGCCCCCCGTGATTCCCCCAGAGCAGTTTATTTTCTCTGCCAGGCGGAAGGCAGGAAGCACCAACCTGCCGTCAGCTTCCCGGGATCGTGGAGCCGGGTCTCGTTCAGCACAGCTACCGTGCTATCCCTGAATACAATCCTTCTGAATGCCTGACATTCCGGTCCAGACGGGGGCTGTGCCGACCAGGGGCTGGGATTCACAGCCCAGGCAGCCCCACGGGTAGAGGAGGATGGGCTGAGTCCGGAGGGTCTCTGCGGCTGGGGAGTGGCAGCCAGCCACGCTGCTAACCTGGCTGGGGCTCTGTCGCCCCCTCCTCTCCGCCGCGCATCAGCAGCACGGGGCCCTGGCGCAGCCTGGCTTGGCGGCCCAGTGACATGCTGGCCGGAGTGTCCAGGCCTGCGGCTGCCGAGGGGACAGCGGGCTCTGGAGGCCAAGCGGAGGTCCGAGGCGAGTCAGGGCTCAGGCGCGGGGCAGAGCGCGTGCCAGCGCTTCACCAGCTCCTTGGGCTTGCTGAGCATCTCGTCCCAGTGCTCCAGCTGTCTGCCTCGGGTGTACATGTAGGGGCCCACCACCACGCGGCCCAGCTGGTGGCTGGCTGTGGGGGAGGGGAAAACGTCATCATTCTCTGGAGCACGGAAACCACCTCACCTGGCAACACCCCCAGAGATCTCTTTCTCTCTCTTACTCCTCCTCTCAAAGGACGTAGCAAGCCCCCTCCCTCTTTAAGCACGAGCTGGCAGCCCCCAAAGGGATCCTGGCTTTGTTCTGGAATTGGAGGAAGTGGGAGAAGGGAGCCCAGGTGGAGAGCCAGCTCTTTGGGGTCACCCCCTCTGCTGCTCACCTTCCTGGTGAGATGTCTTAAGCCAGCCTCACATCAAAGAGCTGAGGGAGAAAGGGGCCCCTCCAGAAAGAAGCCTCTTCCATCAGCCCACAGGATGTTCAGAGGGAATTTTCAGCAGTGTTCTCCCACCAAGTGCCGTGGTGGAGAAAGGCCTGAAGCTCTGGTCCATGAGGCCAGCTGGCCTGATGGCTCTGCTCCCCCAGATGCTGAGAGTGGAACCTCACCCAGGACCCTACACTTTTATTTAGAAGGTATGAAGCGAGGTAGGGCCCACAGCCCCCCACAGCATCAGGTCATTTGGCTGGTGCCCCCAGACTCTGCAGTGCTGTGCTCCCGGAGTGGGTAGCAGAGGCCACCCTTTAACCTCTCCGTACGGTGCCACGGCAGTCAAACCGGAACAAAGCTGGGCGTGAATCCCAGCTCTCCTGCTAGCCAGCCCTGTGTCCTTGGGCAGGCATCTCGGCCTCTCTGAGTTCTAGTTTCCCCAGGCAGAGAACAGAAGCCTCTCTCTGCGGTCCTTACAGCCTGAACGCTCCTCCGTTGCCCATTTCCCTGCCAGCCTGGGGAAGGGGCAGCGGCCTTACTCTCCCCTCCGGCGCTCTGCAGCACTGTCAGGCTGAGGCTGGCCGTGTCCAGCTCCGCGGGGTCGGCCTTGAAGCTGAAAGTCTCGCTGTACACGGGGTTGGCGGAGCCCAGCACAGCCGAAGTCTTCTTGCACTTGACAAACTTGTTGTGGTTCATCAGAGACACTTTGACAAACACACCTAAGGGGCAGTGTGGACCGTGGGCTGGGAGGGCCAGGCAGGGCCCAGCCTCTGGCCTGTGCAGGGCTGGCTGGGAGCACACACGCCCACCCCGGGCGCTGGGACCCCACGACTCCCAGTTGCTGCAGCCAGAGGGCATTACAAGAGGAAACAGGGTTGATTAGCGTATGGGCTTCCGCCCAAGGAAACGCTTGGCTCCCTTCCTTTTCCTTCCTCTGGGCCTCCTGAGTTCACCCACGGCTTGGCGGGCCCTTGTTTCCCAGAGCCTGGCACTGCACGCATGCCCATCCCTCCCGTTGGTGGAGAGGGGGCCCTGCCTGCTGAGTGCTCGGGCTCCCTGGAGCCCCTCAAACACCTTCTCCTTCAGAGGGCCAAGCTTTCTGGGGGTGGGGCTCATGTGGGTCTTGGATCCACAGTGGAAGGTTGAATGACAACTTGCTTACAGGGTGTGGAGACATGCAGGTGGCAGATAGCTACCACCTTGCTTCGGGAAGGGGGCACATAAGGGCAGGACGTTTCGGTGAGCCAGAACAGGGCCTCCGCTCCTCCAGCTGCTGGGTTCTGGGAAGCCGGAGGAAGCAGGGCACCGCGCTCCCTGCCAGCCTGGAATGCCTCTTCTTCCAGCTGAGCGTCCTGCCTTGTGTACAGGGAGCCCTCCCTGGGGGCGGGGGGGCAAGGGGTCTGGCCCTAGAGGAACTGAAATCCTTCATGGAAGGACAGAGGTGGAGGCGGAAGGACAGCACCGTTCAAGGAGCCAGGACACTGCCTTGGGGAAAGGGAGGGGCGGGCTTGGTCTCAGGGGAGTTAGGGGTCTGGGTGGAGGCCAAGGGGATACAGTCTTGGGTTCAGTGTAAGGAAGTGGCTTCCCACATCACCACTGTCCACAGAGGGGAGTGAGCACTCTGGGGTGGGCCCCATGCAGGTAGAAACTGGAGGGCCAGAGGGAGGGGTCAGACTCCAGCCCCTGGCCCCAGGCTCACAGGACAGGGCCTGCCCTGAGAAGGAAAACTTACTGACGAAACTCGTGTCCTCCTGCAGCCTGAGGCCCTTGGCTCGCAGCACGACCACGGTCAGGCGACACAGGCAGTCATTGTAGCTGAGACAGAACTGCAGGTCTCCAAACTCGGAGGGAGGCTGGAGAGGCCCGGGGAAAGCACCCTTGTCACTCAGCAGGCACTGGAGGAACCATGGTACCTTCCCGACAGAGCCTTCCTCCCTCCTCCCAGCAGTCAGCGCTGGTACTGGGTGACACACCCATGATTTTTCCTTTCAGTCCCCTGGCATTTTACGGATGGGGAAACTGAGGTCTGGAGAGCTGAAGGGGCTTGCTGAAGATCACACGGTTGTAAGGGTCAGAGCCGAGGGTTCAAACCTAGGTCTAGGGGATTCCAAAGCCTATTCCAAGCTGCCTGGGTCCTCCCGGGGGTCAGGAGAAGAGAGGGTAAATATTTTCCTTGGCTGGTCCATTTGGGGTGTCACCTTTCACAGGTGTCTGATTTGCATGGGAATTTCAATGTGGATTTTCAAGTTGTTCCAGGTAATCTGGTCTCCAGGGCAAAAGAAACCTCAGACGGCCTTTCCTTGCCCAGGAGCAGCTCTACCCTGCCCCCCGGTCCCATGCAGCTCCAGCCCTGGCCCATGAGCCCGAGTCACACTTGTTTGGGCTAAAGCTGGCCGGCAGGCGCTGGGCCATACTGCTGGCTGCCCACGGTAGTCTGACACACAGCCGTATATGCCTGGTGATCTTGACCTTTACCTCCCCACTCTCAGCCTCCAGGTCTCTCCAGATGACGTGAGGGCAGTCACCTGCCAGGGTCTCATTTCTCAGGGGAAAGAACACCTGGCCCAGGAGCTGATGCTTCCTCTGCCTGTCCACGTGGTACACGGAGAACCTGAGTACCCTTTGAGTGACGCTCTTGCTGGACACCTGGGAGAGATGAGGGTCTGGGCTGGGGCCCGGGCGTGGAGTTGTGATGGGTGGGTGTGGCACGCTGTTCTGGACACAGGAGCTTTTGGTGAGAGGTGGCTCCGCCAGGCACCTGCACCCCCCAAACCCAGGCATCCTCAGGGGACCGTGCCAGCGGCGGGGCCAGCCCCCGGGGGCCAGGACCAGTGGGAGCATGTGCCAGAGCCTTGCCCTGCAGAGTGTGGTTCGAGGACCAGCAGCGTCTACCGCTCCCCTGGACCTTATTAGAGATACAGGACATTGGGCCCCACTTCAGGCCCATGAAGGAAATCCACCATTTAACAGGACGTCCAAGTGATTTGCCTGCACAGAAAAGTGTGAGACGTCCGCACCGGAGCCCAGGGAACCTGCCCATCTCTGCCATCTGGTTGGGCACCCCAGATCTCTCTCTGAGACTCAGTCTCCTCCCCTGTAAAAGGGGATAATGGTTCTTACTCTCTGAGTTGTAAAACCCCAATCACAGTGTCAGACCTTTGGCAGATGGTCAGTTAACATAGATTTTTTTTCTCTTCCTCGTCTCCTTCCCCTTCCCCCTTAAAGCACAGAGAGGTCAGGATCAAGTTGGGGTGGGGACAGGGCAGGGAAGTGACGAGTAAACAGAAATAAGTTTGTGAGCACGACCTGCGGCCACGCTGCGCAGAACGGCTACGCGCCTTAGATCTTCATGTCCTGGGAAGAGCAAGGTCACCCGTGAATTCCCGCAGCCTTGACCCTCAGCAGAGGGGCCGGGAGCTGGGCCCCGTGCCAGCTCTCTTTTCAGCTCCAGCCCAGGGCCCAGAAGAAGGCAAGAATTAGGGCTCTGGCCTCAGCAATCACACTCTTCCCGGACGCAGAGCAGCCTCTCCTTACCTTGTGGCCAGCCTGCTGGCCGGCTCTTGAAAATGTTTGTGCAAGGCCTCAAGGCAGCTCTTGATGGCTGGTTTCCCGTAAGGGCCCCCAGTCACCTGCTCAGGCTCCCAGGCCCCTGTGGGCTTGGCTCAGTGCCCTGACAGCCTCTGCACCTCCAGACCCTGAGCCAGCCTGGCCCACGGGGCAGCCAAGTCACCACCTGCTGCACGACGGCTCCTGGGGCCTGTGCTGGCCTCCGACAGGCTAGGTGAGTTCCTGCCCTCACGCCAAGGGGCGTGGGGGTCTCACCATCTGCCTTCCCGGGAATAACCTTGCCAGACACCCCCTAGTGCTCCAGAGCTTTGGACTGCTTCTCCAGAGCCCCGTGGGCCAGAGCCTGGCATTCAGTAGGTGCTCCAAGAATGTGTCTTCTGTTTCCCTCCTCCAGGCAGCCCTGACAGAGGGAGCCCAGGCCTCTACCCCTCACTGCCCTTGTCTCGCCCCTCCCCCACCATCAGCCTCTGGGCACTTGCAGGCCCTGAGCTGGCAGGCAGGGTAAAGCAGAGCTGGCGGCACCAGGGGCTCGGGGGTTGCGGGGCCCTGGCTGTCTCAGGAGGCTGGGGCTCACCTGCACGACGTCTGCTCCTGCCCCGGAGGCCAGACCCTGTCCGGCCCAGAGGTCGTACCTGGAAGATGAAGTGCTCATCGAACTGCGGGTTGGAGGTCTTGCGTCTGGGCTTGGACTGGAGGAAGCGCCGCTCGTCCGGCAGCAGGTGGAGCTTCACCAGGGGGCTGCAGGTCTCCGAGGGGGCTTGCAGCCTCCGTGCCTTGAGCAGGCCCACCAGCAGCCGCTCGGCTTCCCGCTGGTATTCCACCGAGAACCACAGCCGCCCCAGGCAGCCGTCGGGGAAGTCAGTCTCACTCTTGTCCTCCAGGAACTTGTATAGCTCCGGGTTGACGGTCCCCACCACACCCGTATTTCCTACAACACAGGGGCGGGTGGTCTGCCAGGCCAGAGGAAGGCAGGCACGTGGGGGACAGCAAGCTCTGGGCTTCACCACCCCTGCCCCCAGCCCATCTCTTCTTGGCTGAGCCTCCAGTAGGCAGTTCACTGGCCCCGTCCGCCCCATGCCCTTCTCCAGACTGAACACAGGCCCTCTCTCTAGTGCAACTCCTCCAGGAAGCCTGCCAGCACTAAGGCATGGCATATCCAGGCCTGCTCCCCGCTGAGGCCCCCAGCAGAGTGCCCAGTATTCACTTAACCCCTGTCCTTGGTCAGGGCCTGCCTGGGGCGGACACAATGCCCAGCACCTGGCCTGGCTCCTGTCCATGGCGTCCAGAGGATGTCTCCGTATTAAAATTTTGCCTCTTTTCTTTCTCTTCAAATTAGAAGGGACTAGCTGATCACTGGGTGATTCCTTGGAAGATAACTTGGGAGGTCTTCAGAGCAAAGGGGTGGGCAGAAAGCTGTGCCCCCGGCTGCTACCATTCTGCCCTCTGGATCAGCCAACCTATCAGCCTGGAACAGAACCCACTGAGCGTTCTGGGTTCCAATCCCAGATCTGTGGCTTATTGCCTCTGTGACCTTGAGCAGGGCACTGTTAACCTTCTGAGCCTCTGTTTATGAATGTACAAAATGGGGTGAGGATCTCTTCCCCCACAGAGGCATGGTGAGGTCTAACTCCACAATGGCACCTGAGGCCATGTCTGGCACAAGCCGGGGGTGTAGCAGGCATTCGGGAGACCCGAGTACCTGGAAAGAGTGGTTGCTGGGCAACTCTTTCCAGGGGAAACCAGAAGACTCTGCCCAGAGCAGTAGGATACCAAGGGAAATGGCTTTACTGCTGAGGCCCAGCAGAGCCCAGCCAGCAGCACCCCTGCTTCTGTTTCACTCCTGGCGTTCAACCCAGGGGGTGGGGTTACGTCCCAGTTCTGCCCCCAGGAGGCCAATGGTGTGGGCTTTCCCCAGGCATCAGTCCTGGTGGTCTCTGTCCCAAGAACAAGCGGACCTGGTAATGGGGGGCATCACTGGAGGACTGCTGGTCCAGGCTGTTTTCCAGAGCCAGGCCCACGAAAGCAAATAGGTCTGCCCTGGCCAGAACAGACCTTGCCCGCAGGCAGGCTCTGGCAGGAGCACTCACCAAAGCTGCTGCTGGAGGGGTGGGGCAGGAGCTCCGGGCCGAGGCAGGGATCCCGTGGGGCCTGGGCCCGCTCTCCGCTGTGTAGGGGTACCCGGTCTCGGTCTTGGAGGGAAGGGGGCACCACGAATGGCACAGCTGGTGGCCTGTCCCGAGGCGGGCAGATGACATACATGTTGGTGGCAAGAGAACGGTGTGGCCTCAGCGCGCTCAGCCCGTAGGGGTTGAGTGCCAGAGGCTGGAGGAAGGAAAGTCAGCAGGAGCCAAGAGGAGGCAAGAGCACCATTTTCTGGACCCACATCAGCGCCCCACCCTGCCCAAGCCAACACCTCTGCCTGTCGGCAGCCAGCGCAGACTTGCAGAAGGAGCACTGCTTCTGGAGTCACTCTGCCTGGACTCTAATGCCTGTTCTGGCATACTAGTTCTGCTCCCTGGACTGGTCACTTAGGTCTTCTGGGTCTATTTCCTTATCTAGAAAATGAGCCTCATAGGGCTTGTCCCATAGCCTGTAGTGATGATTCTGGGCTTTCTTTGTAGCATGGCGATGGCATCGAGGATGCGCTCCATAAACAGACCCTCCTTTCCCACCCTACTTCAAGGGAAACTCCACAGGGAGGGCCCCAAGCAAGGCCAGGAGCTTGCGAGGCCCCACATCCTGCCTCACCTGCTTGTCTGGGTCCTGGCTTGTGGTGGGCAGAGCTTGCCCCCCTGTATGCAGGAGGCAGCGGTGCTCCCCAGCAGCTCCTCATAGGTGAACGTGGCACGAAGCTTCTTCCAGAGCCAGCAGCTCACGCATATCAGCAGCAGTAGCAACAGCAGCCCCCCCGTGAGACCCCCAATTACCAGGGCCACCTGCTCTGGGGGCAGAGACCACCAGGATTGTGATGCCGGGGGGAAAGCCTCTCCCCCTCACACCACTGGGCTGCTGGGGGGCAGAGTTTGGGCAGCAACCCCACCCCTTGGGTTGGACCCCCGGGGAGTGACACAGAAGCAGGCTTCCTGTTCCTTTGGAGAGCAGCTGGCCCTGGACTTGAGATTCTGGCTGAAATGAACCATTTTCTTGTGCTCCTGAGTCGACATTAAATCTGTTCTTACCAGAACCTTTATCTACCTTGGGTTCCTGTTCAGGCTGAGGGTAATCCCAAGTGTGGGTATCACGTACTTAAGGAAAGCCCAGGAAGGGACGATGCCCGGGCTTGCTTTCCGAGCCCTATCCTTTTGGGTCCCGGAACCTGCTGAGAGGCTGGACTCATGTCTGAATTCTGTAACTTTCTCTAAAACCCAATCCCCTCCTCAATCCTCCATCAAGATGAGCCCACTTAGGGGAATCAGTTGAAGATGATGGAAGGGAGTGTGGATAAGGAAAGGGGCAGTTGGTGTGAGAAGCAGAGACACAAGGACCCTTTGCTGCCTGCACCCCGTCATTGGAGGGGACCTGGCTGGATCCACTCCTATTCAGGGCCCCCTGAGAGCTCTGAGACGCTCGTTTCCAGGGGCCGGCTGCCCTCCGAGGGCGAAGAAGGTGCCTCCTTCGGGTCACTTGAGGACAAGGGGCTTCCGGGGCTCTGGGGTCTGGACCGAGGGGACTGGTGAGAAGGCGAGACCACCACCCTTCCTGACCCGCAACCGTCTGGGAGAACAGGGTCTCACTCTCCACTTCACCCCCGCCCTGCGCTGGGAGCCACACTCGGAGTGCGGACTGCGTCCCAGCGGGGCAGGAGGGCGAGGCTAAGTGCGACCACGGGTGGCCGAGGGGCCCGGAGGGTGGGGCGCGGGACACTTACCCGCCATGGGACTGCTCGGGCCGGCTGTCGGGACTGGGGCGTACAGGTCTCCGCGCCTCTAGTCGCTGCTGGGCAGGCTTTTAAGGCCCGGCGGGGGCCGTCGGGCGGGCGCGGGGGCGGGCCCTCGTTGCGCCCGGGCCCTGGTGACAGGCGGCGGGGGGCAGGGAGCCAGCCCCCGGACGCCGCAGCTCCGCCCCGGCCAGGCCCGGCTCGCCGCCGCACAGGGGAGCCGCCGGTGCGCGCCCGGAAACTGCAGGGCTCCGGGCTGGGCGGCACGGGGCGCCCAGGGCTTCCCGCAGCTCGGGAGTGGTGGGGTGCGAGGGCGCCAGGCTCCGGGAGGCCAGGGCTAAGGCCTTCGCCGCCGCGTGTGATGGAGGACTCGGCACCGAACCTTCGCGCCCGGCCGCCCCGGCAAGCCACCTGCTGGTCTAGGAGCGCTCCTCCCCCTTCCGCGGCCCCCAGCAGGCTGCGGCTGCGTGCAGCCCCGGGCCCAGCACGAACCCATGCTCTGGGGGCCTGCCTGGCTCCCAGGGCGGACTCTCCGCGCGGGGTCCCGGGTCCCCGCGCCGGGGTGCTTGACCGCGGGAGCGCGCGGTGCGGCGCTCAAGTTCTCTCGTCCGCAGTCGCAGCACACAAAATAATGAGGCGTTGGAGAGTCCGGGGTCTGCAGCCGGCCCGCCTGGGTTCCGACGCCGGCTCCCCATAAGCCGGCTGTGCCACTTGCGACAATTTCCTTCAGCACTCTGGGCTCTCTGTCCTCGGTTGGGTTCGTAATAGTACTCCCTCTGGGTGGAAGTATGTAACGGACACGGCTTAGAAGGGTCACTTGGCCTGAAGGTGAGGGGCTGGGGGTGCACAGCGCGTGCCAGCCACTACTGTGGTGATTATGTGGCTCAGGGTGGCGTTGCCTGCGTCCCCTCGACACCCGCAGCCCCTATTATTGTAGTGGTTATTATCAGGCCGCAGGGGCAGGGCCAGTCCTCGTGAACGCAGCCTTGATGGGAGGCTGGAGGAAGGGCGCTCCAGGTCCTCTGCCCGCGCCCACCCGGCGTGCGCCCCCTAGGAGGAGGCACACCCTCTTGGGGCAGCGCGCAGCGTCCCTGCGGGGGCGTCTGGTGGGAGCATCTGAGATCTCGAGGCGGCGTCTTGTAGTTGGGGACCGAAAGGAATATAGGTGTGCAGGGAGGGAGGGTCGATCTTGTTTTACAGTCTTGAAAGCCGTGTCCAAAGAGCGAGCCTGGGCCCCGCTCCTGGCTGGCACCTGTGCCTATCACGGTTCGGAGGAGGCTGAGGAGACAAGACGGGGAGCCCAGCAGGCTGTGAGGGTGCAGCTCCGCCCTGCCCGAGCGCTGGTTGACCCGAGGCGGGATCGGTGGTGAACTGAGGTCCCCCTCATTTCTTAGGGACGGGAGGAAGTGTGGCTTTCTTTCGGCCATCAGGTGAGAAGGGGGGGGGTCTCTGCATCTCTACCCAGTAGGGCCTCTCTCTCCACTCCACCCCCGAAGCCTGCGAGGAGCCCGGTGGAGGCAGAGCATCTCCTCTACCGGCCCTTCCCCTCCCGCACACCATATTGGCTGGAGTGTCTGGACAACCTCGGCTCTGACCTTTGTTTCTGCGGGGCTGGTGATCTGGTGATATCTCAGAAAAAGGGGTCTGGGTCCCCCTCAAAGCCTCCTCATCTTTCCCCTCAGGTCTGAGTTGAATGTCAATTAGTTTCCTGTTAATTAAAAACAATGTAGTGTCTTACAGTCAGAAGTCAGAAGACTGAAATGGGTCTGCAGGGCTGCCTTCCTTCTGGAGGCTGGGGGAAAAGCCATTTCCCATCTTTCCCCAGCTTCTAGAGGCTGCCTGTAAGTGGCCGCTTTCTTCATCTTCAAAGCCAGCAGCAGCATTTTTTAATCTCTCTGAATCCTTGTCATTTTCTTTATTGATTTTTATTATTTATTTATTTTTAGAGAGCGAGCACGAGCAGGGGGAGGGGCAGAGGGAGAGAAAGAATCTTAAGCAGACTCCCCACTGAGCGCAGAGCCCAACGCAGGGTTTGAGCTCACAACCCTGAGATCACGACCTGACCTGAAATCAAGAGCTGGACACCCAACTGACTGAGCCACCCAGGCGCTCCAATCCTTGTCATTTTCACATCACCTTTTCTGCCTCCCTGTTGTAAGGACCTCTGTGATTAGGTGGGACCTGCCCAGATAATCCAGGATAATTGCCCCATCTCAAGATCTTTACCTAATCACTTCTGCAAGGTCCCCTTTGCCATGTGAGGTAACCCATTCCCAGGTCCCAAACATTAGGATGTGGACATGGTTTGAGCCGCAGTGTCCTGCAGCCGTCTGGGAGGGATGGCTTACCTTCTCCTTCCTCCTGCTGCTTAAAGCTCTCAGTGGGCCCCAAGCTGGGACCAAGCAGCAAGCAAGGCCCACTTAGTCCTTGGGTGGTAACTTTTTAGCTGCCATGACCCCCTCCCTATCTGCCCTGCCTGACCTGACTGCCCCTGATGGCGCATGGCACCCATCCACACCCAGCTATCTCCATGATTGGCTCTAAGCTGCTTGAGTGGGTGCTTCTGGAAAAAGGAATGCCTTATGACCAGTCCAGAAATGTCAGGTCCAGAGCTGCCCAACCACCCCAGCCCCATGCTATGCCTTTCCAAGGCCTCCTGGCTCCTTTCCTAGTTTCCTTTTCTCACTTCCCGCATCCAAGCATGGCCTGCTTCTGCCCGCTCTTCCTCCTCTGTCTAATTCCATCACCACCCAAAACTCCCAGGTCTCTGCCATCTCTAACCTGGAGCACTTCATCAACTTCCTCTCTGCCCTTCAGATTCAACCCTAGACCCCCTCCTCTGCCATGTCTTCCAAGCTCCCCTCCCCATTCTCACTCACCCGGATGCCCCCATCCCCATCCCTCTGCAGCGCTCAGTGCCTGGGACTATCACCCCACCTCATTCTCCCCAGCAGACCGGGACTTCAGGCAGGCAGGGAGCCGTCCCACTATCTGCCTCGGGGGCTGAGCTGTGCTGAATGGTGGGGGAAAGGCTTGCACCCACAGGAGGAGTTGCCCCCTGGCTTCTGCCAATGTTGTCCATGCATCGCACACATCCTGGGCCCACACTTTGGGGCCCACCAGGAGCTCTTGGCCTTGTCCTGGAGACCAGCTGCTGGGTCTTGCCCTAGTATTGCTGGCTTGGCCTGCGCGCACCTTACACATGCAGCCAGCCCACTGAGTTTTGAATCTTTTTTCCTCCACTGGAAGATGAGAGCAGGTGTCAGGGGGAGCTCACCTTTCAAAGGCTGCTCTTTCTGTTTTGGGCATCATGATGCAGGCTCAGTGTACATGACCTGTTGAACCCTATGTTGTGCCAGCTCTGCAGAATTGGGACCACTCCTTCAGCTGGGGAAACCAACAAAGAAGTTCCACGGATGACCCAGTAAGTGGTGGAGTTAGACCCAGCCCCTGGACCCCCCCACTGGCCAGCTGAGGGGCCCCAGCAAGTCCCTCGGAGACGCCTGTGGAGATGACTATGAGCTAGCCGGGGAGTCACGGGCACCGTGGTCAGTCTCCCCTCTGTCCATGGTCCCTCAGGGGCCTTGAGCCTGCTGACCTGGAGCCTGCTTACATAACAGTGGCCTCCAGGTCGAGCTGCAGCCCTGGCCCAGCTTCCTGTTTTCAGATCTTGTACCTCCCTGGGTCTCTGGGAGCTGGGAAATCTGGAAACATCAGCAGACAGCCTTTCTCTTTTCCATGGCCAAAAGGAAGTCATATTTCAATTGGCAAAAGCATTCCCAAGGAGGGTTGCAGGAAGTCCAAGTGTTTAAAGGCCTACAAATGCCTGCAGGTGATTAATAATTCAGTGCGATGGATGATTCATGAGAAAGGCCACTTTCAATTAACCTTAAGAATCAGCCCGTCTGAGGAAGTGTCATCTCTCATCACCTAGGAACAGAGAGACCAGAACAGCATAAAGGCCACACCAAGAAACATGTGGAAGACCATGTTTCTCACCGTTATGTAAATTCCACCCTGGTCAGCCCAGGTCCCTCTCTGTGAGATGGGGAAGGATCCTGTATTTTCTCTGGTTCTGCTAGGTTGGCCTTACTTTCCTACTTTTGAGGAGCTCAGAGGAAGTATCTCTCCTCATCTGGTCAGAAGCTCCCTGCTTGTCCCCTGCTCCGCCATGCTGCCTCCAAATAGGTCCTGTGGGCAACCACGCAGAGTCCCAGGAGGAAGCCCAGAGCCCACGGCTCGTGCCCGCCTCCCAGGAATTTTCTCTGCTGCCCTGCCTGTCTCTCCCTTCTTCCTGCCCCTGCTTGGCAGCCTTTCTCTCTCTTGGCAGCAATAGCCTGCCTTGTCTTCCTCGGGAACTACTCTCTCCCCTCCTTGCCCTCATGGGAGCTGATGGAAGACCGTCTCTTCCCTTTGCCCGTGTCACCCCTGTTCTGGGGCCTCGCACATGGCCCAGGCCAGGCCACGCCGTGTGCTTCATTCCCTGGCCACAGTGATGGGTTCAACCCTGGAATTTTTGTGGAATCAATTTTTGTGGACACTCCCTTTTTCTCAGGCCGGGTAGAGCAGAAGCAGCTACATCTGGGGTGGTTGGGGGTGGCTGGGGGCGCTCGTGTGGAGGAGGGTGTGTGAGACAAAGCTGGTAACGGAGCACAGAGCGGGAGCCTCACGATGCTGTCTGACCCCTGGCCCTGCCGTGCCGGCAGCCATCTCTCCCCAGATGGTTCAATAAATTAAATAAATTTTTTTTCTTAAGCCAGTATGAGGTAATTTCTGTCACTTGCAATTAAGAGTCTTAATTAATTGTTCACTGAGGCAGGCCATGGATGGGCAGGCCAGCTCTGAAGCTCATTCCTATCTCAGTCAGGTGGGAAGTGAGGGACTCAGACGTGACGAGGTGCCCGAGGCCTCCGAGCCAGGAAGTGACTGGCTGGTCTTGACATCAGTTGTTCTAGCTCCGGGTCTCCTGACCCGCCCCTCAGACAGTGCAGAAGTCAGGGATGGAGGCAAGGCTTGTCACTTCTGAGTTGTCCTCTCTGGCCCCACAGCTATCCCCAGGATCGCTGGCCACTCCGGGGCGGGTCTTGTCAGTCAGGGCTGTTGTGGCCGGCAGCAGTTAATTTAGCCCTCAGCCCCCACCCCTACCCCGGTGCTCACCCGCGCCCCCTCCAGCTTTGTTGCTCACAGCAGAACCCGGACGTGGTCGGGGCGGCAGTGCGCTGGGGCCCAGGGATGACTCGGACCGGTCTGGGCCGTGCGCGGTGCTCTCGGCCCCCCTGCCAGGTTCTGACGGGATTAGGCTTCTTCGCAGCTTCGGGTGGCCATGTGGCAGGGTTCTAGCCAGTGAGACACGCGAGGACATCTTTCAGTGGGCTGCTGGGAAATGCTTTTAAAAAACTTTTTTCTTTTAATGTATTAAGGTGTTAAATTGATGTTTTGGCTAAGACGCGAAGTTAGCCATCCGACTCCAAAGAGAGGTGATGGGCAGAGATGCAGCTTGTCCAAGGGGACGGCCAGCCAGCCGCACAGCTGGCCCACTGGGGGGAAGACAAAGCTGAGCGGGTGGGGGAGAGAGAGGACTTTGGCAAGGGTTGGAGCTGAGATGGGGATCCCCACCACGGGGGGGGTGGGGTGGGCAGGGGCAGTAGCTGTAGCTCCCTCAAGCCCGGAGACCCTGAGCCTGAGCAGGACCTCCCTGAGAGCCTGGTTGGTGTCTGCTGGAGTTCGGGAGTTTGGGATTCCCCCGAAGCTCCCTCTCCTGCGGCAGCAATGGGCTCAGGGAGACACAGACCCGGGGACCCACCGGGGCCAATGAGAGGCAACACCGATTTTCCTAACAGTGCTGGGCCAGAGGCCTCCTGGAGGGCTTTGAATCTCACCGGGGAATCTTGCAGGAGAAAAGAGCCTGACTGAGAACAGAATCTACTGGGAGCAGTTAGTGCCCAGCGACTGAGGGAGAGAGTCACTGGGTCCTAGTGACAGCTGAATCAGACCACATCGGAAGCCAGAACACCACCAGACTTTTCACCTAGGTGAGACAACAAATTCCCATTTGTAAAAAGTTTAAAAGTTTCAAATGATACAAGATCGCCACCTGTTTTGAGATCTCTGTGGTCCAGACTTGTAACGCAGTGTTTACCCTGGACTTATTTTTTAGGCATATACCTGTCTTAGCGGTTGTGTGTGTGTTTATAGTTGGACAAATAGTTTATATAATTAGATATTGAGGCCCTAACAAAATACCATCCCTTTAAAAGTAGTCACGTCAAGTCCTTTGCTTACATATTATACACTCATTCATTCTTCACAACCACCATCTATAGGAGACGTTTTTCCCGGTTAGGAGTTCTTTTGGCTACAGTGTACAGAAAACCTGACTTAATGTGACTTAAACCATAAGGAGATTTATTTTCATATTTCAGTAACTCTAAGATGCTATTGATTGTAAAATGTACCAGTATCGCGCCACTTTTCTCGCATCAGAAAAAATGCTGTCGAACTATGAAATAGTTCTTTACTGTCTAATCAGCTGTGAGATGTGACTTGATTTTAGAGGTGTTAAATGTAAAAAGCATGTGGGCTTTAGGATCGGCGAAATATGGGATTAAGAAGCAATCTGTAGTGAGAGGGCTTCAGATTTGGTTTGGCTGCTGAAAGTTATCATCCAAGACCCAGGCTCCTCGTGTCTTTCTACTCTTTGCAGGTACGTACCCCTTAAAGTTGCAAGATGGTTACTATAGCACCATACGTGATGTCCTCTAGCTCCAAATCCAAAGGCAGGAAAAGAAGGAAGGGAACATATTCCTCACTCACTTCTCTCCTTTCATCAGAATGCTCCTAGCACATTGACTCTTATACACCACTGGCTAGACCCACACACAGCCATGCTGGTTTCAAGGGGGACCAAGAAAGCGGGCATCTAACCTTTTCAGTCTCGCAGTGGGAGGTGAATAAGGGACATGGCTGTCTGTGTCGCAGGATTTTTATTCCCATTTTACAGATGAGGAAACCAAGACGCAAAGAGCCTTAATTATATGTCTTTCGTTATCCACTCAAGGACACATAGCTGGAAATTGGTTAACCCTAGATGTGAAGCCTGCGTTGAGTGATCCAAAGCCCATGTTCTTTCCACTGCACCATGAATCGTCTGTATGTTAAAGACTGAATGTACAATCTTTAACCAAACAAAACTGAAGTTTTGAGAAACTTTAAACAGCAGTGAAGGTAAATAGAAAGGAATGCAAATACCGGACGGCCCTGCTATCAGTGGATGAAAGAGATAGGGGCTTATTGTTCTCCTGTAACAAGCAGCCTATGGATTGGCAGCCCTGGACAAGGCAGAGACTCAGGGATTTCATCAAGATCTCAGGCGCCTTCATCCTCTTCCTTTGCCTTCCTTATCGTGTAGCTTCTGTCCTTATGCTCACAGTCTGGCTGCTACATCTCCAGGCATCACATCAGCTTTCCTTCCCAGTGGCTCCCTTCTGCATCTCACTGGTCAGAACAAGGTCATGTGGCTAGTTCTAGTAACAAGGAAGTCTGGAAAGGTACATCTGGCTGGGTGCACTGTCATCCTGGGCAAGACTGTGACTCTTTTAGGAAAGAAGAAGAGAGAGAAATTGGGTAGTGGTTCTCATCAGTGCAGCGTGTGCCTGACTTTCCTCTTTTCATGCAGGAGGAATGAAGCCCCCGTTGGGCTTAGATATGGATGTGTGATTTACTTTGGCCAATGAAATAGGAACAGAAGTGACACGTATCACTTTCTGGTGGAAGCTGTAAGAGTTGGTGCCTAATTCTCCACCTTCTTTTCCATCAAGGTGCTGATTGCAACAGCATGTGTCGAAGAACTTCCAGTTGCCTGGGTTCCTGAGAGAGTCAGAGCCCTCTTGCCAGTCTATGATGAGCATGAAGTGAGAGTGAGAATTGGCCTTCGTTCAAGTAAGCCACTGATACTTTCGCGAAGCTCGCAACTGCCGCATAGTCTGCCCTCTCCTGACACAGGTAGGCAATTAGCAGCCCCCCATTTGGTCCGCAGGCAATGTTATGATCGGACCAGTGAGGAGCCAAGACTTAGGTCTGAATTAGCATAGTGTCCCGATCCCCCAGACTAAGCTGTGAGTGGCCTCATGGTAAGAATTGGGACTCCACGGTTTCCTAGGCATTAGAGAGAGTTGCATATCCAGAGCGGCCATCTGAGCCCACTGAGCCAGCCAGCCACCGGCAGGGGCTCTATCACTTTGTCGAGCTGTAGAAGTACATACAGGGAGGATTTGCCATGTTAGCCCTGTGTCCTTGATTCCTTCTTACAGTAACAGAAACCAGGTTCCCTCTTCCATCAGATGCTCTCTGCCCTGCTCTCCTCTGGTCAAGGGGTGGGTGCGGGATGCATATTAGGCCAATCCTATGCTCTCAGTCGGAAACTTGAATCTAGTGGAATAATCCAGATGAACTGGAAACTGATCGGAATTTATTAACCCCGACGGTGGCACTTGAAGGAGAGCACCCATTAGGTCCTGCTCTCTAGGTTCTTAGAGCTTCACTTGGTACAGGTCCTTCTGGGCTCTCTGGAAGGACCACACAGCACCCAGAGATTCTGGAACTGGACCTGGATGCAGCAACTGATTGAGAATCTAGACCCTGTTTTCTCCTGTGACCGTTGGTGTGAGAGGGTTTGGTGGCATATGGTATGACGGCATTATTTTAGGCGAGGATAATTTCACAAGTATGTTTATGGGAGGAAGGATATGTGTGGATGTTGGCAGCCAAGTGCACATTATAGTGGATACCTTTTGCCTGCCCAGAATTGATTGCTTCTTCTAGTGACAAAACCCATGCATTCTTCCCTAATCCCAGACTACGTGATTAGGCGGGATAACTTCTTAACTCCAGAGTTTGACTTGATCCAGAACTGGTCAGTCAGAGCGTCACATTTCTCAGGCTACAGTGACGGGTTAAGAGCCAAGCAGTGACTCACATTAGTTTACTGTAACTCAAACCTCACATTTAGGGGAACTGTAGGGAGTGATAACAACAATAATAGCTAATACAATAACTTGGTGTTGTTCTCAACTCTTTAAATTCTTTTCCATGGACTTACAGATGTGAGGATATAATCCAGGAGCTGCTGAGGGACAACTATGTATGGGAAGTTTGCCTAAAAGAGATGGAGAGGTGCCAGGTCCTGATGATATCCCTGGCACCTAGATCCAGCCAAACCTGAGTGCCTTGGACTCTTGACTTACAAGAGCCCAAGCAATGTCCTTGGGGTGGTTTAGCCAATTTGAGTTGGGCTTCTGCCTTTCGAAGTCAAAAAAGTACTGGCTAAAATAATATTTTTGTGTAGACATGCAAAACACATCAGTAGTGGTATCTGTCATGCCCACAGCCCTAGCAGGGGGGACAACCAGCAGATGGACATGCTTTAGACCATGTGACCATTGGGTGGGAGGAAGCTCCTGACCCAGGTGCTGAATCCAAGAGCTGGCCAGGACCTGTGCTTTCCTTTGGCACTAAAGATGACCTATGTCTATCAGATTTCTCTTGTTTGAACTGGGAGTTGGGAAAAATGGCAAGAGTGAGGCAGCTAGCAGCAGTAGTGAGAATTTGCATTAAGTGATGCCACCAGGAGGAGCTGGGGCCTTGGTGATTCAAGGTATCCAAACAACAGAAACTCTGCTTCAGTAGAGGGCGCTAGTTGGTAGAGAGTGTAGCACAGAGGACCGTCTGGAGGAAGAAGGTGCTCCCAGGCTCCAGGAAGGAAGTGATGCGGCAATGGCTATGTCTGGATATGTCTAGCTAGTTCCTGAGAATTTCCAATTCCAGTTCAAATACACATGCATCCTTATAACAAATCCATGTCTTCCCAAGCAAGCTTCAGGTGGTCTCTGACTTGCCTTGTAAGATGGAACTCAGGTATCTGCCTTCCATGCGCCTCCATAATATTCCCAGTCTTGGCTGAAGACTGTCACCGAGGCCACTTTCGGTAGCAAGGGATGGAAAATTTAACCCAAACTAGTTTACACAAAAAGGGTAATTATTGGCTTCCGCAGTTGAGAAATCAAAGAATGAGACCCGCCTTAGCCTACACGGCATTCAAGCCTCAGATGATGTCCCTGGGACCTTGTTCTCTTCACATCTTCACCTTGTCAGCCTCTGGGCTGGCTCCAGCATCGGGCTTTGTGTAAGATGGTGGCTTCAGTCCACGCATCTCCTTAGGGAAAAGAGTGAGTTTCTTTCTTCGGACTCCCAGAGAAATTCTTTATTGCGTGTCACTGGCTCTAAGTGGGACACATGCTTATCCTGAACAATCTCTGGGGCCGGGGTAAGGTGACTCAAGTGATTGGCCCCGGCCTAGTTGTGTGCTCCTCCCCTGAGACACACCCAAAGCACATGGGCGTAAAGGAAAGGGTGAGTAATCTTTAGAATATAGGTTGAACTGCTGGAAGAGAGACTTCAAATACGGTTGGCGTAAGAACGACAGAAGTTCCTTTCTCTCTCACCTGTCTTCGGGTAAGCAGCCTGAGCCCAGATTCCTTCCTCTCTTGCTTATTCACTGTTCATAGGGATTGTGCATTTGTGTGGCTTGAGACACTCCACTGCCTCTACCAGCCAGCCAGTGGAAACAGAAAAGAGAGAAGAGAAGGGCTCCCTCTACTTCTGGTTAAAGACATTGCCTCTCCCCACTTCAGCCCTACTGGTCCGTTACTTGGCCAAACATAGCTTCCAGGAAATGTAGCTTCCCCTCCCCTCCCCCCCTTGGCTTTCCATGTCCCCAGATAAAAAGCATAGAATCTTTAAACATATAAGGAGATCATGACCATGAGGGGGCCGTTAGCAGTCTCTACCCCAGTCTATTCCTTGGGTCAACCACACGTCTATGTACCCTATTCTTCAAAGCTTGGAACGCCCTCTCCCTCAGGGTCAGGGCTGGATGTGGTTCTTTATGGCTCAGTGCCCTGTGAACTCGTATGCAAGCTGTCCCACATACCCCATCTACGACAGTCGGTAGGAATAGGATAACACAGTAGGAACCCCTGTCCACATTAAGGAAAAATGGGAACCCCCCCCGAAACCACTGGTTGGCCGCCATCACCAAATCCTGCTGGGCAGAAATTGTGACGATTCCCAGGGTGTGGAGCCAGTTCCTTGGATGACAGCCCTTTCTCTAGGACTGTCCCTCCAGGCCCCGGTGGTCCCCTCTTTGTCTACTACCTTCCGTGGCCAAATCCAAAGCTGGCATTGAAGGTGCACCTGTCCCGGGGCGATACAGTCAGGCAGCCCGCTTCCTGCTGGTGTGGGTTTGGTGGCAAGAGGTTAGTTGCTTTTTCTTTTATGTTTCATTTCAATTCCGTGAGAACATATGGTTTATATTCAGGTGTACCATAGAGTAATTCAACAGCTCCATGCATCACCCCGTGGAGGCTGGGTGTCCCAAGGAGTCAGCCATGAAGGCTTTGTGCTGGCTGGGCTCGGGCTTTCTTTGGTAACACACACATCCCCCAGAATCTTACTTGGCTTTCTGCCTATTTGCTCCCAGCTCTTCTCATGGGCACATATTTCATATTTTAGCCTAAAAACTCTGGTCTTTCATTCAGCAGCCTGTCTGCTATCCCTGATCAACTCCCTCTGAACTTGAAGCCAGCGAAGACATTCAGCTCGGATTGGAAGGCAATATCCTGGGCCTGGTCTTCGCCGTTGAGCTGACCGTCACCGTCGGGGGGAGAACTCTTCGTTGAAAGTGCTTGAGAAAGACTAGTGTCCATAGTCTTGTCTCCTGCCAATGCTACCTCTTCAAAAACGTCTTCTGTACGTGCTTCGGTTTGCAGTACAGAAGCGGTTGGAGTTTTCAGCCCTGAAACACCGCAGACAGAAGGCTTCTGCTGGCTTGCTGGCTGTCCCTCTCATCGCTGCCTGCGTGCTGGCGAGAGCTCTCGGCTGGCTCACGGAGGACTTTGCTGAGAGTGGCAAGAAGCAGCCAGAGAACATGAGCATTCTGAAATAGTCACTCACTTTCCTCCAGCTCCAGACGTCTTTGCAGGGTACTGTGGGAAGCAGCTTATCAACCGCTTTCGCATGGGACAGCAAGGGTCCCCAGCTCCCCGGCCTGCAATATTTGTGTGTTGAGAACCTATTTTAAGTTTTGTTACCTGTAGTACCTCTCTTGCAGGTACACAATTCTGTATGAATTCCTATATAGGCTTTCCTCCCATAAGAGAGCCCTCATCCCAAATAGCGGCCCAAGTAGACTCTAGGTTATTTTCTCTTTCATTCAAAACTCAGTCATAAATAATCCAGGGCGGCTAGACAACTGTGTAGCCTTGGGATTTAGGCCCCCTCTGTCCTGTTGCTCTGACACCCCTGGGGTCTTGCCCTCATCTGAAGGGTACAGATTGGCTTAACTCCAGTTAACTCGACTGCTGAGAGCAGAAGGCCCCGCCAGCTGGAGTGCATCCTCCTGGCCACCAGCATCCAGAATGCTGTGGCTTTGACTTTCTCTTGCAACTGTAAATCCTAATTAAAACACGTTTTTCCTTGATGATTCTATCTGGGAGGTATTATTGTTGCTCACAAATCTTGCTTGGGCCCCAATATTGCCTAGCAATATTGACTTCATGCCAAGCAGGGGAGAAGGAAAGAACGAGGCACACGCCTTCTGAGCGGCCCAGCTAGAAATTGCATGTATCACTTCTGCTAACACGTCACCGGGCAGAGCCCGGGCACACAGTGTGCCTCGCTGCACGGTGTCTGGGAAAGGTGGTCTCTGCTCTGGGCAGGCATGCTCTCAGTGAGGGGAGTTCTAGACCTATAGAAGGGGAGAATGGGTATTGGGGGATAACTGGCAGTCTCTGTATGGGGGTGATCCCCTAAATGAAGGGGGTGGTGTGGATTGTGGGGAGCTAAAAAGGAGCAGGTGTCTACCACAGGGCCTCTCCTCTGTGTGCCCCAGCCCCTTCTATGTCCTTTCATCACTCTGATCTAATTGTCTGTGTGTGTGTCTGTCACTGCTGTCCCTGAATGCCCCATCACACAGGCTCTGAGGTCAAGGCATCTCTGATGCCGCCCGCATTCCCAGCTCCGAGTGTACGGCTGGCACTTAACAGGGACCCAGTAAAATGTCTGTGGATGAAACTGAGGTGGTAATAGGTGATAGGTATTCCTGGATAAACTCCCCCCTCCCTCCCTTCTCTCAGCATCTATTATATAAGGTCCTGGGAAGCCAGTGTCTTTAGTCAGACAAAAAGACACAGCCTTTTCACTCACGGGTCTTAATGGCTGTGAGAGGCGTCTCTCACACTCCTGGGTTTTCTTGTCTGAAAAACAGACACTGTCCAACTTCGTCAAAGCGCTCCCTTCCTTAGGCATTGATGACACACTGACACATTGGAACTTTCAGCGTCTCCTCTTCTGAGCCTCCCAGAGACGCTGCCGCCTGCGGTCATCTGTGCTTTGGGCCAGCTCGGTGTCGCTTTCCCTTTAGTCTGGCAACAGCGTCTTGCCTGGCGACTACTCTCCGTGACCCTGGAGGGGCTGCCAGTCATAGGACAGTGTCCCCACCATCCTGGGAAGAGCACGTGACACAGGCGGGCCAGCCCAAGAGCTCTCTCCCTCTGGCCCCGGGTCGTCAGGCAGGGTCAGTGAGATTCGGTTTGTGGATCGAGAGACGTGAGAATGTAGATTTGGGGCTGCCAGCAACCGTATTTCACAAAAGGAGAGCGTCTATGTGAGAAACTAACCCAGAGGGAATCAGAGGGAAGGAGCAAGTGAGACAGAGTCCTGTCCACATCATTCGAGTTTTTGGCTTTAGCGATTGCCTGAAGCCGGATTCAAAACAGTCCCTCATTTGCCCAAACGATACAGTATTAGCGCTCTTATCCAGCGTTCAGGTCCGATAAATGATTGGTTCCGAGGCAAATCAGTTAACTTTACGACAGCCGGGAAGCAATCTGATTCAGAAATTTTCTAGATTGTTATGATTTTCCTCCTAATCTTTTTCGAGTTGCCGTTCCCGCACTTGACTGACAGCAGGTTTTGTGATTCACATTCCAAAGCACTTAACCTAGTCTTCGTAGGAACAGAACTTTCTTTTTCTGTGCATATTCCACCAGTTCATGCACTAGTTAATTAAATTAGATTTAATTGTTCATGTAATTGCATAATTACAACATGTACAGTGGGAGTAAGTAACTTCGATAGAAGCTCGGCTGACTCCTGGTAAGCCTACGACTTAACCGCCAATGGCAGAAGGGCCAGCCAGCTCAGCCGTATCCTCCCGGCCACCAGCATCCAGAATGCTGTGGTCTTCGACTCTCTTTTCCTCTCTTGCAACTGTGAGTCCTAATTAGAACTTGTTTTTCTTTGATGATTCTTTCCGGGGGATATTATTGCCGGTCACGAATCTCGTTTGGACCCCAATACTGCTTGGCAATCTTCTACTGCATTTCTTTGGCCAACAGAGGCTCTTCCCCTCTCTGCAATGACTATTTCTTTTCATTTATACTTTTTAGTGAGTGGGGGGTGGGGCAGAAGGAGAGGGAGAGAGAGAATCTTAAACAGACTCCATGCCCAGCACGGAGCCCGACGAAGGGCTCGATCCCACACCCCTGAGATCATGACCTGACCTGAAATCAAGAGTCAGCCACTTAACTGACTGAGCCACCCAGGCACCCCTCTGCAATGACCATTTCAAACCTCCTCTGCTCTCCTCACCCCTCCAACCTTTCCATCTTCTCCTTTATGTCTCAGCACAACAGCTTGCCTTTTATTTCATGGACAAAAGAGAAAACATCAAACATAAATTTCCAACCTACCTAGGTGCTACCCCTGTCATTTCTTCTTGCTTTCCAGTTACATAGAGAAGCTGCCCCCACTCCTGTTTCACATGTTCTGGACCCCAGCCCATGGGGACTCCCACTCTTTCCAGCCCTTCATCCACTTCCTGTCTATGGCTCCTTTCCCCCACTGTCAGGTACACTCAATTTGCTACAACATGCAGCGGATCTGTCTGTGTCTGGCCTCTTGGCCTCCGTTCCTCCCTCTGGGAAAAATGTCCTGGGAGGCCGTGGGTCCTCCTAGAGATCTCCTCAGCCAGGTATTCCTCAACTGTCCAAGGACAGAAGGCGTGTGGCCATAACCTACCCAAATAAGCTCCTGCTTCCCTGAGACTTTGAATCTTGAACAGAACACAAAGGAGAAAAAAAACCAGAATCCTTCCTTCTGTGGCAGTGACAGGGAAAGACTGAGGAGTGGCTCCCTCTGCTGAGGTCTGGAGTCTCCTGGCTCCCATCTTGGAGGAGCAAGGTTAGCTCTCCACATCAGCTTCCTTTCTGAGCTTCCCCCAGTCTTCCGACACACTCCCTTCCTGCCTAACTTAACCTGGGTTCTCTGTTGCTTGAAATCAAGGACTCCTAGTCCATGATGCAGCATATTAAAAAGCCAACCAAAAAACCAGAACCAAATGCCCCAAATCTCTCTTGACTCCACGTCCCTTCCCAAGTGACCCCTTTCTTTATTCTTCCCTTTAGAGTCCTGCTTAAAAGAGTTGTGTGTGCATTTGCTGTCTTCGATTCTCCCCTCTGACTCCTCCCTCAGTGCTCTCCTGTGGGTTCTGCCTCCAGCGCCGTGCTAAGGCTGCTTGCCCCAAGCGCCCCGAGTCCCAGCAATGTCCCAGTTTCCCTTTTTCCTTTCTGGCTGCTGCTTCTCAGTCCTTTGCCACCTGGTTGGTTACTCATACTGGGTCCTGGGCTGTCTTTGCTACACTCTCCCTGAAGACCTTATTTATTCCTGTGACTTCAGCGACCCCTGTGCCCATGATGGCCAGACCTTCCGGGAAAGTTCTAGATGTGCAACTCGCCTCTCCACCTGGTGTCCCAGCATGCCCCGACTGAACTCCTGAGCACACCATGCTTGCTCCTCTTCTGGCAGATTCTGAGTCGCAGGAAGTGGCACTTAGCCCATGGGGTCCTAAACCAGAGCTTCCCCCCTCTACTAAAGCAGTCAACAAACCCAACTCCTGCCCCACACCAGGAGGTCCTAGCTTTTAGTTCCAGAACCTCACACAGGAGGAGCTCGATAAATATTTGATCAAATGACTGATAGCGGCAAGAACACTCTGCAGAATACTTTCGCAAACCCCATTTTCCCCACAGCCTGGGAGGTAGGTATAATTACTGTCACTGCGCAGATGAGGAAACCGAAGCCCAGAGACGTGAACAGTTTTCCTGGGCGTGGGATCGCAGAGCAAGTGAATATGCGGGGGCGTGAGGATGGCAACTGATGGTTGACTCTCCACCCTGGCTCGCCCTGGGCAGCCTCCACAGCCAGAGAAGCTTCTCTGCCAAACCACAGTTGGAAGAAGAGGACCAGCTGGCCAAGGTGCCAAGGCCAGGGTGATGCTCAGAGACCCCGGTGGCAGGTCCAGCCAGGCTGCCTCTGCAGGTGGACACCGAACTCCAAGCCGCCTCCCTGAAACATGGCGTTGAGGTTCTCAGAGGGCTCTCATATGACCGGGAGCTGGGAGCCCCTGGGACTGGCACCAACTCTCAGTGTAACCCCAGGTAGCTTATCCCTTCTTGGGGCTCAGTTGACTTCCCTAAAAAGGGAATATGAATAAGATTCCTGAGATGTGAAAGAAGGGGCCCTAATTGCTAGACAGGAACAGGAGTGTGTTAGTGGTCTCAGCAAACAATCTCCCATTTGGCCCCTTTGGGCAGGATGCCCCCGGCAAGCTGTGTGTGGTGGGAGGACAGTGCCTGGGGTCTCCACTTGGACATCCCATTACCCTCCAGTGCTCACCACCCCCTCCATAGCTGTCTGGGCGAGTCCTTGAAGACCCCACTGGAAAGGGGTGCTTAGGGCAGTCTGAGTCTTCCTGAGCAGAACCCCACCCACTCAACCAATGAGTGAACCCCAACTTTAAGCTGTAACTGACCATGGCAGGAGGGGCAGAGGAAGTAGGGCCAAGGCTTCCAGCCAGGCCCTAAGCAGCAGGATCCCAGGCTGGAGGGGGTGGGAACAGGGAGGCAGGGATGCCTGTGTTAAAAGTCAGGTGGGGAAGTGTGAGGTCATGACCTTCAGACCCCAAATGCTGTGTGTGACAGGTATCTCTTGTCTCCTTTGGTCTATGAGATAATCTGATGAGGGGAAGTTCAGAGCTGCAGACAGGAATACTAAGGCTGGGGTGTGGGGGGGTGTCCCTGCATGCAGAGAACATACCAGGTGGTGAGGTGGGGGTGGCTGGGTGTGAGGTACCAGCCACACCTGCTGCCTAATGCTGCACACCCCTGCTCTGGGCTAGGTGCCAGGCTAGGGGCTGCGGGAAGGTTGAATGGTGCACATCCCTGCCTGGGCTTTCCACTCTCCACCTTGCTCCAAGGGCTGAGGGGATTTCTGCTGACCCTCTCCTGACGCTCTGGCCTCGGAGCAGGGCTGGGAAAGGCTGGAGAGGTGAGGCTGGGCTTTGAGGTCTTCCCAAACTGGAGGAGGAGCAGAGAGGCATTACCTTCTGGGGGCACTGGACCAAAGGGGTGTAGATCCCTCAACAAAAGGTTAGGCAAGCAAATCAGGGGTTCCCAGATCTAGAGTCAACAGAGAGTCAACACTGGGACCCAGTTCTTAGAGACTGGGGCCCAGAGATGGGACACGTTCTTCTTAGAATGAAGCCTTCGGGATGGGTGGCAGGAACCTCTGGAGAGTTGAAGGGGCCGAGGGCAGGCCCGTGTGAGTGGCTGCCTGTTGCACCTCTGTGAACCCCTAGCCAGGCCAGTGGCTGTCAGAGATTGGGGGATGTAGGGGTAAAGGGGGCCTGACCAGGAATTCCCCAGGGCCTGGACTCTTCCTGGAGTCCTGCTGCAGAAAGGGATTGAGGGAGGGCATTTTGGGGGCTACAGGAAGCAGTGGGATGGGGTGCCGGCTCAGATGGGGTTGGCTCACCCTCTCACGGTCATTGTGCATGCCAGCTGTTGGGGTCCATGGGGACAGGCTGGTGATTGAATGACCGGGAGTGGGGTTGGACTGGGGGACAAAGGTGGGGATAGGGACATGGGTGGGGGAAAGGGTGGGAGAATACAGGCTTTGGGGTCGGGTCTAGGGACGAAATTCTGGAGATGGTGTCTCCCAGGTTGGGCCCGTGGGGGCCAGGTGGAGGGCTCTGGGGACAAGGCTGGCAGAGTGGAGGGGCCATGGAGGCGAAGCTCAAAGGACCAAGGTCGTCTTGGAGTCTGGGAGAGTGGAGCTGGAAGGATGGGACTGTGGGGTTCAGGGCTTGAAGAACTGGGGCACGTAGGGGCGGAACTATGAGGGACCCGGCCTGGTGTCCGAGGGTGGGTGGCCCTAGAGCAATGGGGTCTTGAGGGTGGGGTCGGAAGCCGGAAATTTGTGAAGGGCGGGTCCAGGATGACGAAGGACATGGGGCGGGGCCGTGAGGAAGGGGGTCGCTGGAGGACCTGTGGACCTCGGTGAGGGGTGTGGTGCTGGACAACGGGGACCGAGGGGGTGGGGCAATGAGGAAGTGGACTTGGGGGCTGGGTCGGGGGCTGGAGCGCTGTGGGGAGCCGAGCCTATAAGACTTGGGGTGGGGGGCAGGTCGGGAAGATGAGTGTCTTGGGGGTTCGCTGGGCAGGCGCGAAAAACGGGGGATCGTGGTGGGGGCGGGGCCGAAGAGACGGGACAGTGGAGACCTGCCCTGAGGTCGGGAAGGAGGACTGGGGGCTCGAGGGACTGTGGGCTGGGGACAGCGCGGGAGCTGAGGGGCCGTGGGGGCGGGGCGGGCCGGGTCCCGGGGGGGCGGGGCCGCGGGGAGGGGGCGGGGCCGGGACGCCGACGCGGGCGGTGGAGCGCGGGGGCGGGCCCAGGTGAGCGGGGCCGCCGCCCCCTGCGCCCCTCCTCCTTCGGCCCCGGAGCCACCCCTGGGCGCCACCCGGACGCTGGCTCCGCGGGCCAGGGGGACGGCGGCGGGCGGCGTCTTCGGCCCGGTCCGGTCCGGCTCCGGCTCCATCTTGGGCCGCTGCGCCGGGCACCTGTGGCGGCCCCAGGAGCAGCGCTTCCGCCGGCCTGCGCGGCCCCGGGCGGGCGAGAGGGTGAGAGGCCGGCTGTGTGCGTGCCCGTGGTTGGGGGGAGGGTGGTGGGATGGGCGGCGCCTTCCCTTCCTGCGCCCCAGAACCCCACTCCTCACCTCTTCGTGCGCTCGGACCCCCCGCCTAGTGCTCAGCGGCCCCACGGCTGCATCCCCCCTCCCATCCCTCCTCTCATTGCCTGTCCCATCCCCTCTTCCACGGCTCCTGCCCATCCTCCCATTTCCAGCACTCTGCCCTGGACCCTGGGTTCTTCTGCCTCCACCCCCGCTGCTATCGCTGTCCCCTCCCATTCCTCCTCCCTTTTCTACCCCTCCCCCTCCCTCCACCCTTCCCCTTGGCCCCCAGCCCCAAACCTCCCTTCCTTTGCGTTCCTTCTGCCCTCCATCCCTACCCTCTTGCCCCACAGCCTTATCTTCCCTCAGTCTGTGCTTTTGCTCCTGGGAAGATCTGTAACCTAGTGTTGAGGACTTTCTCTCTGAGTCCGGTGGGCTTTGTGCTGAGGGGCGGGAAAGGGACCCCTGCTCTGGGGGAGAGGGTACGGTGTGGTGTTCAGGCCTGTGGCCCCACAGCCAGAGGCGGCCTGTACGTTGGGCGTGCAGAGTGCAGCTGTGGGGATGCTGTTTCCTGAGGCTCCCACAGTAAATGGGCCTGTGCGGCCGCCTCTGATGTGGCCACGGGTGGGGCTCCGGCCCATGCTGGTGCAGGGGTGCTTGGGTGCGCGGGGCCGGGGAGCACGCAGGTAGGCAGCTACCCGGGCTGCCTCGGGTTTGGGGCACCTGGGCCTGGAGTTTACCTTCTCCACCCCAGGTGCCTCCCGGGAAGTATGGGCAAATCATCCTCAGGGGAGGAAGCTCTGGGGCTGGTGGGGGCCTAGGCCTCTCTCTGGGGAGCAGTGCTGGGTCCTTTGGGCCTTTGCCCACAGTTATCCTAGAACCCTTTACTGGTACAGCTTGTGACCTGAGCATTTTGTATTTAAGGCCCCCTCATCCTTCTGTGATGGGCAGATTTTGTCCTCTCCAAACACTCCCCCTTGGTAGCTCAGGAATGCTCCTTGCAGCCTTGCCCATCTTTGGCCTTGAGTGGTCCTGTCAGGCCCCCTTGTGCTGCTGGGATGAATGAGACCACCTGCTGGAGGTTGCCACACCCCCACTATCCAACCAGGGGTTCCTGTGGCGTGTATCCCTACCAGGTCCCTGAGGGGTAAGGTCCATATTTTAACATTGGAGCAGTTTCCCCTCCTGACCACATGGGCTTGCTTTTCCTGTTTCGGTTTTGCTGGAAGCAGAAGTCATCATCCAAATGCCTATCTCTTAACAAGAGGAGATGGCTATGGACGCCACAGGGTGGTCTGAGCAGGGCCTGCCTGCAGCGGCTTTGGTAGTCCCGCTGGCCACACTCCCAAAGGCCTGGGCTCCTCTGCGGCGTGATATAGCGGGAGCTAGAATCTCTGACCAAGTCAACCTAGCAGTTCTTCGGTGGGGCCAGTTTGGAAGGTTCTGCAGAACTGGGAGGTTTTACTCAAGGTAACATTGGTTGATTGCTGGTTGTTCTTCCACTTCCTGAGCGGCAGAGCCGAGGCAGCGGGAGAGTCCTGTATTGGCCACGAGACGCGGCTGCCTTGCAACTCCGGCATTAAACGGGGCAGGAGAGAGGACAGTAAGGTGTCATCCAAAGAACACCGGGGGTCTTGGATAGCTCCATGTGCCTGTCATTTATTTTGTGCTAAAACGTCTTTCTAGCGTCTGTTTGGGGTGAACCAAGAGCCTTTTCCGTGGTTTTTAAGGCGGTGCGCGTGCCATTCAAGGCAGTTTGAATACAGACTCCAGGCTTGGGTGCGCGTGCATACGTGATGTACAAGCATGGGCGTGTGTAGCCTCCCAAATTAAGTTTTAAAATAGACTGGAAAGCTTAGTGCGGTGATGGAGACACTGGGGACCTGGGGGTGACTAGGTCCTAGGTTGAGATGAAGACAGGAAGGACTGGGAAGCAAGACGAGGCTCATCTGTGGGGTGCCTCAATGGCTTCCTAAAAGGGCCTTTTGTCCCCCAGTCCTAGTCCCGGTGATACCTGAGCACGGGTCACTCCTGATGGGAGTCGCTGCTCAGACAGCCTCTATGCCATCATATTAGGCTTCACGGCAAGCTTGCAGTGGGCGTGTACTTCTGGTTTGCAGACTGGGCAAACTGAGGTGCAGGGAGCATAGGTGTCCACCTGAGGGCATGTGCACGGGAAGGAGAGGAATCCGGGTTCAAAGCAGACCCTTTGCCCTGCCTGCTCACCCACGGCTCCGAAGCTCATTTGGTCAGCTCCTCTCGCTCCCTGGGAGGCCCCTCTTCTTAGCGATGGGGGAGTGGGAAACCTCCTTTCCCTGGGATAACCTGAGTGACTTTCCTCACAGTACTTCCGTCCTTCAAGGCTGGGAAGGCCAGGCTGTAGGAGAAATAGCTTCTCGGGGTTCAGCTGTGGCCTCTCTGAAATTTCTCAGCTATTCCAGGCCTCGGTTTTTGTCACCTGCCATTTGTGGAGGTGAGGTGAAGAAGGGAAGCAACAGAGAACCACCCGCCCTGGGGTCTCTGTGGTCACTGCTCTCTCTGGGTGATGCCTAGTCTTGGTGAGGCAGCCATGTGGTAAGGGGGCTAACAGCGGGACCCTTGTCACTGGGGGCTTCTCGCTAGCTCCTGGTGGGGTCTGGAGCTCCTGGAGCCTCATCCCACCTGTTTCCTCAGGGGGGGCAGGGCCTGACCTGGCTCTCTCTGGCCCCACTCCCTAGAAGGGTTTCGGGTTGGTGGGGTTCAGCCAGAGGCTGTGTAGGCTATCCAGATAGGGCTTTCCTGGCGTGCTGGGACCTGCAGCTGGGTGCTTGTCTGCCTGCCGGGGACTCGTGGTGACCACGGCTTCCCCAGCTAGCAGGGACATCTCCTGCCCTCCTGACTCAGGCAGCCTAAGAAACTGCTAAGAAGCGGGTGGGGTGGGGTGGGGGTCCAGGCCTTGTTCCCACTCATTCCCTTGTTCCACGGGCATGTCATGGCCACCACTGCAAGCGTCAGATGCTGTGTTGGGTCCTGGGGCTTCAGCCCAGTCAGGGCAACAGGAAAGTAAGGAGAGGGCCACAGTGCAGGGTGTTAGGTTCCAGGGCAGAGGTCTGTGCCATGCTCAGACACTCCCGGCTTTGATTCCTGGCTTAGCCGCCTGCCAGCTGTGTGCCTATGGGCCAGTCGGGACACCTCTCTGAGCTTTGGCCTCCTCGTCTGTAGAATGAGGTTGATGATGTATCTTACGCGGCTGCTCTGACAGTTACAGTGAAATGAGCCAGTGCGTAGACAGGGTGTGGCACGTGCCCGGCACAGGGTGGGTGACGGGGCACTAGGAGCTGTTCTTTGTTACCCTCATCACTGTGACTGTTACTGGCTTTGTCGCCCTTCTCTGTGTATGCATCCATCTTAGAGCTCCTTGAGGGCAGGGCCTGGGTTCTCGTCCTCCCTTGGCTACTCGTCCTTTTCTTGACACTAGGGACCAGTCTGGCTTTGGCCCCAGGGAGCATCCAGGAGGGGACGCTCCCGTGTAGGCTGGAGCTGTGTCTAGAGCAGCACAGTCCAGTAGGGGAGTCACTAAGCACATGGGGCCTTTACATTTAAATGGCTTACACTGACGTGAAATCAGAAAGCTGGTGTCTCTGTCACGCTAGCCACCCGTCAAGGTCTCAGGAGCCACACGTGGCCAGTGCTGATCGTACTGGGCAGTGCAGAGTAGACTGTCTCCATCCTCATGGACACCATGCTGAACGGGACTCCATAGCAAGGTTTGCACTCTCAGGGGACTGCAGCTCCGGAAGCGTCCTCACTGTTGAACAGCCAGCAGCTGTCTCTGGAGTGCTGGGGCGCAAGAAGTTGGTAATGATACAGAAACTGAGTTCCTGAGAGCCCTTCCCTTGTTCCCTTTCAGGTGGCCTTGCTCACCTGGCCAAGGCTGTTGGTTTCTTGGTAGTTCTTATCAGCGCAGGGGTGGAAGGGCAGGACGGGGATTGCCCAAACTGTGCTTCTTCCCCCACCCTGTTTCTCCAGCTGGTCCTGCCTGGCAGGGGGCAGAATCCTCATTCACAGCTTTGGCAGGGGCCAGGCCGACCCAGATGCTCTGACTCCCCCCCACCCCTTACTCCCTCTGGGGCCCTGCCCAGCCTCCAGCCCACTCCTCCCCCGTGTGCCTCCGCCTTGTGCTCATCCTGTTCCTTTTCCCCTAGCTGCTACTCCGTCCTCTCTCTCCAGACCCCACTGACATGGCTGGGTTTCCAGGAGGCCTTTTCTGACTGCACGTGCCAAGTGAGCTCTCCTGGAAATGCCCTCTCTCAGACCCCATTTTTGGCATTCAGCCCTTTCCCCTGTGGCTTTACTGTTGTTTTCTCTTGTTCTCTCAGTCAGTCACGTGGCAGCCGTTCTGAGTGGCAGCCAGTGTCAGGTCAGTGCTGGGTGCTGGGTAGATGGAGGGGCACAGGCCACAGGCCTGCTTTGACAGCTGCAGATTGGGGGGTGGCCCATAGCTGGCCAGGTTGTTCTGTGCAGGCCAGACGGTGCTCAGCCAGAGACGGAGCCAGCCCAGCTTAGGAAAGCTTCTCCGGAAGGAGACGCTGAGGTTGAAGGGGCCAGTACCGACTCTAGGCTGTGGATGAGTCAATGAGCGGGTCTGGAGGGGTCTGTGTGGCTGGAGGAAGGGACAGGAATGGCAGAGAGGGAGGGAGGCAAGGAGAGTGTGGGCCTGCTTGGCAAGAGGGAATTGAAATTTTATGGAGGGCATGTCTGACTGGTGATATTAGACACATTCCCGAAGGCACAGCCAGATCCAAGCTAGCTCCGTGTCTCCCAAGTCCAGAGCCTGGCATGCGGTGGGTGCTCTGGAGATGGCCGTGGAACGAGTGAACGCATGCCGAGCGCATTCTGCGTGTAAAGGGCCGATGCGTGGGGCCTCTCCCTATCCCTGCAGCCGGAGGTGGGAGTCAGGAAAGCCCTTTCCCCTTTACAGCTGCCCAGACTGAGTCCCAGAGACATGACAGCTCAACCAGGCCAGGCCTGAGAGGGTGGGGAAGGGGGTGGGGGGAGAACCCAGGGCCATTCTCAGCATGTCCTCTGTTCATTGTTCCTTCATCCTCCTTTGAGCCCCAGCTCCATACCAAGGAGGCCCGAGTCCAGAGCAAGATGGATAGGGACAGCTTTGGGAGGGACCAGGCTAGTATTTGCCAGTCAAGCTTTACTGGTTATTAAAATATTGCAATACTGCTGTGCTCATTGACTAAGAGCTGTTGTCCCAAAGCCCCCGCCCCCAGAGCTGCCGTCCCACCCCAAGTTCCCAGCAGACTTGGCCTCTCCCCTGGATTCCCCTCTCTCCACAACATGCAGTAGTGAAGACTCCACCGCCGGCGTGGCGGATGGTCTGCAGGGCCCTGTGCCAGGGCTGGTTCTAATCTCCTGGTGCTGGTTATTAGATACTTGTAGTGACATCTTGCAGTATAATGTGTGATGATCTTAGTTTGAAGCGTCTGCTGTCCTGTCACTGTTTTGCTCATGGCTCTGAGCCAGCAGACATGCTGGGGCTGCAGCTGTCCCCCCGGTGTGCCTAGCACCATGCGAGTCCAGCTCAGGTGCTGCCCGCGATTCAGCTCCATTCCCTCCCCCTGTCTCCCCTGCAGGCCGCCATGAGCACCAGCCGCCCCCAGCCGGGTGCGCAGCCTCCCCGGAGCCCCCGCCCGCAGCCCCTGTCCCGGAGCTCTTCCAGCCTGCTGGGTGAAGGCCGGGGGCAGAGACCAGAGCTCCGCAAGAGTGCCAGCAGCACCGTATGGCAGGCGCAGCCTGGCGAGGCCAGCAGCGGACCGCGGGGCCCAGAGGAAGAGGAACGGCACCCTGAGAGCATGGAGCAGGCACAGGCCTCCAGCCCCCGGCCCCAGCCCTGCACTGTGGTCCACTGGCGGAGCAGCACTGTGGGCAACGTGTCTACCGCGGGCGGTGGTGATCTGTGTCGCCTGAGGGCCCCTGGTGCCGCTGCCATGCAGAGGAGCCACTCGGACCTGGTCCGTAGCACCCAGACCCGGAGCCACAGTGCTACCCAAAAGGCCAGCCTCAGTTGCTCGGCCCTTGGCAGCTCGCCTGTCCACAGGGCTCGGCTGCAGCCCCGCCGTACTTCCGGCCAGGGCGGCCAAGCCCCTGCAGGCCTAGAAAGGGACCTGGCTCCAGAGGAAGGGGCTTCGAACTCAGCCTGGACACTGGGAGAGAGCCAGGTGAAGGTAACGCCGCTAGACCTGGGCGGGACAGCTCCCCACAGCAGCAGTCCCCAGGCCAGGCCCAAAGCCACTGGGCAGCCGGCCACCACCTCCTGCCACGCCCTGTCCCCGGCAGCCCTGCTCTGCGGTATGAGGGAGGTGGGGACCGGTGGCTGCTGCCATGCCCTGCCAGCCCCAGGGATCCTGGCCTTTCCCAAACTAGTGGCATCAGTGAGTGAGTCTGGGCTGCAGGCCCAGCATGGGGTGAAGTTCCAGTGCAGGTTGCCTGGGGGGCTCCCTGGGCATTTCCACTGTTGTGCCCACCACCCTTGGGGTCCCACCGGGTTAGCCACGGAGCCTGGTGCCAGGACCAAGGATGTGTGGACCATGACCTCAGCCAGTGACTTGGCCCCTGTGTTGGCATCCTCTCTGTCAGCCCAGGATGCTGGGGTGCAGGTAGCGCCCATGGCTGTCTGCAAGGCTGTGGCCACCAGCCCACCCCTAGAAGCCCCCGTGGCCCTGCACACATTCCCGGAGGTAACCCTGGGGGCCGGCCTGGAGGAGGCACCCTCCCCCGTGCGGGATGTGCGATGGGATGCTGAGGGCATGACCTGGGAGGTGTATGGAGCTGCAGTGGACCCTGAGGTGCTTGGCGTGGCCATCCAGAAGCATCTGGAGATGCAGTTTGAGCAGCTGCAGCGGGCGCCCACCAGCGAGGACAGCCTGTCGGCGGAGGGGCGGAGGGGGCCGCTGCGAGCCGTCATGCAGTCCCTGCGGCGCCCCAGCTGCTGCGGCTGCTCCGGCGCAGCGCCCGAGTGAAGGGCCATGGCCCTCGGAGCTCTCCTGGGCCCGTGGACTCAGCCCTAGGCCAGGGACACGGGGGGCCCCGTGCTCCTTGGACCTACTGGCAGCCATGGATGTGTGTCTGCCGTTGGCTGACCGTAGGGCACAGGACTGCAGCCTGGGGGTCTCCTGCTCCTCGCAGTTGGGCTGGTTTTTAAGGGCTTGATTCCCAAGAGCCACATCTCTGCACATCGAGGCTCTGGACTTTGGGACAGACTTTCAGCACCGTGCAGAAGGGAGATCCTGATTTTTCTGTAAAAATACTCAACGTTTTGTGTAGTCTCTCCTCAGAACTCTGCCATGATTTCCGCCGAGGACTCTTGGTGGCTTTATTTTAAAGCAGTGCTGAGCTATAATGCATTCCTGACATGAAAGTTGGGGCCCCGAGTGACAGGGATGGGCTGGGTCTTTAGGGAAGGGCACGGACGTTGTTGAAGCCCTTCTGTGCCACACAATGTGCTTGTCACTCTACCTTCTGGAGCGCCCACCTCTTTGCCCCATTTCTGGATGAAACCACAGACATTTGGCAAGGCTGTAGCTGACAGGCCCGCGCTGGCCTGCTGGCGGGGGTGGGCTAAGATTCAAAGCCAAGGCCTGCAGCACGTGGCTGGTCAGTGCAGTGCAGTCACGAACAGGAAGAATTTATTGAGTCACTATTCAGTGCTGGGTTCTGTGGATTCCCTGGGGAATGAGACAGGCTGTCTGCACCCTTGCTGAGCTGACAGCGTGTGGGATGTGGGGGTGTATGTCGGGACCAGGGCACTGAGCATTACAGAAGGGCCAGGTGGGGGTGCTGCTAAGAGCAACCCCCCTTGTTGGTCACTGTGTCAGGGGCTGGTCTCAGGAAGGGGAGAACAGGTGGCTCCTTGGCCCCAAATATATTGGCAGTGCCTGAAATTGTACCACTGTCACCTCATTCCTTTGGCTTAAAGATTTATTGCCAGCTGGTGCGGTCCTTGGAAGGAGGCAAGGGAGAAATGGATGGGAAAAGGGAAGGAGCCTGGCGTGGGAAATGGCCAGAGCTGTGAGGCTGTGGGGAACAGGGAGGCCTGTGGGCCTGTTCTCCCAGCCCTGCCCTGGTGTGCTAACATGGGCCAGGCAGTGGGGGGCCAGGGATCATGGGGTGAGGGAGCCCAGGACACAGGCTTCGCACAGCCTGACTTCATTGCCCAAGGATCTCTCAAGCCCTGTGGAGTTTGGGAGCAGGCTTGTGTCCTCATCCTGGGACTGAGCACCGAAGATCCTAAGCTCCTGGGACAATCCGCCAACCCACCCTTAAGAGGGAGCCAGGTTAGGGTGCTGCTGAGGGTCCCCCGGCTTGGGAGGGTGGAGTCAGGGCCCACATGCAGTCCTGCACATGACCTGGCCCTGTCTACCTCCTGCACTGAGGAATCTGGGACCTGCCAACTGGCTTACCTTTCCCCACCTTAAGGCCCCCGTACTCGTGGTGGAAATGACTTCTGGAGCAGCGGGCTGACTTTTTAAAGCGGGTGGCACTCTAACGGGCCGAAAGAGCAAGGTGAGAAAGGCATGCATGCAGTCGGAGTGCCTCCCAAGGCCCCAGGATGGGGCTTTCTTAACCCCAAACATGCCTTTCCCACTCCTTGCTTAAAAATGACAGCACATCAGTACTGCTTCTGAGGGTGGGGCTGGGGCAAAGGGGGGTGATGTGGGCAGGAGGGGACTTCACCTTGCCCCCCTGTTAAAATGCGATCAAGCAGGTTTTCATGCATTCATCGGCTCCGGGCACTGTGCAGCCTGGGGGCCAGGGCCTATCTGTGTGTTCTATAGGGCAGACACAACACACTCGGGAGGGTGACACGTGGGTACCAGGCTGCCCTCATGCCTGGTGCTGCACAGGGGGCTCTGGGAGCCCCACCTGTGGGGACATGAGACAGGTGATGAAATGGAGTGGGGAGGACACCATCACATGGGCCACAGCTGAGCAGCGTCTTGAGGACACAGTGGGGCTTGACAGGTGGACAGTGGGGAAGGGCACATCAGGCTGACGGGACAGCTTGGTCAGAGCCATGGAGGTGCCTGTCCTGCCCATGCCATGGTGTCACTGCAATGCAGGCTGTGTCGGGGTATTTGTTGGGTTGGGACACTGGCAAGGGGATCCCTCATGGTGAGGCTCCTGGTGTGATGGAGGAAAGGGACTTCAGGGCTGCTGTGGAAAGGGTGGTGGGGCCAGATTTCATTTTAGAAGCATCCCTTTGGCTGTCATTGGAGAGATTAGTGTGGAAGAGGTGGGAGGCAGGGGCCCAGGGGGATGTGGGTGTGCAAGCCAAGGAGGGGCCTGTCAAGGGGAAATGGTAGGGGAGCTGGGGCTTGGGTGCACGTGCACACACACGCATACACACACACGCACATGCACACGCACATACGTCCTGCAGTGGATTTGGAGAGAAGGAGGAGTTCCAGGAGGCTGAGGTTTCCAGTTTGAGCAAAAGGAGGCGAGGCCACCACCTGGGACAAGGGGAGGCAGGTGAAGGGTCACATGCCAGGATATTTGGCTAGGACCAGTGAAACTCTTAAGAGACTTTCGCTGTCATATGCAAATTGCCATGAGTTCATTCTGTGTTCGGCTGATGGGTGCCAAGCGGCTCTGCCGCTTCCAGGCTGCACCTGGTGTGCCGGGATGGAGGGCTGGGCGGGGCCCTGAATGGGAAGGGCTAGCCAAACCTTCCACCCAGTTCATCATGCCCGAGATAAATGTTTGCAGGGTGGTACTGGAATCCAGGTGTGTCGTTAGGCTTGCTGCCCCGGCCGTGGCGCACGGGCCAGACTGCATAGCCTCGGCCGGTGGGCTTACCTAGAGTGACTGCAGCGGCATCCCTGAGTTTGACCTGGAGAAGAAACCCCTCACCCCCATCCCCTTGCTGTGGCCCCTCCCCGGCCAGGCCTGACCAGTTCAGGGACTCAAGACATGGACACCAGCTTAGTTTACAGATCTCCCCTCAGATTCCAGATTTCTGACCAGACTCTCTGGGTCCCCTTCAGGCCCTGCTCTGGGAGGTGGTGGATTTCATTACCTGTACATTTGTTTTGAATTTGAAATAAAGTATTGGAGGTCAGAGCTTTGCCAGGGAAGGGTCTGTGGTCCTGGCTGGTCTTGTTTTTTTTTCTGGTAGGTTTTGTCCTTTGGAGCATCCTAGATTCTGAGCTCCCTGACCGGCAGGAATCCCCCTCCTCCTTCTCCAGGGACTCCTCCCTTCTGTCCATTGTTCTCTCCTTCCTGGCAGCCTTCTGGGCCCTCAACAGCCGAAGCCCGGCTTCCTGGAGCTTATCACCTCTGGGCGTGGCCAGGACACAGGGCACACATGTCTTGCCAAGCCCCAAGCTGCTGTTACCCTCACAGGGAATCACTAGTCCACCCTGAGGGAGAAGCCACTGCTGCCAGAGTGCAGGCTTCTCCCCACTGGAGCTCACAGTGTGTCCGGGGTGCAGGGGTGGGTGGGTGGGGGTGGAAAAGCCGAGAATGGTCCTGTCACACAGTGACATCACTGCCCGTATCTGCTGGATTGGGTCTCTGTCCCCAGAAGTGCTGCATTCTTATTTCATGGGTGACCCACGGGGCCTTCCCAGGGCAGATCCTGACACTTCGGACCTTGCGGGGGGCGCTACAGCTTAGTGGTCTACAATCCGAGTTTGAATCCTGGATCTCATCCATAGCCACAAGAGCTCGGGCAAGTTACTGACCTTGCTGTCCTCGACTTCCTCACGATGATATGATGACAGTCATGCCTCCTTCTTCGGCTTGCTCTGCGGATTAAATGGAATTACCCACGTAAAGCAGCTGGCACTGAGTTGGGGCGCACCACACGTGCCAGTGTTGTGGGGTGGCACTTCCTTGGGCCTACTTCTGTGGCCACAGGCAGGGGCTAGCTCTTGCCAGGCCACCTTAGCTGTGATCAAGGTCCACATCCCATCGCTGTGGCCATTCCTCATTCAGAGCCCCCTTCAAGATCTTCACCTTGTGCTCCATACCCTGCTTAGGGGACGTGTGCTCTGGCCATGGCCTGAAACTCTGGTTTCCGGAGCCATGCTGAGGAGACTAGTCTGCGGCTGGGCTCCCAGAAGCTGGTGCTAGGATGACGATTCTAGATTGACTAAGGAAAGGGGAGTGGGGAGTGCAAGGTAAGGAAGGGATAGAAGCCGACAAGGGTGTGAGTTCAGATAGAGTCCTGGCCTTGGCCAGGGGAGGGGAGCCCTGGGGCAGTCTCTACCTCAGGTAAGGGTCACTGGAGCCAGGGGTATGTGGGTGGGGCAGAGTTCCGGACCCTCCTGGCTGTGGCAGGCAGGCTAGGAAGTTCCAGGAGCCCTGGAGCAGGTGTCTGCATGGGGTTGTAGGCCCTGGCCCAGGAGAGGGGTGCACAGAAACCAAGGGCGTCTGTGGGGCTTGGGGGCACACCCATGCACAAATGCATTCACGCCCTGGGCAGCCCCTCACCCAGTAGACGTGTGTGGAGTCCCAGGGCTGCAGAGTGCCCAGACCGTGTCTCCTTGAGCTGCTCTGAAGCGGTGGTCTCATTGTGTTCATGCTGAGTGACCTCGGTTATTCAAGTGCCGAGCTCTGCATTTGCCCACACTAAACTCCTTCTCCGTCATCATTCTGGCCTGACCCAGTTTTGTCCTCTGAAGCTATGACTAGGCCTTTATCAGTTTCCATCCAACTTGTCAGGCAGAGCAGGGCCACACACAGCCCAAGGCCTGTCACCGAGTCATCCTGTAGGTCAGTACTGGTCCCCAGGTGCCTATGAATCAACAGTCATCATGGGCAAATTCATTTAAGGGGAATTTGTGCAAATCCGGGCCTTCAACATGGGCAGCATTCTTCCGACCCAAGTCCCGGCCCAGGGACCCTCACATCCAAACAAGGACGGAGGGGAGGGGGCTTGACTCGAGTCCTTGTTCTTGGCAGAGCGGGCTCTGGTTCTGGTGATCGCTGCTTCCCTGGCTAAGACCCTATTTCTGTTTAACGAGCTGTTCTAGAAGTTAGATCTGCAGCAAGCTGAGAGTCAGACTACCTTGTAACCCTTTGGGAGATTGGAAACTGGTATCAGTGTCGGCAGGCCTCGCCTCCCCTCTTGGGGGCTCACCTGTGCACTTCCTGGGGGGTGAGTGTGAGGTGGGGAGCCTGGTGCTTGTCACAGCTGGCCTCTAGCTCCTTCCTCCTTGGGCCTTTCCCTCGGGCTGCTCACCCTTTTTTGCTGAGTCGTTCTAAAGCTGGGTGGGAGGTCTCCCTGAGGGGCTGGGAGAATGCGGGGCTAGTTTTGTTGCTGTGGTTACACAGAGATAATAAGCCATGGAAAACATTTCAGAAAAGTCGATGTTTGTTAAAGAAACCCAAACCAAATCGAAGTTGTGTTGGCCTATAGGATTGGGGGTGGACAAGTGGGGTCTGACTTTCTTACTCCAAGAGTTGGATAATCACTGCTTTTGCTCCCTTCTACAGAGACTTTCCGTGACTCATTCATCCTCTCTCCCCCTCCAAGCGTGGGGTGGCTCAGCAAGGAGGCAGGTCTGTACCCTGAAATGTGTGCTCCCAAATGGGTGTCCTAGAATTCATATGTCATGTCCCCACTTTGTAAGAGAGAATGTGGGAATCGTAGGAATATGGCAGTCCTCATCTGGGGCTTGGGATTGGTGAGTGTGTCCAATTTTAAGGTATGTGGCTTTTCCCTCACCCAGTCTGTTCTGGCCTGGAACTTTCCATTTCTGAAACTTTCCTGCGAAGAGACATAGCGTCCTCTGAATGTGGCCATGAGAGTGCAGTGCCTCCATGGGTGTCCAGACAGGGCCCAGGGGGAAGCCTCCGCCCTCGGTGTTTGTTCTCTGCACCCCCTGTTTTTTTTGAATCTCAGTTTCTCCCTTTTTCCCTTTTCTGTATCAAGTCCTCTCTGCCTTCTAGAAACCTTGTGTCTCCTCACTGTCCCATTGTCCTTGCCCCCGCTTCCTTCCCCTGTGGCGCCCTATTCCCCCTGCTGCAAACAGCAGTCCTGCTCTTCTTGTGGCCTGTGTCATTTCTCCCCCAGCCATGGCTGAGTCTGGGTCTCAGCATTCCTGACTTTCATGAGTCTGGGCTCTTCCTTCCCACCTGTCCATTCTCTCTGGGTGAAAACCAAATTATTTGAGCTTGTCAAATAGCTTCTGAGCTTCTGAGACTCCCCAGGCTAACCTGGGGTTGCTTTGTCAAGTTTCCATCACTTTTACCGGAAAAGTTATTCATGGTCCTGCTGGGTGAGTGGAGGAAATTTGGTTAGGCTGGATGGCACTCCATCAGTCCTCAGTTTTGGTGGCCCTTATTGGGGCCTGGCTGGGTAGGTCACCTGAGGGGCACACAAGATGTGCAGAGCCCATCTACTTGCTTTGGGTAGGCCATCTCCTCTTTCACGTTTTCAGACTCTTCTTGCTTGGCTTGTAGTTAGATTGGGGCATGGCCTGGGCCTCAGTGGGGACACACCATGCTGTCCCATCTCTGTGCCTCTCTCCTGTGTGGGACTGGGCTTGTGTCTAGGAGCCAGGGCTGGGGACCGGGGGAAGGAGACTTCTGTCTTTAACACCCAGGAAGATGCCCACTGAAAAAGCCTGAGCAAGGCCCAAGTAGGGAGCCTCACTTGGGGCTGGCATTTTCCATGGCTCACCAGGGAACCGAATTTGGGTGCTGGAGCCCTGCGGGGGAGGAGTGGAGTTGTCCCCTCATCCACGCCCACTGGGCCCCTTACCTGTAGCCTTTTGCTTTACCCTCCCTCTGTCCACTTCTCATTTTTAGCAGTCAAGGGTCTGGGGAGGTGGCAGCCAAGGGTGCCATTTTGTATTCAGGTCTTGTGGCTTTTGTAAGTCCAGCCTGCGTCCCTTGAGGAAGACTGTGTGGTTTGCTTTCTTTCCCGGCAGAGTTGGGGGAATTCAGAGAGAGGGGATAGGGCTTTTCAAGAAATTTCCAATCCCTGACGCCCTTCTTGTCCAATCCCCAGGGTGTGGTTCAGCCTCCTTCCTGGTCACACCCCTGGGCTGGGGAGGGAGTGGGCAGGAACCAGCAGGGCTGTGGTCCCAGGAAGGCTGGGACACACAGCTGGGCACTACCGAAGTCACCAGGAACACTGTCTGAGCCTTGTTGAAGGGCAGACAGCCAGGCTCCAGGTGGGATCCTGCTTTTATTTGAATTTTTGATATTTTGTCTTTCATTTTTTGCATTAATTCTGATTTTAAAATATTCATGAAAACATTATTTATCTTGACTACTGAGGATTTTTGCACCTAGTCCGTGCCTGGTGTCCTCCTATTCTAGGGCCAAGAGGCCCCCTTTCCTCTTCCAGCCCCACACCCTTACTCTGGCAGGTGCTGGGCGGCGCAGGGGAGGGGAGGGCTGGTGAGGGAGGGCTGGCTGCGGCGTGGGTCCTGGCGGCCCGGGTGGTGGGGTCGTGCAGGAGGGCTCCAGTGCTGGGGGGCACCGGGGCGGTGCGGCCCGCGGGAGGAGCTCGGGCTCCCCCTAGTGGTCACGGAGCCGCCCTTCAGAGGCACCTGGGAACGCAGGCTGGGAGCCAATGACCCTGTCCCCTCCCGGAGCAGCCTGGAGCTGCTTCCGGCCTGTCGCGCCCCAGTGCCTGCCGCTCCCTCTCCTCCGCCCTTCCTCGGAACGCTCCAGGACAACCTGAGCAGAAGATTCCCGATGGGAAGATTGAAAGGGAGAAGGTGGAGGGGGTGGAGTCCAGGCGGAGGTGGGGGCTGGTGGGGGGCACCTGCGGCCTTTGGAGGGGAATACAGCCTCATTTTACTTACACTTTGACTCCAGCTGTGAGTTATACAACCGGAGGGGGCTGGATGTTGGAGCCTTTGTCATTACACCCTAAACTCGGGTGTGTTTTCATTACCTTTCTTTGGCTTGCCTTTGTCTTGAAATTTACCTGGAGCCTCTAAACGGGCTCAGTGGTCCCACCCCAAGACGGTCCTCTTCCTGGGCCATGGGGAGACCAGGTGTAGACAGCCAGGATTGTGCCTTCCCTCAGGGGGCACTGACCCTGTCTGACAGAGGGAGGATGAGGGGCAGTGGGCTGAGAGGGGAGTCTGAGCTGGAGTTGACTGTCAGAGAGGGTCTGGGGTCTAAAGTTCCCTGTGGTGGGGGCTGTCCCGAGAGTCTTTATTCCTGTTATTTCCTGTCTTCACTGACTCTGGTCTCCAAGGCCAGTTGGGCATGCTAGAGGTGATGGTAGCCAAGAGAGAGATTGGAGGGAGAGCCTCATAACTGAAGTGTGGCTGAGGGGTGTGCATGGGACTGAAAGAAAATAGAGGGCTGGGCTTTCCTCCCTCAGTGGCATGGGGCTGGGGGTTGAAGGGGGGAGGGAGTGGCTGTGTCCTCGACAAGTGTTCTTCTCTCATTCCATGCCCACATGGCCTCTCTGAGGTGGTATCTCCCTTAGGACATTTTTGCCTCCAAGTAACTGAATTATGAACCAAAATTTGTCTAAACAATTAGGATGTTTCATTTCCCACTTAATTCTTAATTTCACCTAAGAATTCACTGGGTCATTTTTAGAGCAGGCTCAGTGGCTCAGTGAAGACATCAGGGATTCAAGTTCTTTCTATAATTCTGCTCCGTCATCTGCAGAGTATTAGTGAGGGCTGTCCTCATGGTCACGAGATGGTTGCTGCACCTCCAGCTATCACATTCTGATAGGAAGGAAGAAGCCAAAAATCTGCCACAAGAGGTTATTGGGGCACACAATCAACTGACTGAAAATATCAGCTTTTCGTAGCCTGTCAACGAATGAAGCCCACCACATTCGCACCCTGAAGAAATGGCAGAAGCAGTGACCAGGTTTTGCAAACATCGTCTTTTTCACTTCTCACGATTAGCCCCACTTCGCGATGACAGCTGAGGTTCAGAGAGGTCCGGTAACTTGCCCTGTTTTACGACCAGGACATGAGGGAGCTAGAATTCAAACTTCAATCTGTGTGACTCTAGGCCTGGCTTTTCATTTGACTTTTTGAAAATGAAAGGAAAACGTATTTATGATAAGAATTTCAAACAATACAGGCCTTGGGTTTTTGCTTTTAAACAGTATATGTTCATGATAAGAATTTCAAATAGTGTAAAGGGTACCGTGGAGATCTGCCTCTTGCCCCTCTTTGTAGTTTCCACTGTAATTTCTGTGAGTCCTTCAGGAAGTTTCCTCTGTAGTCACAAGCTCAGGCTTCTAAATATTTTATACAAATGAGATCAACTTAGATACCATTCTGCACTCATTTTTAAAAATTAATGCATCCTGCTAGTAATATTGCCATATATAGAGTGTACCTCCCTCGTTCTCCTGGGTATGTTGTATTGCATAGAATGCAAAAGTTATTATTATTAATTATTATTCCTGTTCTCTTCTGCTGGACTTTATGTTATTTCTCATGTTTTTTTACTCTTATAACAACCGCATAGAAATAAATTTCCTTGTATGTATTGTTTTGTGACCCTATGTAAGAATATCTGTCAGATGAAGATTTTTTTATCCAATTTTATATACAAAATGTCTATGGGCATTGGCCAATTGCTCTCCAAAAAGATTGCACCAGTAATAAATGAAAATGCTTATTCTCTCACACCCATGCCAAATGTGGGTGTTATTACACTTTAATATTTTGGCCAATTTGATAAATTAAAAAAAAGAGCATATCTTGAAGGTTATTTTGGTTTGCACGTCCTTTGCTGTGAGTAAGATTGTGTTGAGCCAGGCTGCCTGGGTGAGAATTCCTCTTCAGGGCTCTCAAGCTGCGTGATGCTGGGCAAATTGCTCCACCTCCCTGGACCCCAGTTTCTTCCTCTGTAAAACAGCATGATATTTGCCTTGTTAGTTGGTGTTCGGGATTTAATAGCATCGTACATGTAAATTGCTAGCAGAGTCCCTAGCTCAGAATAAGGGCTAAGTAAATGTTTGCTATTATTATCCCATGTATTTATTGACAATTTGAGTCTGTGTGTGATTTGCCTGTTCGTATCTATTTTCCATTTTCGCTGGATTCTTTCTTCCTTATTAATTTGCTAGAGCTCTTTGTGTATTAATAACATGTTCCTTTTACATATATTACCAGTATTTTTGTTTACATTTTAATAGATTTTGTTTGTTAGAGCAATTTCAGGTTCACAGCTAAATTGAGACGAAGGTACAGAGATTTACCGTATTATTTTATTTATTTTTTAAAGATATGTTATTTATTTATTTGAGGGAGGGGGAAGGAGAGAGCACACACGAGTGGGGGAGGGGCAGAGGAAGAGGGAGAGGGACAAGCAGACTCCCTGCAGAGCAGAGAGCCTGATGTGGGGATTGATTCCAGTACCCTGAGATCCTGAGCGGAAGTCAGATGCTCAACTGACTGAGCCATCCAGGCACCCCGAGATTTCCCATATTATTAATCAATCCAGTGAATTAATGGATCCATTCATCTATTCATTCAGTAAATGCTTTTTGGTATGTCAAGCTCATGCCTTTTGCAAACAGTGGTCTCAGCTTAAGATACAAGGCCCGTCTTGTTCCCTTCAGCTGGGAAGTCTTTGCTAATACCAGCATCTGAGAGCATTTTATGCGTTGCAGTGTGAAGGAGGCCTGTGCCGGGCAGGGACATGGGCGGGCTGTCCAGGCATATGGCGGGCCCTGCCCTCCTTGAGCAGCGCTGTGGTCACCAAGGCATAAAGACGTCTGCCCTGGTCTGCTTGCTGCCCTCCAGCTGCACCCACCTGACTGATAATCCCCGACACCACATGCAGGCCCAGACACGGTGTGTACAGCCGAGGTTTATGAGAGGCATTTACAGAGCAAGGAGGACCTGAGAGACACAGGGAGAGAAAGAGAATTAGAGAGAAGGAAGAGCGAGAGCAGAGACAGCGAAGAGGAGAAAAGATGTAGGATGACCAACTTTCCTGGTTTTCCTGATTTTAGCCTCCAAGACCCGGGGTCCAGAGACCCCCACAGGCTCAGGAAAAGGAAACTGGCTCGGCCACCCTCAAGGAGGAACAATGTGGGAGAGACGGAATGAGGAACGGAGAGCAAAGAGGCAGACACGGAAATATGGCGGACTCCCCTGCTGGGCCTCCTGTAACCGCCCACCACAGACTGAGTGTTTAAACAGCAGACATGTACTATCTCACAGTTCTGGAAATGAGAGCCCCAAGATGAAGGTGTCGGCTGGGTCGGTTCCTTCCAGGGACCATGAGGGAAGGATCTGTTCCAGGCCTCTGTCCTTGGCTTGTAGAGGCTCTTTTTCCTGTGTCCTCACATCCTCTCCCCTCCGTGCATGTCTGCCTCAGAGTCCAAATTTCCCTGGCTTGTAAAGACACCAGTCAAATTGGATTAGAGGCCACTCTAATGACCTCGCTTTAACTTGATTTTCTCTGTAAAGATCCTGTCTCATCTAAGGGCACATTCTGAGGAACTGGGGGCTAGGACTTCAACAGAAGAATTTGGAGGACACAGTTCAACTCGTAACTGATGGGAAGTCAGAGAGAGACACCCAGAGGCCAGGGACACAGATGGAGGTAGAGTGAGAGGAGTCGTAGGTGGGAAGGAGGGGGGCAGGTGACTGTGAGGGGACTGAGGACCAGGAGTGGACACACACCACATCCAGTTTCTTCTCCTCACAGCTGGCTTCTGTCCATAAACTAGTTCTCTCCCAGTTACGTCCCGCCTCCACTCTTCATCCCAGTCCAGGCCCCCCCAGAGCCTTGGTCATCTCATTGCAGATCCCACGTGTGGTATGGTCCCACCTGCAGTTCCCAAATGCCGTGAGTAGAGGTCCCTTCAGAGCCCCAGTACCACCTCTGTTTCTCTGCAGTGTCTCTGAGCCCATGGGCTATGGCATGACTCCCTGCACGGCCAGCTTTGGCACGCACACCTTTCCCTACGGGGTGCTGCCAGGGACTACCTCTCTCCGTAGGCCACCGGACTCAGACTCTTATTCTTCTCAGTGCATTTGTGATTCAACATTCCTGTCATTGCCTGCCTCCCATCTTCAGACCTAGCTGGGTTATTGGTGATGCAATCTTATTTGCTGTCATTCGCTTATCAGCTGATTTGTAATACAAAAAAAAAAAATCATTCCAACCTGTAGACCTTGCTCAACTTCTCTGGTTTTGTTTACAGACTTTGGGAAGTGCTGGTCATGCTTACGGTCAGTTTCTGAAATATTAGATGCGAAATATTAGGTCTGGTCTAACACCAAGCCTTAGTGCTGAGTTTCATCCCATTCAGCCTGGATCTTGGTAATGATAGATGGATTCTCTGAATCCAGCCAAAGTTTCTCTGCTAGCCCCTCCCTCTTCATTATTGCTGTTTGCTCTCCCAACCACTCAGTTCATCCATGGGTACTCCCATCCATCTACTTACATACCCATTACCCATCATTCACCATCGTCCCATCCAACAGTTATCCGTCCGTCCATCCAACCATCCATCCACCCACCCATCCGTTATCTCTCTACCCATTAATCTATCACAATCCATCCATTAGTCATCCACCTCCGTACTTATCCATTATTCATCATTCACCACAATCCAGACATTCATCTGTCTATTTACCTTTGTCACTTAACAACCCATCCCCATCTAACTACCATCATTGCGGATGGATATCCATTCACCTACGTCCCCATCCACTATCCATCATTGACTCTCCTCCCACCATCTAGCTATCCACCCATCCGTCCATGCATGCTGTCCCATTTGTCCCAACTCTCCATCTATCCATTTAGCAAGTATGCTCTGTATTTTGGTACTATGACAAGGAAGGTCTTAGGTCTTGAAAACCAGAGATAAGAAATAAACTTTTTCTATCCTTAGAGCTCTCACTCTAAGGTGGGGGTGGTGGTGGAATGAAAACAAAATGAAACAGTACTCCAAAGTACTACAACAGCAGTAAGTCCAGTGGGATACTGTGGGAACCCAGAGGGAAAAAAACCCACTAAATTTCTGAAGCTATTGGGGAAAGTTTCAGAGGAGGTGACATTTGACCAGGACATTGAAGGATGAATAGGAGTTGGTCATAGAGAAAATGAATGGGTGGTGGTTGGAGGGGTGCGTCAGGGAGGGAGAGGACACATTCCTGGCTGAGGAACTGCATGTGCAGAGGTGAGGATGATTTGGAGGATTCTGGGGAGCAGGGAGATGTTTAGTGGGGCTAGGGGTGCAGCAGGTGGGATAAGGGGTCTCTGGAGCTGAAGCTTCGGAGGTAGACAGGGGCCAGATAAGGAGTGTCCTGGATGCCAGGTTTTATTCTGTTGGACATGGGGAGTCATTGAAGGCTATGAAGAAGGGAGGAACACAGTCAGGTTTGGGCTTTGGAGTGCTCATTCTGGCAGCGGGGTGGAAAAAGGGCCAGCCCGAGAGGTGGAGGTGCCGGTGTCCACAGCAGTTGGCCGCTAGGAGGCTCAGCCCTTGGTGGGCGGCAGGTCCCAGCGAGGCAGAGGCTGGCTCCGGGGGAGCTGGGGTCCTGTCAGGGAAGTGAGTCAGTGACTTCGGCCTCAGATGGAGTCCTGGGGCCCAGTGAGAGCTGACTGTGGGTGGGGAGGGTTCTGCTGGCGGGACAGAGGTGGCTGGCAGTGCTTCCGTCAGTGTGACAAAGGACATCCTTGGGTGGGGCCTCCGTGGGCTTCTGCAGAACTGCTGCTGCGGCCAAGAGGTTGCCCAGGCAGGGTCTCAGGCAGCAAGAGCCCAGCTTCCCCACGGCTGAACTTCGGGGTCCCAGGCGCAGGCTTATGTCCTGTTGCTTGGCACATGGAGGTGGCAGGACTGCACACAGGGGGACTGTTCACAGGGGTCTGGTGTCTGGATTCGAGCGGCTGTGAGCCCACGCCACGGCCAGCTCAGTCCTCTCCCTGGCGAGTTAGTCTGGGGTTCCCCCTCGGTCTGCTGCTGCCTCTGACCCCACTCGGGGGTGGGTCTTCTCATCCTCTGACATCAAGGCCTCTTGAGTCTGTGGTCTGGGGTGTGGGGTGGGGTGAATGTGGGGCGCAAGCATCCTTGTGTCAGCATGTTGCCTGAGGGGCTCCCCCGGCCTCTCTCGTGCAATGGTGGAGGGGGCTGCAGTGCCTTCTCTTTTGTGACCTTGGGTGGAGGGCTTCCTCCTCTCCCCTCGCTCAGTCATGCTCTTGTCCTCTTGTCACCGTCTGCTTTCTGACTCCCTTGCCACAAAGCAGATTCCAGACCATTCACTTCCATCCGCAGGGGCAGCCCAGGGTGTGGTCCAGGTCTGGAGTGGTGATCCCCTGGAACAGCCCCTTGGGTACTGCAGAATCCGTTGTCCCCAGCCTGGCCCCAGGGTCCTGTATCTGCTGGGTGGGGAGCTCTGAGGTACCTCTTGAGGTCTGGATACATTCTGGTGGGACCTGATACCAGGGCAGTGGCAGAGCTGGATGCAAGGAGACCTGGGTCCCCAGCTTTGTGCCTGCCCTGCTAGAAGAATTTGTGTAAACATCGTTCTAATAGCCCTACAAGGCAGCACCGTGCAGGGCTGGGGGCATAGGCTCTGGAGCCTGATTGACCTGGGATTGGATCCTACTCGTACGATTTCTATTTTAGATAAAGGGACACTGAGCCCCCAAAGGTGAAGCACGCTGCCCAAGGTGACATGCCAGTTAGCAGGGCTGGGTTCAAAGCCAAGCTCTCAGTCTTCGGCAAAGTTTTACTTTACCCCTGCTGCCGCTGATGGCTCTGGACTCTGCTACTCCCAGGGTGTGGCCGGGCTTGGTTTTGGGTTTCCAGAAGCCAGGAAAGCAGGTTCAGGCCAGAACACCCCTTGAGGGTGAGGCTTTTAGGCCTTGATGGACGCTCTCAGGCCCAGAACACCCAGAAGATGGGGCCTGGGAGCCAAGATGGGGTCCACGCTGACTGCTGGAAAGCACAGCCCAGGGCTGTGGTGCTGAGGGAGGCGTCCTGTGTGGGATTAGGGGCGGCGGGTCCTTAATGAGGCAGCCCATGCTTGCTCGGCATTTTGGTACCTCCTCTATTCTTGGGTATGATATTCACTGAGGAGGCCAAGTGCCTATGGGTGGCCTATTGGGGTGCATGGGGACTGGTTTCAGGCAGGCCGGCTGGACTTGGGCTGGGCGGGGTGTCAAGGGAACTCCTGGAAGGTTCTCCAGACAGTGGTTTTGAGAGCAACAGGTATTAACATGCCTGGCAAGTGGAAGTCTCTTGGTGCATGATGGCTTCTTCCTCCGTTCCCTCCTAGGAGCGTGTGGGTGAGGAGGGGCAGCAGGGGAAAGGCTGGTGCAGAGGACACCATGCAAAGACATTCCTGGCACGAGAGGATGGCAAGCTAGGACCCCTTCCCCATCTTTAAGGCTTCCTGACTCAGAACTTCTGGTAGGCTGAGTAATGGCTCCCTGTAGGTCTCCAGGTCCTCAGCCCTGGGCCCCGTGAATATGCTGTCTTACACGGCCAAGGGACATTGCAGACGAGATTCAGTTAAAGATCTTGCAATGGGGAGATTATCCTGGATGATCTGCGGGCGGCTGTGCCCGTGACTGACCACTCGCAGGGGTAAGACATGTGGTGTGAACAGAGGTTTGGGAGACATGGAAGGGGGCACCTTGCCAGCTTGGGGTTGGGTCTGCTGGCACTTGGTTTATGAGGTTAATCATTTAGGTGAAGGAAGAGAGAAATAGAAGGCACGAAAAGGGGGCATCTCATTTTAATGCAAACAGCACCCGGGACAAGGACAGCTAACATTTGCCATGAAAAGACTGCCAGGCCAGGTGAGATGTCCAAGTGGGATGTCCAGGTGAGATATCCAGGTGGCATGTTCGGGTGGGAGGCCCAGGTGACGCAGGTGTGATGGTCACAGCCCCAAGATTAAGAGGAATGTCCAGACTCCTGCGGGCCGTAGCAACCTCCTGCCAGCTGGGAATGTCCAGGATAATTGAGATCCCAGAGAGGGAATCTCTGTGTAAACATATTTTATGGCTTATCCATGGTACCCTGGCTACAGATGTGGCACTCAGGGATAAAGGGAAGCTGCTGGTGTTTGAAGCCTTGGGTGACTTCCAGAGAAGAGGACAAGGTGACAAGTCTCACATGACAAACATTGAAATGTGTCTCTACTCTGACAATGCCAGGGAGGTTCTGACCACATGGAAAGCAGGTCTCGGTCCTGCTGATGAAAGGGTGCTTTTAGGAGGAGACAGAAGCTTGTAGATTGAAGAGACAGGCTGGAGAGGGTTCCAAAGAGAGAGCCTAGGAAGTGCAAAGGCTCAGGGCCGGTGGGAGCACAGCGTGTTGGTGGTGTGGGCAGGTGGGAGAAAGGGGGCCCGGGTGGTCTGCTGGGCACCTGGTGGGGGGGGGATGGATGCTGGAAGATGGGGCCAGGGTGGGAGGCAGGCCACGAAGAGGGTATTGCTCTGGGCACCAGCGGCTGGACAATTAGGGAGTATGGCTCAGTCGTCCTGCTGGAGAGGCCAGCCTCTTCTGCCAGAGCCCAGGGCCCGGCATGCAGGGGTGGGCTGCCTTCCCCTGAGGCCTCAAAGGAAGGTAGTTGCCCTGGCCGTAGGCTGGGCATCCCGTGCCAGGAGACACTTGTGCTTTTGTCAAAAGGACCTCTTGGGCAGGGCTTGTGGGGGCTGTTAGAGAAAACCAGGGCTGGACAGTAGTTAAAAAAATAGATTTTATTTAGAACTATTGCAATTGGGGAAAAGAGATCTTAGTATAGAGAAGTGAGCTCAGTTCCAAACACAGTATGGACAAGTGGGATTTACCTCCAAGGAGCAGGGTGGGGGTCAGTGGATGGAAAGTTACGGAGAGGAAGCCTCAGGGGTAGGGCAGCTCCTCTAAAGCCAACTTGACAGGATTCTGCCGAGGGCAGGCCAGGGAGAGCAGATACCAAGGGCGGGACATCTTGAATTTGATCAGATACTGAGAGTGATCAGATATCAAGGGTGGGGGATTCCCACCGAGCCGACTCAGCAAGACTCTTTGAGCAACTGGGCAGTGCAGGCCGGACAAGGACAGATGGACAAGGACAAGGAGACACTCAGGCCCTGAGGGCTTAGGGGAGCCTGACTAGAGTTTGGTCAAGGACAGAGGCTGTAAGGGCCCAGCCTGGGCAGTTCTCCCGCCCTAGAGAGGACATAGGTTGGGAGCCAGTTACCTTCTCCATAGGTGGGATCTGGGGGAGCCTGGTCACTCTGGGGGCAGTTAGGGAGAAGTCCAGAACCTTCTTGGAGCACGTGCCCCCAGAGTTCCAGTCAGGGGAGAAAGAAGGGCTCCTGAAGGGGAGCCTGTGGACAGGAGTGGTCCTCACTCTCCTGCCCTGCCGGAGTTTGCTCCTCACCCATGCAAGCGCAGGGAATCAACCCAGGCTAGTTCCTGAGCCGACGAAGCTCACCTATTGCAATGCGTTTTCCCAAGGGCATCACCATCCGTGCTTTGACTGGTGGTGTGTGTGGGGCAAAGAGAGTTTTGATCGTGCATTTGTGCTTTTCTTGGTTTGTTCAACGAGTGATGCCGAGGTGTGCCTTGGAACCAAGTGCGGTTCCCCTTTCTTAGGAAGTCATAGGCGGGTGGGGGAGGGGTGAGCGAACAACGAAGGCTCACCAAAGCTATTAGCCCTGAGCTCTGCGGATGCCAGTCACTCTTAGCAAATACAGAGCACATTGCAGCAGCTTAATACCACCTTAGGAGAGCTTTTGCTGTTCTCCTTGTCCGGATGAAACCTTTGAGGTTCAGCGAGGTGAAGTCACGTGACTATGACTGCCTCGCTCACTGGCGGCTGAATCAGGATTCCAACTCCGAGCTCTCTGACTGCGGAGGCCACCCTTGCAGCACCGACCTCCCCATGCTAGAGCCTGAAAACAGCAGTTGTGGTATCCAGGAGTTCTCCAGGGACCCATGGGATGGGCAGCCCATGCAGAGGACCTGAGCAAAGCACACAGGTGGAGATATGTGGCCTGGGCTCGGGGCGGGGGCTGAATGGGTGAGTCGGAGTGGAGGCTGGGAGGCCGGGAGGCCCGTCGGGGCCTCTCTAGTTGTCCTAGGTCTTGGTGCAAAACCAGGGCCTGGAGCTGAACACGAGCCTTAGGTCGCCGTAGCAGTGCCACACCATCATTTAAAACCCCTGGCTTGCAGTCCTCGGCATCAGCGTCAGGGAGAGGGAGGAAGAGCGCAGCAATGCTGAAGGCCGCGCAGCTGTCTGACAGCTGTGTCCTTGCGCAGATGACGTGCTCTCTACCGCTTCGAGTTCCTCCTGTGTGAAGATGTGGCAGTGAAGGGGGATAACAGACATAAAGCACTGTATCCATCAGACCTCTTTGCGTTCAAGCCATGGAAACGTTGATGAATTGAAGGACGAATTTCGCTCACAGAGGCAGCGGGGAGATGGGGGAGCTGGGCCTTGGCCCAAGGTCGGAACCCAGGCACCTGCAGAAGGGAACCTGGGGCAACAGCCTCATTCATGAGCGGTCTGGTCAGGAAGTAGAGACGCTAGAAGGAATGGCTGGAGGAACGCCAACCCCTTCCAGCCCTGATTCTCTGACCCAGATCCAGAGTCCAGGGGGAGGCATGTGACAGGCCATTTCCTGATGAGAGCTGGGCTGGAAGCTGCCTTAGGAGCCAGGAGACTGGAGATAACGGGCAGAAACAGGGTGTGGTTGGCAAGGGAAAGTGGACACAATGTCCACTGTGGGCGGAGGGTCAGGCACTTTATCTCAACTCACTCTTCTCCTCCTCTCTCGTCTCCTTCCTCATCTTCCAGCTTCTCCTTCCCCTTCCCTTTCTCTCACTTCTCTCCCCCAGTCCCCAGAATGGTGGGTTCTCATCCACTTTCATCTAGACCGTAGCAGCTGCCCTACCTCCCATGTCTCCCCTCTGGCAGCTTACCCACACCCCCCAGTTTTATTTCTAAGATGTAACTATTGTCTTGTTACTTCCCCACTAAACAGGCTCCAACGGCTTCTCCACAAAGCAGGCCACATTTCAGAATTCTGAATCATGTCTGCTTTTCTGCTGTCAGTCACTTTACCCCACACTACTCCTCTCTTACCCCACCATTTTTCCAGTATTCTAAGTGCTGGTGTTCTCTCTTGCTGAAATGCACCAGCCCCATCCTAGAGAGCTCTGCTTATTTTTCAGATCCATCCCAAATGGATGTGGGGCCACATGTATTACAGAAAAATGTCATACAAATGACAACTGACCAATGACACAGGCATGTTAGGTACAGATGTGAAGATCTGGGCAGCTAAGCCAGATATCATTGCACACCTGGGACCGAGGGCCTGCCCAAGATGCTGTGCTAGGTGATGGAGGGACGTTGCAGGTGGGCAGAAGGGCTGCCTCCTCTGTGCAATTCTGGGGTTTGGCCTCATGGTGTCGCCATTAGGCCTCTGGTGCTTTCACAAATTACAGGTTTTTTCTTGTCTTCCTGCCTTAGGGCAAATGACCTGGTTAAGGAAGCTGTGTGGACGCCCCCCCCCCCATCCTGTGTGGACCTCATGCTGTCTCCCTAGCCAGGGACTGACAGGCACTCCTGGTCTTCACATCTTCTCCCCTGACGTGCTTCTAATACGTCCATTGCACGGGTCACAACTGCTTTGGCCATGGCTCGGAGTAGGGACCTTTACAGCAACCTGCCTTCTCTTCTCAGCCACCTCTGAGTCCCCCGCACAGTTAGGGCTTTTGTCTTCTGGGGTCCGACAGCATGAGCAGTGAGGCCATGGATTTATTGGCTCTGGGCTCTGATATGGGCAGGACTGCGAGCCAAAGACACCTTATTTGTGGTGGGGACATCAGCAACTGGGAAAGGAGCTGGAACAAACTGGAACTGCTCCTTGGGGTTAAGGCTTGAAAACCCCCCACCCTAGATCACCTTCTCCTTCTCGTCTGTAGCATCGGGACACTGGTCACAAGACTCTGGCTCCATGTCTGTTTGGATTATAGGCAGCAGGTAGTCAGGTGGTCTGGTGTCTGGTTTCTAGAAGGTGCTTAATAAACTCGGAGCAATTAATACTTGAATAACCAATAGGTGAGTAAGTCAGTGTTGGGAGAAGCTGGTGTCTGTGTCTCAGTGCATGGCCAGGGCGTGGGGAAAGGAGAGTCACTACAGTGGAGTCTGGGAAGTGGCCATGGACAAGCTCACGGCCCCGCTCCCGTTGGCTGGCCAGGCCTGCTGTCAATGTGGAAGGCGGGCCAGCGGGCCTGGGGGCCGTGTGAGAGAGCTGCGTGCCGGCCGGGGGGAGCCCACTCGGACCGTGCTCAGCGCTCAGGGGGGGTGTGAGGACCAGCTTTCCCAGGAGATCTTTCTGGCTTCCCTGCCTGGAGAGTGGCTGGGCCCGTAGAGGTACACGTTCGTTCTCTATAAATATGTGATTAGCGAGGAGTTATTAATAGGAGAATAACCTTAAAGCAGCATGATCAAATATTGAAACAGCACTTTACGGCTTCCAAAGTGCTTCACGTTTGTTATCTCATCGAATCCCTGTAACATCCCCAGAGAATATTGTTTGCGTAATCATTTCATAGGCTGGGATAAGCTAGGTTTGGAGAATTGGAACGAGTCACCTGAGATCTCCGAGCTCCTGGGGGCAGAGCCAGGGCTCTGCGCGGCAGCCTCTGGCCGTTGTCCTGTGCTCTTCCCGGCCTCTGCCCTCCGGCTTGTCCAGGCAGAGATGGGGCTGCCAGTGACCTTTGCTCCCCAGAACAAAGGGTTTACTGAGGAACTGAAGAATGCGTACAACACAGCACAGTTGGCTACGTGTCATGTGTTCCTAGGTACGAGCGGGGCTTCCCTGCCCGCCTCCACAGAGAGGGCAGGAAGTGGAGTACACGAAGGCCGAGAACAGACTGATGTGTGCGGGGGTGAGGGGGACCCTTTCAGGGAGGCCAGGAGGAGACGAGAGATGGTCCAGTCCTTGCTTCCACCTCCACGTCCGGATATAGCACTGAAGGCTGTATTGCTAGCATTTCCTACTTAGGCTTCAATTTTCTTCTTTTCCTGTATGTGTGACCTGTGGGCCCGTGAGGGAGGCTAAAGACTCCTGCTTTGTCATGCCTGAAGACCCAGACTCTCGTTTCAGTTGATCTCTTCCTGAGGCCTGAGCCCTGGCATTTAGAGTTTTCCACTGTTTTAAGAAAAACAGGGGAAAAGAAATAAAGCATGTGAATAATGGCCAAATACGGCTGTACGCGCATGGAAGTCTTTGGTCTGGATCAGCTGGGCCACACAGAACCCCACACATCTCCCCACAGCTGGGAGTGAGAGTCTGAGTCGGGCCCATGCAGGACCACGTACCAGCTAGACTCAAGGGCGGGTTGTTTGAACGTGGAATGCGTGGAAGTTGATGACAGCTTCTGTTTCCAAAACATCTATTCATAAAATAATCAATTGACCTATTTGTGAACGACTTATTCAGCAAATATTTATTGTGTGCCTGGTCACTTGGAAATGACTAAGAGGAGGCCTCACCCACAAGGAGCTCACCACCACGGGGGAGAAATCAGGCAGGGTGGAAAGTTCTGGGCGGTGATTGAAGCTCACCCATGTGGATCGATGGGAGCAGTCTCCTCGGGACCTTCCCAAGGCTGCGGTTTCTGAGCGAGGGGCTGTACTTCAGTGTTTTGATACTCGTCATTCTGAAAGTCAGACTGGGCTTCCTCTGGTTCATCTAATTGAGTGGAGTTTTACCTGCAGAGAAAATGCTACTTAATAGCGGAAACGAGAGGCGTGGAGAAGCCTTTGTGCGGCGGGGCGGGCTGGGCTTGGGAGGAGGCAGGAGGCAGCAGGGGCGGGAGGAAGGCGCCGCAGGAGAAGCCCCGGGCCAGCAGCCGAGCCACCCTCCGCCGTGGTGACAGAATGTGGCAGACGCTATGTATTCCTGGGGTTTGTTTAGGACAGAAGGAAGCTCTCATCTGTCCATCCCGACTGAGCTGCGGAACGGGATAAGTCCCTTTTGACTGCAGGTTTGAACACCATGGAATTTCATTTGACAGACATGTCAACTGGTCTTTAGCTGTAATTCTTTCCAACCGCTGCCCTCCCCCCCCACCCCCCCCCCGACCTGCACAAATGTGCTTGCCAGCTGCCGCCAGCCTTGGCCCCGTTCCCACAGGGCCTCCTGCCCCTCTCCTGGGGCACTCAGCACCTTCTAGAGAGAACAGTTCGTTACGAGGTCTCTGCCTTCAGACAACAAGTCCTCTGGGGGTCCCTCTGCTCCTCTCGGAGTGCTCAGTACCAGGCGCAGAGCCTGGGCAGGAGCGCCAGGACAGGAGCACGCAGCCACCTTGCCAAGGGCGGGAGGGAAAAGGACAAGGGGGCAGCCCAGGAGCTGGGAGATCCACGCTTGTACCTGGGAGCGAAGCCCTCGGTCTTTCCTCTGCATGCCCTGAAGTCCCTCCCGGCACCCTGCTCCTCCTCACGGCCACAGGCGGAGATGCTGGCTCTTTCCAAAGCACTTGCCCTGCCAGGTGGGAGGAGAGAACGCCAGCTGCGCCCCTGGAGCGGGGAGGGTGCTTCTGCTGTTTGCAGGGGTGCGGGCAGCGTGCGGTTGCACACTATTGGTGCTGTTGGCCAAGCGGGGACCCCAAGTGCCAGAGCTCCAGGGTGTCACTGACTGATGGTGCTTGGACACGTCACTTCTGTTCACGGAGTCTGTTTCCACCTGTAAAATGGGGGTAATCGCATCAACTCCCAGGATGACGTGAAGAATAAATGAGAGAGACAATGTAAAGTGCTTGGCACATTACAGACACTCGCAAAACGGAGGCTGTCATTCTGTATCCCCGGCCTGACCCCCTAGAGGAGACACCACAGATGGATGACACCTGAGGGTGACCAGCCCTGTGGTTCTCTGTGGTCTTATTATGGGATGTTGAACAGAGGGCAGAGAGAGTGGAGAGAGCGTTCCACCAGGAATCAGAAGAGGCCTGAGGCTTGAGTCTGGGTTCTGTCCCATTGTAGCTGTGTGACTCTGAGCAAGTGAGTTACCCTCTCTGAACCTTAGTATTTTTTTCTAAATTGTTTAATATGGAGTGTGTCAGATGCTCTAAGAGTGGGGAGAGTGAGCTCCAGAATAAAGGCAAGATGTTACCATTATGCTCCTGATAGGACATTTCTGCCGGTGGTGAGTGTGCAGCTCGCAGGGGATGGGTGGGCTCCGCACGCCGGTGTGCATGGCCTGGCGTCCTAGTGAAGCCGATTCTAACGAGCTGTTCTCACTGCCTCTGTCTCACCCCTTATCAACACGGCACCAAATATTTACCGAGGTCTGGCTGGCAGTACAAATGCTGGTCTAAACATTATTACGGGGAGGGGATGAGATTGAAACAGAGGCCTCCTAGACTCATTACCTGTATCCCCAGATATAATTCTGTCATGTCGCGTCTGATGGCCCGGACCACATGGGGACTCCCTGAATGGTAAGAGATGGGATCTGGTGAGCAGAAGAGAGCACAACCCCCCTGTGTGCAGTGGAGGAGTGCTGGGGGGCAGGACGGGCTCTTGGGGTGCTCCCAGCTGGAGGACACTCATGGAGCAACAGCAGGCAGGCTGCCCGTGAACCAGACGTGGGATTGCTGTCTCTGGCCTCCATCCCTGAATAGCAGGCAGTAGAGGGAGGTGGGAGCATGCGGGCAGCCCCCAGGGGGAGGGGGGAGCACCGCCGCCCAGAAGGCTAACTACCGCACATCCAGTCTGGCAACGCTCCCCACACGCCCTGGCCCTAGAGCCGCCTTCACTGCCTCCAGGCAACAAAACCAGTAATGCTCGCTGCAGGCCCATAGTCGAAGTCTAAGATGGGCCTTCCAACAAGACCCTCTACACGTTTGTGGAAAAAAGCGACAACTGAATAGAGACGCCAAGGATATCGAGTTAAATGAGCAAACAGGAGATCAAAAAAAAAAAAAAAAAAAAAGGGGC
>NW_024426885.1:41173468-41223390 GCF_017311325.1 Ursus maritimus | reverse complement strand
AAAAAAAAAAAAAAAAAAAGAGGGGCACCTGGGTGGCACAGCGGTTAAGCATCTGCCTTCGGCTCAGGGTGTGATCCCAGCGTTCTGGGATCGAGCCCCACATCAGGCTCCTCCGCTATGAGCCTGCTTCTTCCTCTCCCACTCCCCCTGCTTGTGTTCCCTCTCTCGCTGGCTGTCTCTGTCTCTGTCGAATAAATAAATAAAATCTTAAAAAAAAAAAAAAGAAACTCTTAAGAGGGACGAAGTTATCAAATCCATTAAACGAGAACAAGCAATTTTATTTTAAAAATTAAAATAAAATAGGGGTGCCTGGGTGGCTTGGGGGGTTAAGTGTCTGACTCTTGACCTTAGCTCAGGTCTTGATCTCAGGGTGCTGAGTTCAAGGCCTGTGTTGGGCTCCATGCAAGGAGCCTACTTAAAAAAAATTCTAATAAAATAATGAGGTTTTGGCAATGAAAAATATGATTGTCAAAATACATTTTAAAAAACTAGAGGGATGGGATTACTAGCCACAGTAACACAAGTGGAGGGGGTCGTGAGTGAGCTGGAAGAACGAGGCAGGGAATACTTCCAGAACTCAGTGCAAACATCATCTAAAGACTGTCAGCAATCTACCGAATTCCAGCCTCCCCTTACCCAGGGCACAGGTGGGACCATGGTTCCCAATCGCAGCCCCCAGTGGATGTGGCCATGTGACTGAATTCTGTCCAGTGAAAGCAAGAGGAGGGACTGGGTCCCCTCCAGACTGAGGGCCTTCCTCTTTCCTCTATTCCCTCCTAGGGGCGGGGAGGAAGAAATAAAGTAGAAAATGGAAGAAAATATCAGAGAGGTGAAGAAAGGCAAGACTAAATTTAAGGGCCCGTGGGGTGTCAAGCAGGATGAAAGGAAAGAAAAAGAATAAGAAATCCTGGCTTAAATCCTTGCTATGAAGTTTCGAAACACCAAGGAGAGAGAGAAAATCCTAAGAAGGGGAGGGAATTAATAAATAAACTTAGGAAATGAGGATTACACTAACATCGGTTTTCTCACTTGGCAACACTGAATACAAAAGACAATGGAACAGTATTTTTGAAGTTCTGGGGGACAACTGCTGTGAACTGACAAGGTTATACAGAGCCCATCTGTAAGTCAAGTGCAAGGGCACAGTAAAGAGAGCTGAGGGCAGGTAGCTCTGTTTACCACTGTCCTATTACCTGCGAATCTTATTTGAAAGAATTGCCGGAAGATGTATTTCAGCAAAACGAAATGTGAATCCAAGAAAGAGTTGTGTGTTACAAGAAATATATGAATGAAGATACCAGTAAAAACCTAACCATTCCAAATAATCGATGGTATTGTCAATATACTGTATCGATTGTATAATTTTATAATATTTTATATATATTATATTATATTTATATTATATATATTTTATAATATTGTATAATATTATAAGAACCTGGAACAAAGATTCTAAATAACCTCAACATTGGGGGAAGTGATGAAAAAGATAGAAACATGTTAAAAATGGAAATAAGAATCCCCCTTTCTCAAAAAGGGAAAAAATATGAAATCAGAAATACAAGTCTCTTTTTTAAATTTAAATTCAATTAGCCAACATATAGTTCATCATTAGTTTTTGATGTAGTGTTTAATGATTCGTTGGTTGCCTATTACAAGTCTCTTTTGAAGAGAGGAGTCACATTTAATTAGGGGGAAACTATGAAACATATCACTTGGACCTAAAGTTGCTTCATTTATCCAGGTAACACATGTAAGTTGCCTTCTCCGTGCTACTGTGAAAATGGAAAGATGTAGTATATTTATGACTCTGTGAACTAAAACATAAAATCGATTTGCTGACAAATCTGATGGATGTCAAGGTCTCAAGTAAAATGAAATTTTATTCTGCTCCAACTTATCACAAGTCACGGGTCCTCCCTGCTGTGTTTCCTGAGACTCAATATAAAGATACAACAATTATCTTTGTTATAAAGCTGTCCTTTATTACCCAGTTGTTTTTCCACAGAAACATGTCTTTACTCATCAAAAGTGTAATTTCTTAACTTACAAATGTGTCTGCACATCAAGGCTTTTGAAACATGGTTTCCTCAATTTTGTAAAACATCCCCAGCAGCGAAGGAGACAGTGGTACTCAAAAACTGTACGCATTACTCCAGCTGTAACTGACTCACGTCCTTTCCTTCCTTCCACTTTGGAATTGAATTTTTTGGTTTCTGACAGTGTTTTACTGGGAGTTGAAATCGTTTATTCTGCCAGTTCTCCCTGCTGTGTCTATTTAATATAAACTTGAGCTAAAAACATACGCTAAAGAAAAAACATGGTGTCCATGTCAAATGTTGGCAAGGATGTGGCTGGATGCCTCGTACGTTGCTGGTGGGGATGTGAAATGGTACAGCCACTCTGGAAAACAGGTTGGCACTTTCCTTTCTTTCTCTTTTTTCTTTTTTTAAAGATTTTATTTATTTATTTGAGAGAGAGTGATGGAGAGCATGACTGGGGTGGAGGGGCAGAGGGAGAGGGAGAAGCAGGCTCTCCGCAGAGCAGGGAGCCTGACGCGGGGCTCGACCCCAGGATCCCAGAATCATGACCTGAGCTGAAGGCAGACACATAACCACCGACTGAGCCACCCAGACGCCCCAGGTTGGCAGTTTCTTAAAAAACAAACAAACAAACAAACAAACAAACAAATAAACAAACTAAACTCGGAACTGCTATTTGGACCAGGAATTGTACTCCTGTATATTCATTGCAGAAATGAAAACTTATTTTCACCCCAAAATTGTACACGAATGTTTATAGCGGCTTTATTTATACTAACCCCAAACTACTATTGGCACCAACTGCGACGTCCTTCAACAAGTCACTGGTTAAGTATGGGGTCCATGCGTACTGTGGGATACTTCTCAGCGCTAACAAGTATGGCTCCATGCAGCAACTTGGGTGATTCCTCAGAGAATTATGCTGAGTGAAAAAGGCAATCCCAAAAGCTTACCTACTGCGTGATTCCATTTACATAACATTCTTGAAAGGACACAGTCATAGGCATGAGGAACTATTAGTAGTTGTCAGAGGTTAAGGAGATGGTGGGAGCAGAGGGTGGGAAGCAAGCACGTGTGGTCACCGTTGTGATGGAAATGTTCTGTGCCTTGACTACTTCAATGTGATGTTCTGGTTGTGGAATTATACTGTAGGTTTGCAAGACGTTACCATGAGGGATAGAGATAAAGTGCACAGGGGATCTCTGTATTGGGTCTTAGAACTGCATGTGACTGAACAACGATCTTAGATAAAAATTTTTCTTTTTCTTTTATTTTTTTTAAAAGATTTTATTTACTCATTTGTGTGTGTGTGTGTGTGTGTGAGAGAGAGAGAGAGAGAGAGAGTGTGCACAAGCAGGGGGAGCATCAGGCAGAGGGAGAAGCAGGCTCCCCACTGAGCAGGGAGCCCAGTGAGGGACTCAATCCCAGGACCCTGGGATCATGACCTGAGCCAAAGGCAGACACTTAACCGACTGAGCCACGCAGGCATCCCTCAAATAAAAGTTTCAATTAAAAATGTGCTTCTGAGAATTTCTATACATACAATCCAATTCAGAATTTTGTTTCTCTTTGGTATTAAGGTTCTCTTCTTGTTTGGGACAGGATATAAATTATTGTTCAAATATATTTTACTCTTCTCACCCACATCTAGTAGGAAGAGTACAGTTTCTGGTCCTATTCATGTTGGTGGTGGCTCTGTGTTGTGTTCTGGCTTTGGGGTGGGCAGAATGCAGTTCCTTGTCCCGTGACTTTGTGCTCAGCCATGCAGCTTGCTGTGGCCAATGGATGTTAGTAAATGTGATTCACATAGGGCTGGAAATGAGCTTGCATAGCCGGGCTTATCCTCTTGCACTTCTGCCGTCTCCGTGAGTAATGCTTTTGAACTTGCCCTTCAGCTGGGGTTCCAGAATGAACACAGGTAGAGGAGCCTAAACCTCAGGGAGGAGCCAAGTCCTGTTGGACCTGTGGCTCAAGGCAGAGCTGGCCCACGGAGCCCAGCGTAGGTCAGCTCAACCCCAGGTGACCTGTAGTTGTTTGCATGTCACTGTTTGTGTGCCATTTTGTGGTTATTTGTTACTCAGCAAGAGCTGACCCATACATCCTTGTTTCAGGTAAACATGCTGGGACAGTGCAGCTAAGCACAATTTGAGATGAAACATAAAATAGAGTGAGCTCTTCCTCCAAGGCATATGGCAGTCTGGTGGGTATTTTACCTACAATTCCATCTGCACCCATTTTGGGAGTTACTGGATCAAAACTCCTTTTATAACATGTCTCGGGGAGCTGAACTCTATATCCAGCATCCAGCACATGTAGAACTTAAAAATATTTGTTCAATGACTGTGGACTGCTTGAATGAATCCCAGGGGGTCCCAGAAGGTCCCAGAAGGCAGGGTCAGGGTTTGGGGGAATGGATGCAAACAGTGTGGTCTGGACTGCTTTGGTATTTCTCCTTTGTCTTCCACAGAGGGGCAGGTGATGCACTGGGTAGCCGAAGCCAGGGACTATAGGTCTCTGGGGGAATGATGCCACTTTGTCCTTGTCATTCTCTTACTCCTTACTAAGGAGGAAAAATGCTGTCCTCAGCTGGTCAGCTTCCAGATCATGGACTGTGCTGGGGAAACAGCTTAAGTGACAGGTGGCAACTGTGCCCCCTTCCTCCTTTCTCTCTGGCTGGTCGGCATGCTTTGCATTGCCTTTCTTTGAGGTGGAGTACAGAAGGAGTGAACCATTGATAAGGAGGGGCAGGGAAAAGGCACCGGAAGTCAAGCTTAACCTGGAGAGAGGCAGGGGCAGGGAGCCAGGGAAAGGCCAGCTGTCTGGGGTGGGAGGCAGGAAAGGTGGCTGCCAGCTGACATCCCTTATCTTCCTTTCCTGTGGCCAGAGAGTAGCTTATTTTACAGCCCAGCCTCTTTATGGCCTCGGAAGGGAACAAAGACAAACAAAGAACAAGTGATCCTTCAGGGTCTGGGGTTCCGCCTCCCACAGCAGATGTGCTTTCTTCTGAAGCCCTGCCTGCTACCCGGGGGGCTTCGTGGAAGACCAGACCCTTAGGGGCTGCCTGACCTGGAGGTCCCTCCTTCATATCTCCCTCTCATGTGGCTTCGAAAAAGACTTTGAATACATCCTGAGCCTTTCAACCTTCATGTCCTCACCAGCTTGTCATGAGCTTGAACCAGTCTTGGCTCCATTTTACAGATGATGACACTGAGGCTGGGGTGGTGGTTACCAAGCTTCTTTATCCTCTGTGCTGTGGATGCTATTTCATTTCTTTTATTTATTCTTTTCTTTAATAATTATAATTGTTCTTTAATAGAAAGAAACGGGCTCTATTCCTATTGTTTAGATAAATGATGTTGACACCCCCCTGCACCCCGATTATTTCTAGAGGTTGCAACTTTCAATTTTTATTTCTGTTTTATTCCAAGAAGGTGAAAAATCTTATTATTATTTAAAATTATATAAACAATCGTAAACTTACAGGAAAGTTACAAGTGAGTATAGAGAAGATTTTTAAAAATTTCTGAACATTGATAGCATGTCCCTCACTTTGGGCTAGTTCGATGTTTCCTCGGGATTGGGTTCATTTTTATGCACCTTTGGCAGAAATATGACAGAAGCAATGATGTGCTCTTCTTGCGTCCTATCATGGGTCCGTGATTTCAATTTGTAGCATTAGTGATGGTGTTTGCTTTGAAGTGTGGTGTCTTCTAGGCTTCTCCAGTGAAAAGTGACTAATTTTCTCTTTGTAATCAGTAACCATTTTATGGTGAGGTACACTGAAGCCACGTAAATATCCTGTTGTTCATCAAACTTTCACTTTATTCATTCAATTGTTTATATTGGAGTGGACTCACAGGTTTCTATTTTATTCAATGGGCTAGTATCTATTACTATCATTATTTATTTTAATACTCCCACTGTTCCAGATTGGGCCAGGAAGAGTCCCTTCCAGCTGGATTCTGGGTCTTTTTAACATGCTCCATTGTTCTTAGAGCACCCTGTTACTTTCTAGCCTCCAAAGATCTTTCAGGCGTGTCTCGTATGTTCCCTGTCCTTTGGATTCTTTTTTTTTTTTTTTTTAAGATTTTATTCATTTGACAGAGAGAGAGACAGCCAGCGAGAGAGGGAACACAAGCAGGGGGAGTGGGAGAGGAAGAAGCAGGCTCATAGCAGAGGAGCCTGATGTGGGGCTCGATCCCACAACGCCAGGATCACGCCCTGAGCCGAAGGCAGACGCTTAACCTCTGTGCCACCCAGGCGCCCCCCTTTGGATTCTTTTAATGGCATTTAGAAGCCACGTTTGGGTGCTAGGAGTACTCACTGTTGCTGGTGTCACTACTCCGAGGCTCTCTCAGTGGACAGAGTAAGGAGATGCATGCGTGTGTGTATCTCACAAGTACATTCATATTTATTTATGTACAGATCTTCCTTAACTTACAATGGGATTGTGTCCTGATACACCTGTGGTGCTTTAAAAATAATGTACATTGAAAATGCATTTAGTACGCCTAACCTAACGAACATCGTAGCTTCGCTCAGCTTAACTTAAACATGCTCAGAACACGTACGTTCATCTACAGTTATGCAAAATCATCTAACACAAAGCCCATTTTATAATAAAGTGATGACTATTATGTAATTTATTGAATACTGGACTGAAAGTGAGAACAGAATGGTTGAATGGGTATCCGTTGTTCGGCTTCGTGATTGTGTGGCCAACTGGGAGCTGCCCACCACCCAGCATTACGAGAGAGTATGGTACCACATATTGCCAGCCCAGGACAAGATCAAAATTCAGAATTTGAAGTACTGTTTTTACTGAATGTATACGGCTTTCACACCCTCATAAAGTTGAAAAATTGTTGAAGTCAAACCAATGTAAGTGGGGGACCATGTATCTATTGAAAACTGTGAGTTCACACAATACCTTCAATTCTGATTTAAAACCACAGGACTCATTCTTCCCCCCACTTCATTTTTAAATTTTTTAAAAAAAGATTTTATTTATTTATTAGAGAGAGAGCACAAGTAGGGGGAGCAGCAGGCAGAAGTAGGCTCTCCACTGAGCAAGAAGCCTGAGTAGGGGCTCGTTCCCAGAACCCCGGGATCATGACCCAAGCCCAAGGCAGCCGCTTAACCGACTGAGGCACCCAGGAGCCCCCTTTTATCCCCTTCTGTGTTTGTAAATACCTTCTCCATTGATGAGAAAACTGGCTCCAATTACCTTTAATATATTTGCTTTACTTGGTTCCCATGCGTGGAGCCAGTCTCCAACAGCAGAACTCCCTTCCACCAGCACGTTCCTCTACTCTGGCTCTGGCCCTCCACCTCGGCTGTCCTCTTCTCTCACACGGATACCCTCTTCATTGTGTTTGAGCTCTAACACCCTGTGTTGGGCTGCCAATTCCCCACCTCCTCACACGGACTGTCTTTGTCCTGTTCTGATGCTAATGCCAGCCCCCCCACCCCCCACGGGGTGCTGTTCTCCATGTGCTTGGCTCTGACAGCGCTGGGCTGCTGGGGTTGCTACCCTATCCTGTGCAGATGTACTCTTGCCCCGCTGGATTCTAACACCTGCTGGTTTGCCCCCTGTGGTGACATCTTCTCACTCAGCTTGGGCTCCAACTCCCTGTTCTTGGCTACCAGCCGCCCTCACCCTGGCCTCACCCTCATCAGACACCATCTTGCTCAGCTCTGCCTAATGGCTTTTGGACTATATTGTTCCCTGTGCCACGGAGGCATTTGGAACTAATTCTGGATCTGGATCTGGATATGCAGAAGGGAAGGGAATGGGAGAGGAACAGCATAAATGCTTCAAAACTTTTCATTTTGTGCAGCACCCAGTAGATCTTTTCAATCGACATCTCTGGGAAAGTTTCTTTTATTATTGCGAATTCCTTGTGCTGGGTACTTTCTGCTTGCACTCCACCCAGATCCATTCTCCACCATTGTTCCGGCCTTCTTTATGCACAGAGAGGCTGGATGATTCTTTGCTGGTTGGGTTCCAGGTGGCTTTGGTCAATGGCAGGAACCCACAGGAGACTGGAAGTGGATGGAGAGAAGCTGGTACACTTCTATCCTACTTCCCTTCGTTTCAGTGCTGAGTCTCTGGCAACAGCGGCATGCCTCCAGACTCTAGCAGCTCATCGGGTGGCCCTTCCTCCACAGTCCCCTGCCTCTGATGACACGATTTCTCCCCCTCCCCCACTCCTTTAGCTGTAGGGTGGTACTGCTCTGCCAGTCTCTGGGTGCCTTACCGTTTCTCGTCTTTCCCCTTACCCCTGCCCACTCCTTCATATGTTACCTTTCAATTAGTGTCTCTTCATTTGACTATCTGGGGGTGAATTCTGTTTCCTGCTTAGTCTATGACTGATATGCTCCCTTTCATTTTCTTGGCTTTCCCTTCCTGGAAATTGTATTGATTGGGAAATGGATCATTTGCATTAATCATCTATGTCTCTTGTTTTTGCTCTTAAGTTTTCCATCTTTTTGTGTTTTGGCTCCACATGATGGGACATTTCCCTACTTTGTTTCCCCTCCATCCGTTCCAATAAAATGTTTTTCAACTTCAGTAATCATTTTTTAATTTTCAAGGGTTCTTTCCTGCTTTCTAGGTCTCTCGTTTCCTAGCCATCCGCTCTTGTTTTACAAATAGAGCAACTTCTTTAATCTCTCTGAGGATTAATGAACACAGCTGGTCTCTTAAAGTTCTTTTTTTTTGTTTTCTTCTAAAGTTCTTTTCTAGTCCCCGAGTTACTTCAGTTTCATGTGGGATCAGTTATTTTGTTTATTTATCTTGATCTGTCTCCTTTGTGCTGTTGATTTTCTAAATGTATGGGACTCTTTGGTTCTCTGTTCATAGGCATGGGAAAATAAGCTGATTTTCCTGGATAGCTAACATGGCTTTCTTTTGCTATGGCTCTTTCAGGAGCAAAGCAGGACAGCTGCCCAGGAGCTCTCCGTGTGGGGGACACACTCACCAGCTTCCCTTTAGAATGAGCGTGTGGCGGAGCAGGGGCATTTCACAGACGGCTGGTTGTATGGGCTTGGTCCCCAAGAATGAGTAGGAGTTTTCCAAGTGAAGAGTGAGCTCAGTGAATCCAGACTGTGGAAGCAACATCTATACAAACCTGGATATGTGAAATGCAATGATATTCCCTAAGAATGTAGAGTTTGAGTGGAGAAGGAGTCTGGGCGAGCCACCCTAGAAGGGTTTAAGGAGGAACAGACTGACTTGAGAAGTTCACCATGATGGAGCGTGGGGCCCGTTAAGACTATGCTGGACTAATTCAGATGGGAGTGTGGGTCTGGACAGGTTTCAAACTAGAATTGCTGGAGCCTGCTCATTAGCTTTTGGGAGGAGGGGTGGTGCTCGGTGTGTGGAGGGGGAGTGGATGAGCACAGGGGGACCAGGAGCAGTAACAGCAGCCACAGATCTCTAGGGCATGTTTCCTGTGCTAGGAGCCATTCACACCCATCTCATTTCTGCTTACGACAGCCCTCGAAGTGGATTTTCTCATTAGCTCCATTTCACAGAAGAGAATTTGAGGCTTGGAGAGTTGGCCCCTGTGCCCAGCTCTTGACCGCTCACCACACTGGCTCTTAAGGTGGTGACAGTAACAGTGAAACGGGCCTGATTTCAAATCTCAGCACATTGCCAGCAAGAGGGTGGGTGGCCTGTATCCCTCCTTCCTGACCCTCAGCTTTCTCTTCAGCCCAAGGAGACGTTGCAGTGGACCAAGGGGTCAAGCTGCAAGCAATTGAGGTCCGAACACACCTGGGGGATTAGTGCTTGCCTTTAGCGCCAAGGTGATTCACGTGGAACATGCCTAAGGGAGTGGGAAGTGAGGCCCATCACCAGGCTGTTAAGGAGGCTCAATGTCTAGGAGGTTCCGACAAAAAGCCAGCCATTTTTATGGTGCAGGGAGAACTCCACTGAGCCCCTTCCCCAGAGACTGCGGAATGTAGCCTGCCTGTCTGGCAGGCCCTCCCAGACTGGGGTCCTGGCCCCAGAATCCCACGAGAGGGGAGGGGAAGTACAGTGCCCATTTTCTTGCTTGTGGCCCCTGCTTTCTTGGTGGGGTGGGGAGCTTCCGATGCTCCTGCTGTGCTGGGTGCCCAGCTCTGCTGCCGCCAGAGGGTGCTGTTTCCCTCCCCAGCAGAGGCAGCCATCTACATCCCCGCCTGGCCATCTCCAATTCAGGAGACTGAGACAAGTCATTCTACTTCCTAGGGCCTCAGTTTTCTCACTGAGAAATGGGATGATCGCACTTCACCGGGTGGCATGAGGATGGAGTACGAGCAGGTGCTTCTTTCACTGGCTGGAGAGGAGCCAGCGCTCGGCTGCCTGAATTTTCCTTGTCATCTCAGCTCCTTGGCTATTCTCTGACCCATGGGGGCTAGGGCTCGGACTCCAGAGCCCTGGGCAGTGCTTCTCAAATGTGCACATGTGGCAGCCTGCCTGGAAGGGCTCCCCAGCAAGGCCTCAGAGGCTACAGGCAGCCCAGGCCGACACAGCTGCCCCATGAGGAGGAGGGGACAGCATGTTGAGTTCTTGCCTGCACAGAGAACAGGTGTCTGTAGAGCTCCCTGCCAGTTGAGTGGTTTCTGGATAGGAAACAGTTTCCACTTTAGACTCCAGGAAGCCACAATGACGATTAGGTCCCGTTAAATGCATACCTTCCTTCCTTTGTCAGGTGCTGCCTCTGTATGTGGACCCATGCTGGAGTTTGGGGGGCAGAGGAGACACTGGTGCCCTGGAGACGGGGAATGGGGAGACAAGGATGCTTGGGCGCCTGCCTCTGCCACCGAGTGCGGAGAGCTGCAGGAACGCATCCTACAGGAGGGCTGTTGGAAGGCACCTGTGAGCAGAGGCATGGGTTTGGCACGCCGGATCTGAGTGTTTCTTAGCCTAGTGACTTTGGGGGAGTTGCTCAATCTCAGAGTCTCACTTGGCTTCATCAGTAAAGTAGAAATAAAAATGCCTACTTTCTGGAACTGTTGTGGTGCTCGAATAAGGTCCTGTTTGTAGAGGCCACACGTGCCATACATGGCAGCTACCATTCTAGAAGGGGCCACTGCTCGCAGCTCCGGGGCCACTTCCATGGATGAATGGTGCCTGGGGGTTACCTGGTGTGTGGGAGGGGCGCATGGGAGGTGTGTGCCATATTACAGGAGAGTTGTTCCTGTCCCAAATTTAGGATGTTCCCTTGAAGCAGATGTCACTCCCAGGAGGTCCTCCAAGCACATACTCAATTTTGCCATGTGGCCTCCTCCGGGAAGAAAATGGTAAGTTAGTGTGTTTACAGTAACAGCAGTAACAGCTCTTGCAACGAATTCTGTTCCATTTCAGCCAAGTCCTGTGTCACCTGGGCTCTGAGGGAGAAGTGTTTTCTCTATTAATTCTCTTTGCAACAACCTGGAGATCCTTCCAGCACCTCTAAGTCCTCCTCACTGTCCCACCCGTGCCTCTGGAAGCCTCCTTGCTAACATTCTCCAGCGGCACTGCCTCCGGCGCTCTCCAGGGGCCAAAGGCCTCCAGCCTCAGAGCCTGTGCCCTTGCTGTGCCCTCGGCCTGGACCACTCGTCTAGAGCTGACCTATTTCCCCACTCACTCTGAGGTACCTCATTTACTTGTTCCTTGTTTGTCTTCCCTCCCAGGACCGGGAGCCCCAGGATGACACAGGAGGGGGATTCTATCTTGTACGGCTGTGTGTGCCCAGCCGGAGAGCCGGGCTCACAGGAGCCCTGCAGTTCATATTCGTGAACCGGTTTATGAAAGGCCCATTTCACGGATGAGGGCGCCGAGGCCCAGGCAGGGAGAGCAGCGCAGTTGCGGCGTGCGGGGCCTGCCCGGCGTGGGGGGAGGCCGGCGTGCGGGCTGGCGCGGCAGGGCGGGCGGTGGGGCTCGCGGGCGCGGCTCCCGGAGCAGCCGTCCTCGTGGGCGGGCGCCGGCGGCGGACCAGGCGGGCGCGGGAGCGGCGGGCGGCGCAGGACCGAGGCGAGCGGGCCGGCGGGCGGACGGGCAGGGCGGCTGGGCTCCGCACGCACAGAGCGCCGCGGCCGCCGGAGCGGGTAGGCGGGCGCGGGCCCCGCGACGGGCCGGTGGGTGCAGGGGGCGGAGGGGCCCGGGGTCCTCCGGGAAGCCTCGCGCGCCCGCCTGCCGGGGGCGGGGGGGGGCCTGGGGAGGGGGCGCCGGGTGGGCTTCAAGTGAGCCCAGGGCTCGGAGCCGCATGGCCGGGGTCGGGGGTGGAGGGCGGGGCAGGGCGGGGCGGGGGGGGGCAGCCCCAGGCCCCTGGTGTGGACTCGGGCTCCCGCAGCCGCGGTGTCCTCACCTGAAGCGTGGGTGGCCCGCTGCCTCACCCTGTGCGGTGTGAGGAGAGGAAGTGAGGGGTGCCCGGCACGTGCCTGGGCGCCTGGGGCGTCAGGAGACCGGGGGCTGCTTGCTGACATTTCAGGAAACAGAACAGACGTCCTTTCCCATTCTTCCTTCATCGGGAGACTGGTCTTATTTGTATTAGCTCTTAGTTTTCCAGTGACTGATAGGGGACGCAGGCTGCGGGAAGACCTCTCCCAGAGGTTCAGATGTTCCCACCTTGTCTTGACAGCTGCCTGGGAACTAAATTCGGACTCACCATTTTACTGCCCCTGTACGATAATCTCCTGTCCCCCTTCCGGAATCACCACCCCTGGGGTGTACCCGGAGGACCCGAGCTCTGGTCCTCCACACTGGGCATCTCTGAGGTATGCAGTGGGGAGTCAGGGACAGTCTTGGTATGACGTCCCCTGCGAGGGGAGGAGGCAATCTCCCAGAAAGGTCTGAAATGCTCACTGGGACCCCAGCTCAGCAACCCTGGGGAGGGGATGTGATCACTCCAAGGTGATCATTGCCCTGCTGGAGGCTTCGAGGGACTGACCCTTAGGGACCGGTCCTTGCTCAGTCATAGCCCTTTGAGCCTGGGTCTCCTCCTTGGGCGAGCTGTGCTCTTGTGCTCTGCTGTGGGGGGCGCGGGGAGGCCTCTGAGGCTCCAGATTGTGTGAGGGAGGAGGCAACTCTAAGAGTGTCGTTACATTAGGGACCCCCAGCCCAGGTCTGCTTGGGAAGGACGAGGTGGGGCTTCTGCTCCAGGCGAGGTGGGGCTTCTGAGCCAGCATGCTGGGACCGCGGGCCAAAGCACGCCTCCTGACCAACACAGGCCCCTGGGGTACCTTCTCATTTGGCTGAGCCACTTCCCAGCCCCCCCGGGGCGCTCACTGGGACCCTGGGCTCCGTCAGGCTTTGTCAGGGACCTTGGATATTCATCTCCAACCCTGCTTCTGCCCCTCTGTTGCCGCACGTCAGCTTGTGTCTTGCTCAAGCCTGGGCTCCACTTCCCTTTTCAAACTCTGTGTCTCAGGTCCCAGTGCAGGCGTTTCAGAGTCAGACTGCTGGGGCTTCAAATCCCATCACTTACTAGCCTTGGGACCTAAGTCAGGTCCCTTCCTCTAACTGGGTCTCAGCGTCCCCCCCTTGAAAATGGAGCAGATACGAGATTGAACCACATGAATTTGCCGTCTATGCAGGGCAGCAGTGGTTGGATATTGGCAATTCCATGTGGTTCAGCCTAGTGATGTCTTCCTCGCAGGGCTGTGGTGTGGATTAATGCTCAGTGGGGTATCAGGTGCCCAGAGCTCTGTGGCAGCTGATGTCCCTTTTGCCCTCTGTCTCCCAGGAATGCGTGTGTTCTCAGGGTGAGGCAAGACCCCTCCCTCCTTGGGCTCTCTCCTCTAAGACTGGGCTCCCTCTGCCCTCTCCTGCCTGCCCTTCCAAATTCCCCACCCTGAAACCCTGGCTGCACCAGGCTCAGATCCTGTCTCTTCCCAGTTACAGCCTCTCGGGCTGTTTGGGCGTCTCCAGGGATGTCCAGGGACAAAATCAAAACAGTCTTGTCTGTCCGCATGCTGGCTGCCACTACCTTCTCCTACTACGTCTGTGTCCCCCAGAATCCTGGGGTCTCATCTATCGACGGGGCAGTGTGAGGCCTGTCATGAGTGTCTCTTGGGCTAGTCACTGGCCTGTGGATGGCGTAGTCTTCGGCTCTGTATGGCAAGCAGTGGGAGTGTGGCCCTTTCCAGCCCTGGACAGAGATGGGTACTCCGCCATGGGGCAGGGCTCAGAGCAGGATCGCTCTGCAGCAGGGCTGGTGCCCTTTGGAGGCTGGGCACTGGGCAAAGGATTGGAGTAGGTGATTGGCGCCAGCTCTGTGCCCTCCTGCAGGACTTCCTAAAGAGGCTTTGGGTCAGAGCTGGAGTCAGATGCACTCAGAGGCCTGGGCATGGGTTCGAATGATCACTGTGGCCAGGTCCTCATGGTGGAAGAGAGCGAGGTCCCTTTGGGTGGGGTTGATGTGATGCGTGGGAAGAGAAGGGAACTAACGTTCGATGATCACTTACTCTGTGCCAGGCTGGTCTTGTTACAAAATGGGCAGCTCAACTTCCTAGGAGGTGGCAAAGAGAGTTCCTGAACAGGACCTGGTCCCCTGAATTGTGTTGTCTAAAGAACTAAGATGGAGACTGAACCTGAAAGAGTCTAAGGGAGGGAGAGCTCCAGGGTCCTACCATTTGGACTCCTTTCTTCCCCATTTCATCCCCTGACCTAGGAGGGAACCAGGCCCTCCTGTAAGATAAGTATTGTTTCCTCCCCCCCCAAAGCTGAGGGAACTGAGGCTCAGAAAGTTTCAGTGACTCTCCCAAAGCCCCCCTGCTGATAGGTGGCAGGGCTGGAATTTGAACCCAGGACAAGTACATGGCCTACTGGCCTCCCTGAGATCCTGATGTTTCTCTGCTGTTTTCCCAGATGCCAGTGATAGCTCTGTATAACAAAGGATACTGTTCTTGACTCCAGGGGCCCTCAGACAACTGGGGAGACAGGGCTACAGCCTGCTCCCCACCCCCCCCCCACCCTGGCCCAGCAGCAAGGTGACCCACTCCTCTCAACCACATGGTCTCACTCTGACCATTCTTAACCCTGAACTCTGAAGTCCCAGTTGGTGGAGTTGTGGCTGGATCATGATAACTTTTCATGAGGCTCTGGTGGCATCTAAGTCCTATCTCCTTCCTCACTTGATTCTGCTCGGGAGCACCTCCCCCAAGAGATCCTCTGTTCCAGCCCTGGACAGAGATGGGTGCTCCGCCAAGGGGAGTACCTGTCAGCATGTTCTGTAAAAGAAATCCAGCTTTCCTGCTGACCTGGGGCTCTTGGATTTGGGACATTGCACCCTGCCGCTGGAGTAAGCTTCTGGGAGTCCTCAGTCCTGGTGCACAGAGGGCCTTTCTGGGGTGGGGGCTCATGGAGTCTCCTCCTGGTGGGCCCATCCCAGCCTCCGCAGAAACACGCAGAGGCCCGCTGACAGTTCTGTTCCTTTTCTGGTCCCGTCCCCCATGCTCACTTTCCTGCCTTGTTGCTCTCCCAGTCCCAGCACTTCCCTCCTCTGCCTGTTCCCACCAGCTGCTGGGAAGGGCTGATTTGTATTGAGGCTTTCATGTGTCTAGTCAACAGTGACAAGTGTGGGTTGTCCTGGGCCACACATGCCCATCCCTTGTGTTAGCTCTTTATGGCTTCTCTAAGAAGGGGGGCTGCAAGCCAGGCAGATGCCCAGTGCGGTCTTCTTCGGCCCTCCCTTTCCTCCTGTCCTGGACCTCTTCCTCATTCTATTCTCTACATCGGAATGATCTTTCTACAATGGACTTGGGCTTTTTGGCCAGCTTTTGGCGGCTCCCCCAGCTTTCCTGCTGTGGCCCACCTCTCCAGTCTCATGGCTCACCACTGCCTTCCACCTATGCTGGGCTCTGGTTATTCTCAACTGCCTGCCGTTCTCTGAGGAGGCTCTGCTCTTCCCTGCCTCCCTATCTTTGCTCATGCTGTTCCCTGCACCTTGAATTCCCTCCTCTATCTGGTCCACTGGATGGTTGACTCCTCTTCAACTTTGGGGCCCTGCCTCAATGTCACGTCTTCTCTCATCTTCCTGCTTCCTCTCCGATCTCCCAGCTCACAGGCATTGCATTCATACTGGTTTTGGCCATGGCAATATAGCCTTGAGGTTCACCTGCATTCCTGGGGGCAGTTCCTCTGGTCTGGGAGGGACATGGCTGTATGTCGTCTTTGCCCTTGTTTCTGGCATGGGGCTCTGCGCATGTTTATCGAGTGAATGAAGACGTGAGGATTTTCTGGAGCCCTCCCCACCCACGAACTCTGCTCTGATCATGCTGTCCTTGGCTGGTTTGCAGCCACTGGCATTACTCCCCGCCATCGACCCAGCCCTGGCTGATGGTCAACCAGAGCCTGGGGTGTCTGTCCCATTAGCTGCTTCTGGGCACAGTGCACCCACCACAGTTCTGTGCAGCTTTGGCTGCTTTTGGACTCACATTCTGGGCCTTGCATTTGGCCTTGCTCTATTTCATTTTGTCAGGTTCTATTCCAAACAGTCCTTTCTGCCAGAAGACTGTGTTGCCAGAAAAATCCTCCTGCCTCTGAGATTCAGTAGCCAAAATAATCAGACTGTAAACTGTCACTTGAATTCATGACTTGATCCTGTAAATGGCCAAATGTAGCTCATCTTTAGAAGCCAAATTAAATGCACGGTGAGTGACTTTCAGGGCACTAGACATATAGATTTTACTGATCTCTGGTTCGTTTTGGCCACACTCTGTAAAAACTGCTTTTAAATTAGCACTTGGTCAGGAAGAACACATGTGTGTTCACGAATGGGCCTGACCATTTTGCGGGACTTTGAGAACATCTGGAGTAGGGTCTTGCTCGGTGAATAGTATATCTCCCAACGGGACTTGAGCACAGACATGAGAATCATCGGGGCCACTTGTCAAGATACAGGTGCCTGGGCCCCATCCCGGGCTCGCTTAACTGCATCTCATGGTGAAGGGCTCTGCAGTCTGCACTGTCGACATGCCCCTGGAAGGGTTCCGATGCTTCCTGAGGGTTGGGGACTGCCTGCGGGATTCTGACAGCTAGAGACCCCGTGAGGAAGGTGTATCCCAGTGGTGAGTGGAGTGAGCTGGTAGCTCGCTAAGTCAGAATATCTGTCACTGGCATTACCACCTGGACATTCTGGAGTCCAAATTCCAGTTTGGTCTTAGCAGAGGGTCCTGTGGAAGGACCTGAGCACAAGATCGCATTTGCTGTCATCTCTATTTGGATAAAATGTGACAAGGGGATTTCTGCCCGTCCTCCCTCAGGAGTTCTGTCTTTGTACTCTGCATACAAAACTCTAGTTTCTTTATCATTAAAACAGCCTGGAAGCCTGAGGTCAGAGGGAATGTGTATGACAAGTTCTGGCATCAGACCGGGGTTCGCATCTGAGCCCTGTGACCAAAGAGCTGTGTCACCGTGGGCAAGCTGCTTTACCTTTCTCAGTCTTAGGTCCTCCTGGTCCCAGCAGCTTCAGGATGGCAGAAGCCATGAACCTCTCCACCTAGCCCCCACCTCTCCCTGGATTCCACACAGGACACAGGATCCCTGAGTACCATTTGTCTGCTTGCTTTGTAGGCATCGTCACCGAATCTTCTGGAATCTTCTCACATGCACCATGAACGTCTCTCACCTCTTGGCCTTGCTGCTCCCAGGAACCCCACAGGGTCAAAACAGGAGCAGGTCCAGGAGCATTCAGTACAACTTCTCTGACCACTGCCAGGATTCTGTAGACCTGATGGTCTTCATTGTCACCTCTTACAGCATCGAGACTGTTGTGGGGGTCCTGGGCAACCTCTGCCTCATATGCGTGACCATCCGGCAGAAGGAGAAGGCCAATGTGACCAACCTGCTCATCGCCAACCTGGCTTTCTCCGACTTCCTCATGTGCCTCATCTGCCAGCCGCTCACGGCCATATACACCCTTATGGACTACTGGGTCTTTGGTGAGGCCGTTTGCAAGGTGTCGGCCTTCATTCAGTGTATGTCGGTGACGGTCTCCATCCTTTCGCTCGTCCTTGTGGCCCTGGAGAGGCATCAGCTCATCATCAACCCAACAGGCTGGAAGCCCAGCGTCTCCCAGGCCTACCTGGGGATTGTGGTCATCTGGCTCATCGCCTGCTTCCTCTCCCTGCCCTTCCTGGTCAACAGCGTCCTAGAGAAGGTCTTTCACAGGAACCACTCCAAGGCTGTGGAGTTTCTGGCCGATAAGGTGGTCTGTACTGAGTCGTGGCCGCTGCCCCACCACCGCATCGTCTACACCACCTCCCTGCTGCTCTTCCAGTACTGCATGCCGTTGGCCTTCATCCTGGTCTGCTACGTGCGCATCTACCGGCACCTGCGGAAGCGGAAGCGGGTGTTCCGCAAGGGCACCTACAGCTCGCGGGCGTGGCTGATGAAGCGGATCAATGGGATCCTCATGGCCATGGTGGTTGCCTTCGCCGTGCTCTGGCTGCCCCTGCATGTGTTCAACAGCCTGGAGGACTGGTACCACGAGGCCATCCCCATCTGTTCTGGCAACCTCATCTTCCTGGTGTGCCACCTGCTTGCCATGGCATCCACCTGTGTCAACCCTTTCATCTACGGCTTTCTCAACACCAACTTCAAGAAGGAGGTCAAGGCCCTGGTGCTGACATGTCAGCAGAGTGCCCCTGTGGAAGAGTCTGAGCATCTGCCCCTGTCCACAGTGCACACAGAGGTCTCCAAAGGGTCCCTGAGGCTCAGTGGCAGGTCTAACCCCATTTAGCCCGGCCTAGGGTTTCTGCCTGCCATGTTCACTGCCAGGCTCTTTCCCTTAGCGAAGTGGGCCAATTGCATCATGACTGGCATCGTTACTGGCAGTCTGGTGGCACTCCATCATTACTGGCTTTCTGGAGCCCAGGGAGGCTGGCAAGAGCCTATTTTTGCACCCATTTGCCTTGAGAAGCCTGACATTCAGGTGGTCGTGCCAGTTGTTCCTGGGAGAATTCTGAGTCTGGATTCTGCCGCTGACAGCATGCCTTGAAGCCTGAGCGGGTGCCGGAACCAGAGATGGTCTGCTTGTGGCCGGCAGGGTTCATTCTGGTAATTCCCCATCAGACGCTCAGCCTGGGGACGCAAGGGTTTCACCTCTGCCAGTGAGATTGTGAGGTCACTGTGGGGTGAGGGAAGGAGCATGTGGGGTCAGAGCTCTGGACCTTGGTCAACCCCTCACCTCTGGGACAGGTGATGTTGGCGGACAGGCACTGTGAGTGGTAGAGAAGTCCATGAAGGCGAGAGAGGGGGATTACTGTTATATGATTAGCACGTCGCATTGCAGAGCATGGATCCTGGGAACCTTGGGTCCTTGTGCTCCTCTGCTGGAAGAAGGGCAGACCCCGGGAATCCCGGGATTCACATCCTGCTCCGTCTTTCTCTTTCACTGCCTCTGCCACCTGAGGCGGAAATAAGGCTACAAGTATCTCCCCTTGATAAGCACCTCGAAGGGGCATCTGCATTGTCATAGAGCGGATGTTGGCTGTCCATGGATAGCCATGGTCCAGCATGGGAAGGGCTCAGGCTGCTGTAGCCACACTCTCACCTCCCCTTCCTAGCCTGCAGGACTTCCCTTGACAAGGCAGCAGGCCAGGAACTCTGTGACCCTCCCCAGCATGACCCACTGCCAAGGCCGACAGCACTCAAGGCTGGGACTCCGGCCTCCTTCGTTCCACACTCTGACCACTGAGCTGACTTGCTCTAGGTGATGTGCACTGTTGTTCCAAAGCCTCGCCAAGCCTTCCGGAGGGGGAGGGGCAGGGGATTCTTTAGTTTGGCTTAATGGGACACTGGATGAAAGGAGTAGAGGTCCCCCTTCCTCCAGCCCACCAGGGAAAATGGAGAAAGGGCTACAATGAACAGGAATGTCTCACCCATGGAGGTCACGCTCCAGTCTTCTGGCTGCTGACCCAGACCCAAGGCTTTATCTTTGTGTGGGCCAGACAGACAGGTCAAGATTGCCTCTGGGCCACTTTTGATGGGATGCCCGGGTCTGGCTCTTGCCTGCTCAGACCCACCCACCCTGGGGCAGAGTGGGCACTGGCTAGACCCATCACGGCCTCCTGGGGCAGGATATTCAGGTGCCCAGAGCACCCAAGGAATCTCACTGGAAGGCAACGAGGACTGCTGTTTGCAGGATATCTGGCAGAGGGCCAGACAACAGGAGATTGAACAGCCACGTCTGCCTGTGTCTCTGACCTGGCCCCTGGCCAAGAACTTGTGCAGCCGACACCCAAGTCAAGCGCTCTTTGAGTCACCAGCTCCCTTCCTGGAGCTGTTTGTTTTGTCCCAGCTTTTGGTCCCAGCTCTCATTCTGTTCCTTTGGTGACCTTTACCCTGGCTTTTGGGAGAGATCTTGAGCCACTTACTGGGTGCAGCTTGTGCTGGCCCTCTGGTGCCATCTGCTGCTGGCTGCTCCAGGGAAGCACCTGCCAGCCCAGCCCAGACCCATGGCTCATCCCGGTGCCCTGTCATTGCCCAAGCTTCCCAAAGCATTTGGGGGCCTCAGGCCTCTCCAGAGCCCATGCAGTTGCCTGGAGTTGATGCCTCATTGCCCATCTCAGGGGGGATGCTTGGGGACAAGGATGCTGTAGGATGCCCAACGCTTGAGGACGGGGGACGGGCTGGGCATCTGGCAAAGGTGCTTGGCATTAGGAATTTAGGTAGTGGGTGAAAGCTTCGTTGAGCTGCTTCTGTGCTCCCCTCACCTTACTTGGGTGGACACAACGTTCCCGGATGGCTGTCTCCTGCTCACAGTTCCTAATGCCCCTTGGAGTTGTCTGGCTCCCCAGCACCCTGGGATCTTGCTGTGGGAAGTACGTTCAGAAGACCAGCAGCCTCGGCATCACCTGGAACTTGGTAGACGCGCAGGATCTCTAGTCCCGCTTGAGACCTATTGAATCAGAATCCGCATTTGATCAAAATCTCCAAGTTGATGGTGTACACGTTCGAGCGTAAGAGGCTCTGCTCTAGGAAACAGAGTGACCTGAAGCCTGGAGCCACTCGGCGAGTTGGACACTCTGGGATCTCGAAGAGAGCTCTAGGAATCCTAGTTCGGGAGCTTAGGCTTTACAATGGTATTGCTGAAAAGGGAGGTTGTTTGGCTCTGGTTGTTTGTCTCATCTGCATGTGGACATAATTCTTGTGACGCCTTTTCACTCCTTCAATAAATATTTACTGAATGAACAGTTTGTGCAGTTACATTCTTAGTGATTGTGTATTCTGCTCGATTTCACTTGAAACTATCGTCAACAGTTTTCCATGATGCTGTATATCATTTTTGACAGCTAATTTTGGATTTAGCAAATGGGCCACTGAAAGCCGGTACCTCTGAGCAAGCTCCTGGGTCCCAGAGAATGGGCGTGTCCCTGACTGTAGTGGGAGGAGCCCATCTTCCCAGAGGAGCATTGGGGTGGGAACTGGAGCCGTCCACCCACAAAGACCGCCTGGGGACCCTTCGAGGGAGCAAAGCATTATGGAACCCTGGTGGTGGGAACGTAAATCCTGCCTCCAGCACTTCCTTTTCCCAGAAATGACATTGGCTTGTTTTTTCCCCATTATAGAAGTTACTCATGTTCATTCTTGAACATATACAAAATATGCAACCACAGAATGAAAAAGGAAATCATGTTCTGCCACCCAAAGATACTCACTGTTTATGTTTTTGGGGAGTCATTTCTTTAGTTTCTGGGTACATAATGTTAGTTTTATTAGAAAAACATGGTTGAGATCATACTGTAAGTGCCTGCATATTTATATGTAATATTAAAGTATTTTTAAAGATCTCTTTTTGCTTAACCTTGTAAGAATTTTTAATCATTCAACAGATATGTCAGACACATGGTAGGTGCTGGAGATACAGTGGTAAATAAAATAGACACTGTCCCTATTCTCATGGAGTTTATAGTCCAATGACTAGATCCATCCTCTGTCCCTAATCATCATCTGTTGTGGCATATGTAGATGTTTCTAGACCTATTATGTGTAGTTCTGTGATGAACTTCTATGCAGAGAACTTTTTCTAATTTTTTATTTTTAAAAAAATATTTTAAACAAATATTTTAAGTTGGTTCCACACCCAGTGTGGGGCTTGAACTCATGACCTGGAGATCAAAAGTCACACGCTCTACTCACTGAGCCAGCCAGGCACTCACAGAGAACTTTTTCTGTATTTGGAATTGTTTCCTTAGGAGAGATATCCAGAAGTGGAATCAATGGGTCAAAGGGCGTGGATATTTTTCAAGGCTCATGATGAGTACTGCTAAACTGATTTCCAGAGAGGCTGGACTGGTTTGTGCTCTGTGGCTAGTGTCTGTTTTACTGTAGCCCGGCCACGGTTGACGGGTTACCAGCAGACCTCCGTTGTTCACTAACTCCTGTCCCTGCTCACCTCCTGAATGTCATTCCAGCATCCTCTGTTCTGGGCTCTCCTTTACACAGAACTCCTGTAAAGGCCTGTCTTATCTTGATGTCTCTGCTGCTTCTCCTCCCACACTCTTTTGTACTCACCTGTGCATCCGAACAGCTCTAATACCCTCTAGTTCCATCCATGTCGTTGCAAATGGCAAGATTTCAATTTCTGATGGCTGAGTAATATTCCATTGTATATATACACCACATCTTCTTTGTCTATTCATCTGTCGATGGACATCTGAGCTCTTTCCATAGTTTGGCTATTGTGGACATTGTTGTTATAAACATTGGGGTGCAGGTGTCCCTTCGAATCACTATGTTTGTATCCTTTGGATAAATACCTCGTAGTACAATTGCTGGGTCGTAGGGTAGCTCTATTTTTAACTTTTTAAGGAACCTCCACACTGTTTCCCAAAGTGGCTGCACCAGCTTGCATTTCCACCAGCAGTGTAGGAGGGATCCCCTTTCTCCAAATCCTCACCAACATCTGTTGTTTCTTGAATTGTTAAGTTTAGCCATTCTGACCGGTGTGAGGTGGTATCTCATTGTGGTTTTGGCAATAGGATTACTATAGCAGGGGATAGAGGTAGTTTCCCAAAGAAAGTGATGCCAGGCAGGCAAAAACACAAAAGCAGATTGGGCTTGGAAAGGGAGATGGATTAGAAAGATATTTAGGTATCGGATGGACATGATGACAGGTGTGGGGGAGAGAAGGAAGAGTCTCAGGTTCCAGACTTGGGAAAGTAGGTGGAAGTTGTTCCAGATAGTGAGATGGAGCAGAATTTGGGGGGTGGGTAGTTGATCTTAGGATATATGGTTGGTGGCACACTTGGGCATGCAGATGGATGGTCAGGTACTTGAGTCTGGAGCTCTAGGGAAAGCTTGGGTCAAGGCCTGACCAAGCCCTGCAGATGGGCACTCGATTGGGGGGTGGGTTGATTTGGAGCTGGGCATGGGCCAAAAGGATTCCGGTTACCTGGAGCTGAATCTGGTGATAGGACATTGATATCAGCAAACAAGTTGAGGTCCTAGGACATGGGGTGGTAGGGTGCCCAGCAAGGAGGCCTGGTGGACAGTGCAGCGTAAGTCAGACACAGGAGCCATCTCCCCAGAGCTGAGCACAGAGATGACATCAGGCAAGTTATCCTCACCAGGGAAGTTGTTCTGTGGCCTCAGTTCTTTTGAGAATCAAGGACAGCTTTAAGGTCAAGCTTCTTCGCTGGAAGTTGGGAGTTGTTACTGCGATTTACTGCTTTGCGGGGAGCAATAATGCCTGAGAAAATGCTGAAAAGATCTTGAATTCCTCAAAGAAGAAATCATTGACTTCTACAGTGTGTGGAGGGAAGGTCTGATGGTAGAGGAATGAGCACAGCTGTCGTCTCTGTCTTCAATTGGATCATGCTGACTTGCACAGACATCCCGCAGTGACAAAGCCCTTGGCCTGGCCTCGCCTCGTGGTGGGGTTTCTCCGTAGAATATCTCTTCAAGGTTCTGGTACATTTTACAAGACTGCTGCAAATACACAGACATAGACCAGCCTGGGGCCCCTGGGTCTTGAGAAGACACTGGGAAGGGGTTTACAGGGCAGATTAGGATGCTTTCCTCGCTGACAGCAGCCAAGCATTTCCTACCCTGGGCAGCTGAAAAGGCACCTGCCGGGTGATCTTGCCAATGAACCACAGAGCGGAGGGTTCTTGTGAATGTGGCTGTGCACTCATGGCCTTTGAGGTTTCTGGTTGTTTAAATGTCACCATTTATTTGAAATTGATTCTTTGAAAAGTTTATCAGTGCAATTGTGTATCAGCACAAAGCTCTCTTAAAACACACTTCCTCTCATTCATAAAGCTGTTAATGGGCATTTGATTAGTCTTTCTCTTGACTGCCAAGGAAACTGTACTGAAAAGTAGGGCACACATTCAGAACAAAGAACTTCAACTCACTGGCGAAAACCCTGCGATAGCCTTATCTCCCTCGCCAGATAGTGCGCCTGCGATGGCCGGCAACCCGCTGCCACCTTGTAAACGTCACTTCCAGCCCCTTCTGGGTTTTATGACTTTAAGGTGTGGGGGATCCTGGGGATGGTGTGGAGCCAGAAAGGATTTCCCAAAAAAAGACCTCCTTTTCCTATTTTTTCTTTCTCAGACCCATTTCTTCCACCCACATACCTGGGGCAAGTGGGAGATGTGTACCTCACCTGGGCAGGTGTGAGCACCAGTCTTTCCCCCGGGGTTCCTGGGCACTGTCACACTGTGCTGCCAGCTGGCCGTGGGGCCTCAGTCACATCCTGGTGGAAGGAATACTGAGGCCCCTTATCCGTATGTTTAAAAATTCAGAGGTAATGCCCTGCACCACTCCTCCCCCACCCCCGCCAGTGCATAGCTTTAAAACAGTTACATATAAGATGGTTTATATAAGATGGTGGGTGTTTCACCATCTATGAAATCTGGGGTCTATGGCTGTGGGCAGAGCAGAAAGGCGTGGAGCCAGAGTTTTGGGGAGAGGCATATGCAGTCGGTGCATTTCATCTTGATTCACTGTCACCTTCTCTGCAGATGGCATGATGGAGACACCTTCAGAAGGGCAGGTATGAGGACAAGCACCGTGTGCCAGGAGTGCGATCACAGAGTCAGGGCACGGGGGACGGGCCAGTCCTTCTCCGGGAGAGCATTCGGGAGCCTTGAAGTTCACTGGTGGGCAGGATGGGAAAAGGCTGACATCAGTAGTGAGCAACAGCCCAGGTGGCAGATCCGGTGCGTTTGGCGATAGGGGTGCTGAGGGCAAGGCTGGATGGCGAGGTGAGCTCCGGTGCAGAAGGCTTGCACCCCCGCCGAGCCGTTGGACTCTCTCAGGCTGGTGAGGGGAGGACACTGAGGCACCTTAGCAGGGGTACCGTGGTGAGGTTGGAGGTTAGAAAAGCTGCCTTTGACTGCAGTGGGGAGAAGGGTCAGGGGAGACATAAACTAAGGTACTCAGCTCATTTCTGGTTTTGCTCTTCTCTGTAGGCTGGCCTCATAGAGCAGCTGGTCTCCTGTAGAGCTCCCAGGAGGCTGGCTCCAGCCGAAAGCAGTCAATCTTGGGGGAACACTGCTGTGCTGTAAGCTGGAACCCTACCCTTGACCGTGCCAGAGTGGGGCTGGTGTTCCCCAACTAGGAATGCTGAGCTGGAAGAGCAGGGCGGGTGACCGGAGTTCTGCCACACCGCACGATGATCAGATCCCATCCCGATCCCCGCAGGGCAGGGCTTGTGCTTCCCTAATCATAAAAGCCGGAGGTCTGGGTTCCCTTTCCCGGAGTCTGACATCACCTAGCTAGAACCCCATGCACTGCCCTGGAATGGGTCAACGCATTTGTTCCTGAGCTTATGTCTGCGGGTTTCCCCCACGGACCCCGGCTCCAGCAGGCAGTACGTGGGCCGCCAGGTAATCTTCCCTTGTTTGCATAAGGAGTTTGGGCCCTGAGGCCATTTCCATAGCTTTTTGGTTCAGCTTGCTGAAGGGAGGCCGCTCTGACTCGTAAGTACTGAGTCCTGACAGACGCAGGCACTGGGGAGGGTGATGAGGCTGTGTAAGGACATCTCGAGGCTACGGGCAAGTACTGTCGTGTCCACCCGCCTTGCCCTCAGGCCTCCTCCCCGCTTCTCAGATCCCTGCCCACAACACATAACCCAGGCCTGCCTTCCAGGAGTTAGAGGGCTCTGCATCCAGTTCTGAGCCACACAGGATACAGTTTGCTGTCCAGAAGGGGCAACCGGGTGTCATAGGAGCCCTGTCACATCATGGTAGCCGTCTTCTCGTTGTTTGTGGATTCCGTGTCACCAGCGCACTGAGAAGGGTCTGGAGGTTGCTAACACGGAGTCTCAGTTTCCATATCAGTCAAATGGCAGGGGGCGGGGGGGGGGGGGGGGGGGGGGGGGAGTTGGGACTAGAATATTTTCAGGATTCTGTGCTCTTTTAGAAGAGTCCATGATTTCTCTATCTTGTGGGAAATAAAATAATTTCCTTTGCCCTCCGACCTCTCAGGCAATGAAGCCGAAGCCCTCGCTGGGGCCAGCGTCAGGACCAATGGGGGGGATTCCCAGTACATGGTGGGAGTTGCCTGAATCTTGTTAAATTCACAGCCTCATTTTCATGAGGACTGTCCTGATTTTTTTTGGCCTGGCCTACCCAGGCCAGAGCTCGATTCCGTGGCTCGGTTAGTTAATTTAGTCATTTAAGTTAGCATTAGCCCCGTCAGAGCTGTGCAGTTGGCTATTAAAAGCCAGACAACAGCATCATCAATCTGAATTATTACTGAGCACGGACGGACACGTGGTGCTGGATAACGAGCCATAAATGTCCAAACTATTGAGAAAGAATGTGGGATGAGCGGGGTCAAAGGCTCCCGGGTCACTCCACTGCCAGCTTGCCATGCCAGGCTCTGGCACTCGGGCCTGTGGCCAGCACTGCATTCTGTGCACCTCCTGGGACTCAGAATGTCAGGGCTTGAGCCTTGCCAGGCAGCTTGGCCATGGGGCCCTGAGCCTCCTCCTGCCTCCGGCCTCGTCTGAAATGGCCCGAAGCTCGGGACTGGCGAGTGTCGAGGTGTCTGAGCCCCTGGGAGGGTGACAGAGCCAGAGCACGTGAGGATACCTCCTTTCGGGAAAGTTTAGCCCGTAATTAATAGCGTCCTAGCTCTCTACTCGTGCAGCTTAGCACCGTCTAAGTCATCCTCAGACTCTTTCTCTACAGGCTCGGTCGTTCCAACCTACAAACTCTCTGCGAGGTGCCATGTTGGAACAATTCCTCCCACGACTCTGCCAACCCCTTTTGTGGATCTGCTTTTCTCCAGAGCCAAGTTCCTCTGAGAGTATTCTATACTTATGGCCACCACTGTCTCGCCTTCTTCTTGCTTCTCAGCTGATGGGTGTTTTATATCCACACCTGCTGAAGTTTCTGTGCATAAAATCCCAGATGGCAGGCTAATCTCCACAAGTTAGGGTCCTTACCCTACTTGATCCTTGTAGCATTTCGCTCTGGATATCACATCCCTGAAACCCCCCCACTGTTAGCTTCCATGATAGGACCCCCGCCTTGTTCTCCTAACTGTGGTTGCTCTTCTCAGGTTCTTCTGTCCCTCAAATGTCAGGCTTCTCCTTGGTCCCACCGTGGCTTTTTTGTCTCACCCAACATACTTCCCATGAGCAATTGCATTGTGTTCCCTTGGCTTCAGCTGCTCCTTAGAAGTTGACAGTTCCCAAGGGGCGCCTGGGTGGCACAGCGGTTAAGCGTCTGCCTTCGGCTCAGGGCGTGATCCCGGCGTTGCGGGATCGAGCCCCACATCAGGCTCTTCCACTATGAGCCTGCTTCTTCCTCTCCCACTCCCCCTGCTTGTGTTCCCTCTCTCGTTGGCTGTCTCTATCTCTGTCAAATAAATAAATAAAATCTTTAAAAAAAAAAAAGAAGTTGACAGTTCCCAAATTACATCTCCCCAGACTTCATCTACTTGCTGCCCAACATCCCCCACACGCCCAAAGTGCAAGCCCAAAGCAAACAAACATTTCCCTTGCATTCCCACTGGATTTTACCTTCACAGTCTTTCCCTACCATCAACCACCGGATTGCCTGCAGTCTAGCATCTGATTCATTTCTGTTCCTTCGGACTATTGCAAGAACCTCCCTCAATGGTATCTCCATGTTCCGTCTTGCTGTCCAGTGGTCTCATCTTATTCTAGTCACAAATTTGAACTTGACCTCATCATTTGGTAGTTTCCACCATCTATAAGATGGAGTCCCAACACTTTTACATGGCCCTTGGGCCATTTGTGGTCTTCCTCTAGCTGGCCTTCTCATTCTCTGTTCTAACCTCTGCCCAGCCACCCACCCTCTGCTCCAGTCCACCGGACTCCTTATTTTCTGTTCCTCAAACCTGCCACACTTTGCCCAGATTGATGCTTATTGAATCCTTGCACACTAAGTTTACTCTCTCTGAAAACTTTTCCCAGCGGCCTTTGTCTCATTGTCTGTATCCCCAGAATACTTTGCAATGTCTCCGTTGGCCACTTAAAGAGTCTTAGAACTGGACAGACGAAAGGGTGTCTCTCTGCTTCCCACCTGGCTGTAGCCCCCTCGAGAAAAGGGTCTGCACCATCATCTCCTGGGTAGCCAATGTAATGCTGGGCCTTGACTAAATGTCCCATGAAGAACAGACAAATGAACTTGGAAGTTTAGAGGTGAGCTGGGCCTCAGGGAGGAGATCAGGAAGAGCTGGGCTGGCAACTCTTTCCCCCTCCCGTGCAGCTAATCGAGTCTACAGTCCTCTCCAGCTCCAGCACACACAAAGCAGCTCTCCATACAGAGCAGTTAAACTAGGCTTTGGGGTCCAGGGACCTGTGTATTTTTTGTATTGAAGTAAGCAGGACACGATAATATAAATTAATTGAGAGAGAGAGAAGGGAGAAAGGAGCCTAGGCAGAAAAACTATTCTCTGTAATTTCCTTAGGCACGATGGAAGCGAGTTCTTGATCTTGGACTCAGTACTTTATCACCTGACCACACTTTCTCCACTTTTCCCCAGGCAGGACTGTTGACACAGGAATCGACAACATTTGTGTGTATCAACAGAGACCAATTAACAAATGCAAGCGTTCCTGTGTAAATATGGAAACTTCCTTATGCAGACAGGCGTAAGCAGACATTTGGCTTAGAAATATTTGGTTTTTAGAAATATTTAACAAATAGAGGTGGCAGACAAGACGTCAGCTGCTGTACCCCTCTCCAGGTGGCCAGGGTCCTGGACCCCTCTGGTTTCTTTTTTTGTAAGTTAACTTTTCTCAAAACAAATGTATACGAGTGACTTATATGTGTTTTTAAACAAACAAACAAACAAAAAAACCAAATTTAACTTTGTCTAATTTATTTTTATTTTTTTTTTAAAGATTTTATTTATTTATTTGACAGAGATAGAGACAGCCAGTGAGAGAGGGAACACAAGCAGGGGGAGTGGGAGAGGGAGAAGCAGGCTCATAGCAGAGGAGCCTGATGTGGGGCTCGATCCCAGAACGCCGGGATCACGCCCTGAGCCGAAGGCAGACGCTTAACCGCTGTGCCACCCAGGCGCCCCTAACTTTGTCTAATTTAAACAAAAATTAGGAAATACAGATAAACCCAAAGAAAACTAAACCATAGATAATGACCATTCACATTTTGGTTTATGTCCATATTCCTTTTTGAATTCTATTTATTTATTCACACAGATTTAAAATTAACTTATACTAGACAGCCTTTTAAAACATTCTTCTTTTCTATTCTTTTTTAATGTATTTAATTAATTTAATTTTTTAAATGGACCTGGAGTGTATTATGCTAAGTGAATAAGACAGACAAAGAAAGACAAATACCATATGATTTCATTTATATGTGGAATCTGAAACACAAAACAAATAAACAAACAACAATAGCAACAAGAAAAAAGAGAAACAATCTCATAAATGATTGCCAAAGGGAAGGGGGCTAAGGGCATGGGCAAAACAGGGGAAGGGGATCAGAAGGTGCAAACTTCCAGCGATAAATAAGTCATGGGGAAAAATAAAAAGTCACAGGGATGAAAGTACAACCCAGAGAGTATAGTCAATAATATGGTCATAACTTTGGTGACAGATGGTAACTACACTTTCTTGTGGTGAGCGTTCTGTAATGTCCATGCTTGTCAAATCACTTTGTTGTACACCTGAAACTGATATCATAGGGCAACTATACTTCAGTTAAAAAAATAGACCCATTTATTTTTATCGGTCTCCTTTGTGTGGCTTTGAGCATTCTAATGGTCATTGTCAGGTTCACTGGAGCTAACGCGTTCTTTAGCGGGTGTGTGCCAGACGCATGCCCTCTCTCACTTAACAGTGAGAAGGAATGGACTCTGTGTGAGTCATCAATGAACGAGGGTCATTCAGTCAACATCATTAAATGCCTAGGCACGTGCCAGGCCCCGGGGCCGAGGAAGACAGGACTGCAGATGTGCATAAGGCGGCCTGGAAGAACTCAGAGCTTATAAGGGAATCCTATATTTGATGGTAAGATTTATGTACAGAAAGGCCTTTCTGTGTACTGTATCATATGTAGGGAACAACCAAATGTCCGATGATCAGAAAAGGCTAAATAATGTGGTATGATGGGCTACTGGCTGCTAGGGAAGCCTTTTTTTTAAGGAGCATTGAGGACGCTTGTGATCTGTTAAATATTTTAAAATCAGGATACTAAACCATAGAGTATACTCCCCACTATTTGTTAAGTGTACTTATGTATTCATAGAAAAAAAACCAAACCATAGCCCTGGAAGGAAAGACTACAGTGATTATGGGATTGTAGTGATATTTTTATTTATTCTCTTTGTATTTTTCACATTTTCCAAGGTTTCTGCAAAAAGCAGCCATTGCATTTATAATCAGAAAAAGTTTTTTTTTTATTTTAAGATTTTTATTTATTTATTTGACAGAGAGAGAGAGACAGCCAGCAAGAGAGGGAACACTAGCAGGGGGAGTGGGAGAGGAAGAAGCAGGCTCCCAGCGGAGGAGCCTGATGTGGGACTCAATCCCAGAACACCGGGATCACTCCCTGAGCCGAAGGCAGAGGCTTAACGACTAAGCCACCCAGGTGCCCCAGAAAAAGCTGTTTTTATAGAAGATTTTATTTATTTACTTGAGAGAGAGCACAAGCAGAGGGAGATGCAGGCAGAGGCAGAGGGAGAAGCAGACTCCTCCCTGAGCAGGGAGCCCAATGCGGAACTCGATCCCAGGACCCTGGTGTCATGACCTGAGCTGAAGGCAGATGCTTAACTGACTGAGCCACCCAAGTGTCCCAGAAAAAGTATTTTTAAAAGTCTTCATGCCTGACTGTTCATGAAGCTTCTTGGAGTCTCTTGGGTTCTGCTCTTCTGTCAGGAGAACCTGGTTCTAACAATTTCTGTAGAGAGCTACCTAAAAGCAAAACGAAGGGCAAACAAGATATGCCCATTTGGAAACTTCTGATATGTTTGCGACACTACTTTCCAACAAGGCTGTGTGCTGATTCACCTTCTCCAACGGCCCCTGTGACAAGTACAAAGTCTTGGAGCAGATGCCTTGGTCCTGAGGGGACAGGTGTTCCGTCTGGTGACGTTTAGTGGCAGGCCAACTTCCCTCCCCTAGCACACTTGCTGATGTAGTCACCAAGACTCCTGCTTATATCCCATCTTGTCTCCAAACATCCAGGCCTGGTTAAGAGATTAGAAATACATGCATTTTGACAGAAGTCTGGAGTGCCTTTCGGTCAGCCTCCAGCCGTACTATCTCCCAGAGCAAACTCGTCCTGCTGTTGCTATGGACTCTCTTCTGCCTCCGTCGGAAGTGTCCGAGTCAGCCTGAATGGTCTGTTATCTCCAGAGAGACGACATCAAGTTTGCAGGAGGCTGGCTCAGCCGGCTGGCTGTCGCTAAGATGCCGCTAAGAATACAGGAGGCAGGAAGCCACGAGGGCACAGCAGAGACAGCCGTGAGTGGGGAGCCAGGTGGCCGTTGACCCTTGGCAGGTGACCTCCCTGTCCCAGGTCACAGCTTCCTCACCTGTGACATGCATTCTAATGTCCTTCCTGCTGAACCGTCCAGCCGTTCTGCGTGTTCTGGTATAAGGAGATGGCAGGTAAAGTGGCAGAGCACCCCCGGGACCCAGATAAACTCAGTGGGTTTGCTTCGTGTCATTCAAGGGTTTCCAGTTTTCGCGGGCCCTGGACTTGAGATTGGAGGTTGTTTGAGCTCAGGGAGTTGGGGCTGGGATCTGGCTGGGTTAAGACTCTCTCATTACGGATGAGGACGGAGACCCAGAAGCATGGAGCGGCCCGAAACCCCGTGGCCATTTGGAGGCCAGCTGAGAGGACACCCGAGGCTCCCCTGACCATGTGGAGCCCCTCACACCACCTTGCTTCCCCAAGACGTCGTGTCTGAGCTTGCCTCCCGAGGGAGGAGCAGAGCAAGCTGGGACTTCTGAGCGTGATTTCCTCACATGTGTGGTGAGCAACGCGCTGTCCCTATGAGGCCGAGGGGGGCACCGTGCAGCAAAGTGCTTTCTGCCTCGAAGTGCTTTATGCAGAGGCTGGGGGATCAAAAGCCCCCAAGGAGTAACTCCAGGACTGTGTCAGAAAGGAGAGAAGGGGCTGTCCCCTCTGGGGCCCTGTCAGACTCTTTGCGGAAAGCCAGGGCTATTCATGGGGTGGGGAATGGGAAGAGAGGGAGGGGCAGGAATGGGCTGCCTCAGCCCTCTGTGTTTCCTCTGAGCCTGGTCACTGAGGCCGGTGGCACCACTATGACACGGATCTTGGGGTGTTATGGTGGGGCTGTGGGTGGGGGATGGCAGTCGATTTCTGTCCGTAAGTGTCCAGCAGGTTGGCTGTCTGAGTTAGAAGGCAGGTGCCCCAGCCTTGCCGTCTCTTCTTGAACTGCACTTGACCCACAGAATGCCATGTGGGATGCAGCCTGGTACCGTGGGAAGGGAGGGCTTTGGAGGTGGACTCAGGGCCCTGCTCTGCTGGGTAACCAACCTCGGGGTCTGTACTTGTCTCCCGTGTAAACGCGGCTGCTTACCTGGAGGCAGGGCACCAGGCCACTTGTAACCCTGAGCCTTGCTCTTTCAATATTGGCAAGGGCTGGAGGCCCCTGTGGGGGACAGTGCCCTGCCCAAAGCCCCTGCCTTAGACATTCTCTTTCTCCATGGGCACCTCATTCATGACAGCTCCTCCCCAACTTGGGACCCTCCTCCCCCATCTCTTCTAGCGTGAGTTTCTCTTTCCCCCACCCTCATTCCAGCTGCACGTGGGCTTCTCTCTTCCCTAAACACTCCATGCTCCCTCTTGCCTCCCCCCCACCCCCCCCCCCGGTTTTGAATACACGGCTCCCTCTGCCTGGAATGATTTTCATCCCCCGCACCCTCCCCATCCCCAGCTAACCTGCCACAGACAGCTCTCATGTCACTCCCTCTGGGATGCCCGAGACTGCCGCGAGCCCTCTGTTCTACCCTCCGTGGCTCCTTGAATTTCCGGCCACAGCTCTAACCATCTTTCCAAAGTCTCCACAAGCCACCCCTCCCTGGTGTCTCAGCAACGGTCCCCAGAGACGCACACTGTGGATGCGGAACGCGGTGCCTCGAGCCGTGGACATGCCCTTCCTGCAGATTCATGGATTTTATAGGTTTTAGTGTCTGGGGCTGTGCAGAGGAACAGTGTTTTCAGTGAGCGGGGCCGTTAATACCAGCTTATGAATATTCATGAGTCTCTCTGTGCCCTGAACTTCTTTTTCTTTTTCAGAAGAGAGGGATTTCAGGGCTTTCAGGCCAAGGATGGGCTAAGATGCCTGTCAGTTGGGTCTCGGAGGATAAGACTCCAAGACCTCAACTAGCTGCTAAATTCTGCCAGGTGCCTGAAGACTGCGTGACATGTCCCTTCCCACACGTATTCCTTTTTTTTTATTGCGGATATAGATGTATATACATATATATATGTATGTATATATGTATAAATATATATGTATGTACATATGTGTGTATATATATGTTTATATATATGTATATTCATACACACACACACACGCATATATCACATAAGATTTGCCATTTTAACCGGCTCTCAGTGTACAGTTTGATGGCATTAACTACATTCATACTGTTGAGTAGTCATCACCACTGTTCCCCAATTTTTTCATCATCCCAAACAGACTCTGTAGCCCATTAAACACTAACTTCCCCTTCCCCCCTCCTCCCAGCCCCTGATCTCCACTTTCTACCTCTACGAGTTTACCTATTTTGGAGATTTCATACAAGTAGAGTCATGCAATATTTGTCTGCTTGTATCCGGCTTATTTCACTTCACATAATGTTTTCGAGGTTCATCCACGTGGTAAGCATGTATCAAACCTTTGTTCCTTTTTTTTAGAGGGGGGGAGGGACAGAGGGAGAGGGATTCTGAGAGAGAATCCCAAGCAGACTCCCTGCTGAGCACAGAGTCCCAGACGGGGCTCCATCCCATGACCTCCAAGGTCATGACCTGAGCCAAAATCAAGAGTTGAATGCTTAACGGACTGAGCCACCCAAGCGCCCCAGAACTTTATTCCTTTTTATGGCTGAATAGTCTTCCGTTGTACGTATGTGCCACAGGTGCGTATCTGTTCAGCTGTTGACGGACACTGGGGCTGTGTCCATGCCCCACGATCGTGACCGGGGCTGCAGTGAGCATTGCCGTATTTGTTCCCAGTCCTTTTGGATGCACACCCAGGAGTGGACTTGCTGGGTCATGTGGTAATTCTCTGTCGATCTTCTTGAGGAACCACCAAACTGCTTTCCGAAGCAGCTGCCTCGTTTTGTATTCTCACTGGCGATGTGTGAGGGTTCCAATCTCTTTTACAACCTCGCCGACCCTTGTTATTTGCCATTTAAAAAATTATGGCCATTTTAATAGATGTGAAGTGATGTCTCATCGTGGTTTTTTTTTTTTTTTAAAGATTTTATTTATTTATTTGACAGAGATAGAGACAGCCAGCGAGAGAGGGAACACAAGCAGGGGGAGTGGGAGAGGAAGAAGCAGGCTCATAGCAGAGGAGCCTGATGTGGGGCTCGACCCCATAACGCCGGGATCACGCCCTGAGCCGAAGGCAGACGCTTAACCGCTGTGCCACCCAGGCGCCCCCTCATCATGGTTTTGATTTGCATTTCCCTACTACAACTTTGGGGGCTTAAAACAATAGATATTCATTCTCTCACATTTCGGGATGCAGGAAGTCTCCAAACAAAGGGCTGACAGGGCTGTGTTCTCCAAAGGCTCTTGGAGGAATTCTTCCCTTACTCTCTGGCTTTCGGTGGCTCCTGGCCTTCTCCAGCTTCTGACCACATCCCTCCAATCTCTGCCTCCATCCTCACATGGTCTTCCCCTTTGTATCTGCATCTTCTCTTCTCTGTCTTATAAGGGCACTTGTCATTGGATTTAGAACCCACTGGATAATCCAGGATGATCTCATCTTGAGATCCTTAATGACATCTCCAAAGACCTTTTTTCCAAATAAAGTCACATTTACAGGTTATAGGAGTAAGGGCATGGGCACAACTTTTTGTGGGACATAACTCAACCCACTACAGGATTTTATCGATAATTATACTGGGACAAAAGACATCATATCAGGACTGTGCCCAGCAAAGCAAGGGCTTACGGTCACCTAGATTGAAGACTCTGGATTTTACATTATATGAAGGGACTGCTCTTTCTGTCCATAGCACAGGGCAGAAGCACCCCTCACTCCACCCCTTCATGCTTCCTTGCTCTAGGCCAGGGTCTGGCCCACATGGCCATCCAAAGCTGAGGACTCCTCGTCCAAAGGTAGCATCTCAATCATTGTCTCTCCACATCAGAGAAAGGCAGGGAGGAAAAGAACTCTGATTCCTTTTGTGCCTCCCACCAAAAGCTTCCCATCCTCCTCGAATAGGTGCACTGGGTGTCAGAGAATCCATGTGGTCCCTAACCTATGCCAGATGTGTTCCCTTGGTTTTCCCTGGAAGTCGGGCAAGGAGCCGTCCGGATGGTGGCAGTGATAATAAAGAGACTCCTCCTCTCAGCCACAGTAAAGTCAGATGGCCGCTCTGTGCCTTGTCACATTGGACATGCTTGTTATCTTGGGGCTTGGCGTGGAACACAGCAGGGCTAGCCAGAGACCATCTTTAGGAAGTGAGAATGAATTCTGGGAGAGCAGTTCTCTCTCCTTCTAGATGACCGTGGGGGCTATGTGAGCTTGGGGCTTCTGCACATTGTCTCGCTGGCTCAAGGAGACAGTGTGTGTGAAACAGAAGCCAAGCAGAGGCTTGCACAGTCTAGAGGTAGAGCAGGAATGTCCGAGAACCTTGCTCAAATTCCTGGGCCCAACTGTACCTCAAAATCCTGGTGGTGGGCTTCCCAGTTAGGCAAGCCAGCAAGGTTGCTTCAAGTCGTGTGTCTTTGTGGAAAGTTAAAGATGGCCACAAAATCTTTGACAGAGCTCCCCTGGAGAGGCGGGTGAACCCAGGGTGGTCACCGAAGCCAGACGCCTGTGTGCAAGAATCAGGCACCAAGGTAGCCCATCGATGGTGCTCCTCGGGGCACAGTGGGAGGAGAGGGCAGAGGGCAGAGTCTGGGGAGAGGAGGAGGAGATGGTCACCTATCTACCTTGAGCTCATTTCATTCTCAGCCTTCAGAGGTAGGTGCCGAAGCTCTTATCCCAAGGAGGAGACGAAGCTGCGGAAGGTGAAGGCCAAGGCCATCCTGTAAGCAAGTAGCCAGGTCTGGAGTCTGCACGTGCCCCTGCCCCAAGTCAGTTATCCCGCTGATGAGTCAGTGACCACTGTGCCCTCGCGGCCTCCCATCCCCCACCCCCAAATTGACTTCTGAATTATTCTGCTGCACAGATCTCATTACCGCTGGGAGCAGGGAGCGTGGCTCCAGCCTCGCCCACCTCAGCCGCTAATGAGCACCCTAATTTGATTGGCTCCAAATGAATGTGACGCAAAATTAAAAGATGCCAGAAGACACTGCCATAAATCGAATGAGCTGGCTTCAATTTATTATGTTTGGAATTCAATTAGATTTCTCCTCCCATCCTCTCTGAATATTAATCCAGCTGCTGGCTACAGAGCAATAACTAGAAGGGTTATGATTGTTGAATCCCAGCCCCACTGTTGAGCTTGGGCTCGGGCAACAGCACTGGATGGAAAACCTCAGCCTGGGCGTGGGGAGGTCAAGGGAGTTCAAGGCCAGTTGCCAAACTTCCCACCAGCCAGCCAGCATATTTCCTGTTGGGAAAGGAATTCAAAGCAACGTACCCGATTAAAATGGTTTAAAAATTATTTTTAGTGCATAAACACTTCAAAAGACTACATAGAAGGGAGGACTGGAGTCATGGACTTTGTCATGTGACAGGCAGCAAGGGACATGATGACCCAGGGTCTGGGCTCAGCCTGGTCACAAACTCTGTGCAGCTAGAACTCTGGGCAGCCAACCTTTCCCAGCCTCAGAGCCTCTATTTGCAAAACAAGGGAGTTGGACTCCGAGAATGGTTTCGATGGCCCTGGTTTCTGCTACTTACCTTTTGTTCCCACCTGTCCACCCAACCCCCGTTCCACCTCCTGCTGTCATTCTCTGGCTCATTTGGCCTGGGAACCAGACCTCCTCGGGCCACCTCGCCAGGGCTTTCTTGCTGGGCATACGTTGGATTCAGCCAATGGGAGGCTCTGGTTGGAGGGCTTTGTCCGTCTGGGAGCCCCCCTCCACACCTCTGGCTTTCCTGGCAATGGTGGTGCTGTCGCCTCTTTGTCTCTTCAGCCCCATGAGTGGTAACAGCACCCTACAGCTGCTGCCCCCATGTTCTCTACATCCCTTACTTGTTCTCCGCACCCTGCCCACCTTTCGTTGGGAGTATTGTCATTAAAGTCTCAGGATTTGAACCATCTGGGATGAATTCCACTTCCTGCCATGACTCCAAATAATGCAGATGCTAAATCCACTTTTGATTGAGGTTTCCCATGGGGAGGGGTCCTCCAAGGAGAGGGACCACAGCTGAAACAAAAGAGGGGCTCCTGGTTTGGGAGCCTGCCATGAAGCCAGGGAAGCCCACGAGCTTCCAGGCAAAACATGGGGGAGGCTGTCCCCATAGGCACTGTCCATTCGCAGGTGGAGAGCACAAGGTGACCTGGGAGGACCTGGGAGTGGGGAGCTCAGAGGAGGCTGTCTCTCCCAGCCCTCAGAGAGCAGATGATGCCTCAGAAGGACAGAGGAAAGAGGGGAAGGCTCCGGGCCTCACTCCATCCTTGATCTGGTTGGATGTGGGAGAGTGAGAGTCCCTGACTGAGGACAAAGTGCATGTATCCTCAGAGAGCCCCGGGAGGGAGGGAGCTCTGCAAAGAGGCTGATGACGGATGATTTGTTTGCTCTGGAATGGGGCTCCCAAGGGTATAGTGACAAGAACTTGAAGTCAGGGGAAGAGCCTGACAGAGAGGAGTCCCAGAGCAGGATGGAGGGAGAGAGGGAGATGGTGGGTGGCCAGGCGCTTGCCTTTGGGATGGTGACCAGAGATTACAGGGGTGGGATCAACTATGGTTCTATATGGCACCCAGCATCAGTGTAAGTAAATGACCTGGGCCCTGGAGGAGGGTGGAGAGTGACACTCTGAATGTCTAGTCCAGGAGCCCTGCGTGGATGAGTGGGGACCCAGAGGGGACCTGGAAGCCAGCGTCAAGCCTAGGTCATGGTGTATGAGCATCCTAGGGCTGTGGTCTGATTGCTTCAGGGTCAATATGCAGGGCAGGCCAAGTTCAGTCTCAGTGGCTCCCACATCTTGGTCTTAGTGCTACCTCTTGGGTTGAAGGGAAGCCTGGCAATCGTTATCAACTTGCTCGGAGAAGGAGCAGCCACTAGGGAGGGAGGGTGTCGTTGTCGCTGCAGGTGCTCAAGGCCATCTGGAAGCTTGGGTTGATGAAGAAGGAATACAGATAACCTCTGGGACCTAAATGACTTTGGGGCTTCAGGGAACTGTGACCTATGAGTCAATAGGAAATTCAGGTGCAAGGAAGACAGACTTAGATTCTGGACGAGTGGAGGTGGGGATCTAGGCCAAGAGTCTGAGCACCAGGTCAGGCCCTAGAGAAGCAAAGGCAAATGGGATCCTGGCCAGCTGCTGAGGCGGCTTCCAGCCATCCCCTGGGCCCAGAGCTGGCAGGGACTGAAGAATGGACAGGCACGGTCAGTGTCCGGACAGACACTGGAGGCAGACGAGCCATATGCCTGGGAAGCAGATAAATGGGGAGGGGCAAAACTTCTTATGAGATTTAAGGCATCTTCCTGTGTCCTGGAGAGAAGGGGATGACAAGAAGTCCATCCACTCATCCATTTGTGATTGGTTTTTAAAAATTAAAGCAGGTGAGGGTTTTTTCTTTTTCCAGGCTCGGAACATCAATTTTTTTTATTGACCTGTGATATAACAGGTCAAACTCATAGAGGTTTATCTAAGTACGTAAGAAATAAGGTAGTTTCCTTCTTTAAAAAGCATAACTCAGATATTAATAAAGGTCATTCCAAATTATACATTTTTCCTTATGATCCTAAAATTTCATCCCAAATGAAGTCACCATACTAGATTCTGATCAAATCCTTTTCAAAGCTAAGGTCATTCATCCAAATATTTAAAAATGTTTTGCTATCACAATGCATCTGGTCATCAACGCGATGCCTACAAATAGGGACATGTCAAACAGGAGAGAAGGGTTTACGATGAAGGAAGGCAGTTTCCACCCTCACTCTCCAGCAAACTTCTTTTAAACATTCCCATTTTTAGTACTTCCGGTGGGTACCTCCATAACTCTAAATAGCACGTATATGTACTCTTAGTTCTTGACTACTGTCTGTAGAACTTTTATGGAACCCCTACAGTGGAAAACGAGAGATTGCTCCATGTGTATGTCTTTCTTGCCTCCCTTCATTATCCCAAGCTTTCATAGTTTTCCTGCAATTATTTTTAGTTCTTCCGTTATTTGGTTTCATAACTTTACACTGTGTAATCATACCTTGATTCTGCATTTTGTCAACCTCAGTCAGGGTAATGGACCGTGGCAGGCGGTTTTGGCCTGGTCCCATACTTCCCACCCCTCTTTCTTTTGGGAAGGACTCTTCCCTTCTCTCCCACGGTGTGTGCGAGCATGGTCCCTGCTGGCCCATCAAGTGCACTCCACCTCCCCAGCCACGGCAACTGCCTGAACCCTGGGCACGTTCCCCGATGCAGGCCATTAAGAATCCAGAGGGTATAATGTTAAGCGAAATAGCCAGTCAGAGAAAGACAAACACCATATGATTTCACTCATATGTGGAATTTAAGAAACAAATAGAGAACAAATTGAGGGTTACAGGAGGGGGGTTGGTTGGGGGGGATGGCGAAATAGGTGAAGGGGGTTAAGAGGGCACTCATCGTGATGAGCACTGAGTAATGGATAGAATTGTTGATTCACTATTTTGTACACCTGAAAATAATATAACAGTGTATGTTAATTATATTGGAATTAAAAAATTAATTAGAAAAGAATCCTCCCCCGTATTTTCACTACTAAAACTGCTTTCTTCTCCTCTGGGGCTACCTCCAGCAGGGAAGTGGAACACTCTCACTGGCAGTGTCCCTCCGGGCGACCGCATACAGAGATCCTGCTGAGGAGACGAGCCCAGAGGCCAACCGTGGTGAGAGAGGGAGCTCCGGGAGACAGATGAGCTCTGACGATGACAGAGACTGCTGGTCCATCTCTCCTGGAGCCTGGTTCACCTCTTGACCTTCACAGTTACACGAGCCTCAACATTGCATTACTAGCTTCAACTAGTTGTATTAGCTTTCTGACGCCTGCAGCGCTAATCACGGCATTGCGAACACCCCATTGTGTATAAGACGAAATGGCAGTCAGCAGCTCTGCTCCCCGCATTATTTTCCCCTGGCTGCTGTAAGAAATTACTACAAACCTAGTGGCTTACAAACATCACACACCTGACAGTTCTGCAGATCAGGTGTCCGGAGTGGGTCTCCCTGGGCCAGAGTCAAGATGTCCACTCTAGTGGGGAATCTGGTTCTTGCCATTTCCACCTTCTGGAGGCTGCCTGCCTCCTCGGTTGGAGGACTTCTCCCTCCACGTCCACCACTAGCAGCAGTGAGTGGGGTCCTTCTGACGTGGCATCACTCCCATCTCCTCTTCTGCCTCCATCTTCCCCATTCAAGGACCGTCGGGATTACATTGGACCCACCTACACCATCCAGGATGCTCTTTCTATTTTAAAGTTGGTTCATTAGCCACTTAATTCTGTCTGCTACTCTAATTTCCCTTTGCCATTGTCATGTTCTTTCTGACACTGCTTCTGACATCTAATGTGTGGTGTCTTTTCCAACACCAACCAATTCTCCGATTCTCCAATATCAACACCAAATCTCTGGTTCTCTGACACCAACTCGGGGCCATTATTCTGCCTACCAGACTTCACATTTTAAGTGAAATTTCATATCTCAACCCCAATTAAGTACACATTTACCTTTCCTTTTGCTTTTAAATTTAAACAGCTCATTGGGGGTGCAAAATTGATATACAATAAATGGCACATATCGAAAGTGTATGATTTGATGAATGTTAGCATATATACACACCCATAAAACCATCGCCACAGTCAAGAAAATGAACATATATCCATCTCCCCCCAAAGTGTCCTTGTGCCCTTTTATGATCTATTCCTCCCCCTTTCCCCAGCCCTATCAACAGGGAGTTTTTAGAAGTTTATAGACATTTATAAATGGAATCATACCATATGTATGCCTGTATTTCTGGTCTTTTTGTTTTTCAACTAAGCATGATTATTTTGAGATTCAGTCATCCATGTTGTTGCATGTACTTTTTTTTTTAATGGATGAGTAGTGGTCCATTGTTTGGATATACCACAATTTTTAAAAATTGAGAACACTCTGTGTAAGGTGAATGCTCTTGATGGATGTTGAATTGTTCCAGTTATGTGGACATACAGTTTCATCTCTCTTGGGAAAATACCTAGGAATGAAATGATTAGATCATGTGGTGGGTGTATATTTAACCTTTTTCCTTCATAGTTGTTCTATGAATTTTGCATTGCATTGCATCAGAAGGCACACGATTAACTTTCTATTTATTTTTTTAGAACTCATTTTAGTTACAGACAATAAAATTCACTTTTGGGGTCGTTACAGTTCTATGAGTTTTAAAGCACCACAATTGGGACACGGAAGAGTTTCATCACCCAGAAGTTCCCTTGTGCATCCCCTTTATTTGCAGAACGTCTCCCAAGCAACAATTTATCTACTCCCTGTCCCTATAGTTTTGCCTTTTTTTAGATTGTCATATAAATGAAAGCATACAGTATGGAACTTTTTGAGACTGGCTTCTTTGACTTGGCATAATGCCTTTGAGATTCATCCATGTTTTTAACTGAGTAGAATTACATGTACAGATGTGGCATGGCTTATCCACGTACCTGCTGGAAGGATGCCGGGGGGGTTCCAATTTTTGGCAATTATGGATCACGCATAGTCATCTTCCCTAATCATCTGTATACAGATGAATGAAAATTTTATTTCTCTATGGTGAATATCTAGGAGGGGGAATTTCGGAGTCATACGGTAAGTATATGTTAAATTTTGTAAGAAACTGAAAACCATTTTCCAGAATGACTGTACCATTTTGTATTCCTCCTACCTATGTAGGAGAGCTCCAGTTGCCCTACATCCTTACCAGCAAAAGTGTCAGATTTTTAAAATTTTAGACATTAAAACCACATGATTTTAACTTGCTTTTCCCTAATGACTAATGAAGTTGAGTATCTTTCTATGTACTTATTTGCCATCAGCATGCCTTCTCTTCTGTTCAAATTTTTTGTGATTTTTGAGGCTTTTATTTTATTGTTGAGTTTTGAGATTGATTTTCTGGTTGATTTTATATCCTATAATCTTGCCAAAATTTCTTATTAGTTCTGGGAGTTTTTTTGTTTTTATTTATTTTTTAGGTTCTTTGAAATTTTCTACATAGACAGTCACGTTATCTGAGATATAAACAGTTTTATTTCCTCCTTTCCGATCTGTGTTTCTATTTTTTCCCTGAGTTATTGCAGTCATAAAATCTCTAGTACTGTGCTGAATACAGTGCTGAGAGTGGACATCTTTGTTTTGTTCTCAGTCTTAAATGAAAATATTTTGTTGGGCCATTAAATATGATGTTAGTTATAGCTTTTTTTGCAGATGCTGTTTATCAATTTGAGTTAGTTCCCTGTGTTCCTAACTTGCTGAGAGCTCTTTTTATGAATGGGTGTTGGATTTTGTCAAATGTTCTTTCCACATCAATTTATATGATCATATGATTTTTCTTCTTTGGCCTGCTGATGTGGTGGTTATCATCAGTGGATTTTCCAAATGTTAAACTTGTCTCGCATACCTGGAATAAATCCTACTTGGCTGCAGTGTCTAATTCTTTTTACACATGGTTGGATTGGATTTGCTGATGTTTTATTGAGGATTTTGGGGTGTAAGTTCAGAAGAGACATTAATGTGTTATTTCTTTTTCTTTTTGTCTTTGTCTGGTTTGTATCTGGGTGATACAGGCCTCATAAAATGAGTTAGGAAGTGTTCCCTCTTCTTCCATGTCTTGGAAAAGATGGTGTAAAATTGATGTTAATTTTTCCTTAAATGTTTGATAGAGCACTCAAGGAAAAACTTCGAGGCCTGAAGATTTATTTTACTGGAGCTTTTTAATTATTAATCAAATGTATTTAATGGTTATAAGGCTGTTCAGATTGTTTATTACAAGATGGCTTAGTTTTGGTAGTTTCTGAGTTTTGAGGAATTGGTCTATTTTTTCTAAGCTTCACGTTTATGAATGGCAAGTTGTTGATATCATTCATTTATATGTTTTAAGTGGCTATAGGGTCTGTAATGACATCTCCTGTTTCATTTTTATTTCCTTCTTTCTGCTTGCCAAGGGCTTATTTTATCTTGTTTTTCTATGTTCTTGAGGTAGGAACTTAGATAGTTGAGTAGAGAACTTTCTTCATTTCTAATGTAAGTGTTTAGTGCTATACATTTCCCTCTTGGTACTGTTTAAGATACACTGTAATCTATGTTTTTGGATATTTTGGTATGTCGTATTTTCATTTTCTTTCAGTTTTGTGTATTTTAAAAATTTCTTTAGAGACTCCCTCTCTCAGCTATGGAATTATCTAGAAGTGTGTTGTCTAGTCTCCATGTGTTTAAAGATTTTCCTGTTTTCTTTGTTTTTGATTTCTCGTTTGATTCCATTGTGGTTAGAGAACATGCTTTCAGATTTTAATTCTTTTAAATTTGTTGTTTTTTGTTTTATGGCCCAGAATATGTTCTATCTTGGTGAGCAATCCAGGGACACATGAAAATATTGTGTTCTGCTATTGTTGGATGGATTGCTCTATTTTTTTTTATTTTTTATTTTTATTTTTTTAAAAGATTTTATTTATTTATTCGACAGAGATAGAGACAGCCGGCGAGAGAGGGAACACAAGCAGGGGGAGTGGGAGAGGAAGAAGCAGGCTCATAGCGGAGGAGCCTGATGTGGGGCTGGATCCCATAACGGCGGGATCACACCCTGAGCCGAAGGCAGACGCTTAACCGCTGTGCCACCCAGGCGCCCCTGGATGGATTGCTCTAAATACGTCAATTAAACCTTGTTGGTTGATTGTGGTGTTCAGATCTTCTGTATGCTTGCTGATTTTCTGGGTAGCAGCTCTTTGCGTTTCTGAGACAGATGGTGAAGTCCTCAACTATAATTTTGCATCTGTGTACTTTTCCTTTCAGCTTCATCAGGTTCTGCTTCATATTTTTGGAGGTTTGTTGTTTGGCGTGTATACATACAGCATTGTTAAGTCTTCCTCCTGAATGGATCTTTTTATCATTTTATAATTTTTCCCTTTGTTTCTAGTAATTTTTAAAAATTAGACATTAATGAGCCACAACTAATTTTTAAAATTAATGTATGCATTGTGTACCTTGTTCCATTGTTTTATTTTCAACCTACCTCTGTCCTTGAATTTGAAGTGAGACTTTTTGCAAACAGCATAGAGTGTTGTTTAAATCCACTCTGCCAATCTCTGTCCTGCTTGCTGTAGTCAGACCATTTACATTAGGGCAATTATTGGTATGTTAGGGATTCAATCTGCCACGTTGTTATTTGCTTTATGTTTGCTTCCTATGATTCCTCTGTTTCTCTTACCTTTGGGTCTTCTTGTGGGTTACCTGAACACTGTTTAGGATTCCATGGTGGTTAGTTTATCATGTTGAAGAGTATATGTCTTTGTACAGATTTCACAGTGGTTGCTCTGCCCGTTACGGTGCACTCGCCTGTCTTATCGAAGTCTACTAGTCTCCACATTTTACCACTTCCAGTGAAGTGTGAAACCCTGCCTGTTTGCCGCTGCTGTGGGGCCTGTTCAGTGTGGGAAAAGAGCCTGTCTCACCTCCTCTGGGATCCTCAATACTATAACTGGCCCTGTAGATCCCCCTCTATTCCTGCTCAGCACACTTTGTGAACCTTCTGTCTTCCAGAACTGTGTTGGACTCTTCCATGGGTTAATGACCCTCCTCTCCTTTTGTTTTGCTTTATGTTTTGTTTTGTTTTGTTTTTTCCATTTTGAATTTACAAGCTTCAGTGATGTCTTCAGAAAAACAGGAGGTGAAGGATTGAAGGAATGGACAACTCCAAGGGCCCTTTTAAAGACAAGCAGTAGGAAGAGCCCAGACTTTGGCTCTGGGCAGAGCTGGTGAGTGAAGAGCTAGCACTGCTCACTTGCTCCCTGTGTGGCCCGGGCGAGCGTGCGATCGCACTGAGCCCCAGCGTCCTCCGGGCAGCGTGGTGTTGCAGGAAGATGAGCGGGACGGCATGTGTGAGGAGTTGGGGTCAGGGCCTGGCACAGAGCAGTTCAATAAATGGCTCTCGTTTATCTGCATGCCTGCACCCCGGTCCAAAGCTGAAGACTGGGAGAGTGCAGTTCAGCCCTGTGGGGCGACCACCAGCCTCTTTTACTGGCTCCTGAAACAGGTGTGGCTTAGCCACTTTTGGTATCAAAGAATGTCCCGGGAAAGGAGATATGTCCCCCTGGGAGAGGACAGCTTCCTGGTGGCTGAGCTGAGAGCAAGGGAGTTAGGGCCATTTTAAGAAAGTCATTAGCCACTACACACTGTCTTTGGGAAGCCCTGCCCACCCCATAAAACCACCACATCCAACATCATTAAATGCCGTTTATATATAATGACAGAAGGTATATACGACATATAACTACTATGAAACAAGTTCATGAGTTGACATAATGCTACATATTTTATGACATTTCATTAATAAGATACTTTTTGCTGCTTCGTTTAAGTATTTTGGAGCCCCCAATAGCTTCCCATGCCTCCAACATTTTTACAGGCCCTGGAAAAGCCTAAAAGCCCTGCATTCTGGGCTGATCATGAGTGAAACAGCCCTGTGGTGTTCTCGGGAGGGTGGAGGGGGCCGGGTTTGCTGAGGGAAGTGTCATCTGGGATGCTCACCACACCAGAGGCAGGGTACTGTGCCACAATGATCGTTTGCTGAACACACCTTCAGCAGGACTGATCCCATAGAACCCGAAGCAACCGGCTGGTAAGCAGCGTACAGCAGGAAAGGCTTCTGGGGCACTGACAGGTGAAATCCTGGCTCTGTTGCCTTCTGGCTGTGTGACTTCAGTCAAGTTATTGCCCACTCTGATCCTCAAATGCTCTAAGGTCCTTTTACCGTAAAACCTCTAGGGTCAGAATGGCCATGAGATTCTGGTTTGTTGGTTGCTGCCCCTTAACTTTTTTCTCAAATATGGGTGGTTGTCTGCACTTAAAGGGGGGTATTCTGTGTACTCTCCTCACTCTGACTTTGAGGCCATGAGGAAACCCAACGCACCGACCGTGCAGGAGGAGTGGGGGATACTTGCACCGGAAGTGCCTTTGTCTTATTTCAAAGGGAAGGGGAGAGAGGAGGTGCTGAGTTATAGAGAATGAGGATTACACCCCTTTTTTGGGAGTGGAGACATTCCATTTGTCTCCCCTGTTGCAACCCCTGAAGTGCTAAAGCCTTAAGCCTCCAGGTTGGCCTGACACATGCCGATGGGAGTGAGGGAGACTGCGACAGCCCTTGGGTGAAGGGAAAAGAGAGGCCAGCCGGAATCTACCCAGACTCCCACCAAAGTGCTTGAAAAGAGAGGCACTGTGGGGAGGTCTTCCTGAGACCCAGCAGGGCAGAAGAGGTGGGCCTGGAAGCTTCTGCCTGTGTTTGTTCCGGGTTGGCCTGGTTGGGGTTTGGAAGGGTTAGTGCGGGAGGGCCGTGCCCAAGAAGATGGGGCCCTCTCTGGGAATATACCCGGGCTGCCAGCATGCGGCCCAGGAGAAAGGCCAGGCTGGCACAAGAGCCACAGGCCAGAGTCCAGGGTCACCGGGTTGCTATGGCCTGGTGCCCCTGCCAGCATGGGTGGGTCCAAGCCAGGAATTATTCCTCTTCTGAAAGTGACATCTAGGTATGGGGTCAGGATGGGAGATGGCAGAACTAGTACAGTTGTTATTGCTGTTACGTTATTGCTAGTGTTGGAACCAACGATGGGCTTCTCTGTGGTGGGCATTGGACATGAGACATGAATGGCAGGCAAAGTCCATGCGAAGTCCCTCTCTTATGAGGCTTCCAGGGGGAGACAGACATCCCCTCCCCAACACACGGACAAGTACAAAATGCAGTAACTTCCCTGAAGAGAAAAACCAAGAGATGGAGAGAAAATAATGATGGTAGGGTTAGGTTAGACTTCAGAAAAGGAAGTGAGGGGCACCTGGGGGGCTCGGTTGGTTGAGCATCCCACTCTTGATTTTGGCTCAAGTCATGATCTTGGGGTCAAGGGATTGCCCGGTGTTGGGCTCCATGCTTGGTGGAAAATCTGCTTGAGACTCTCTCCCTCTGCCCGTCCCCCCACCTCACGCATGCGCATGTGAACTCTTTCGCTCTCTCTCAAAATAAATAAATAAATCTTTTAAAAAAATGCAATGAGGAGTGGTCTCTGCAGAAGAGGGAGGAGGAGGAAGCTGAGGCTCAGAGAAGTGAAGTTATTTACTCAAGGCCGCTGCTGGTCATAGCAGGGCTGGTGGGCTGCCCCTCTCTGCTTTGCCCTCCTCATTATGTCTACCCACTGGGACCAGGGTCTGAGCCGGGGCAGAAAGTATAGCTGTAGGGTGTGTGGCCCCAGTGGAGAAGGTTAAGGGCCTCATGCAGGCCTCCAGGCTCAGCCTTCAAAGGAATAACTCAGAGTCCAGTGTCTTGTCCCCCTCCCCATTCCCTGGACTTGTCCTGGCTCTACTCCAGGGGGCTCCCGAGTGAGACATGATGACTGAGGAGAAGTCAGATTGTAACGGAGAACTTATGAACACCATGCCTTACCCTACAAAGAAGGAAACAGATACAGAGGGGGTGAGTGATTTGCCTAAGGTCACACAACTGACCTGGGGTCGTCTCCCAAGGAGTCCCCCAGAGCTCTTCCCATTGTTGTGGTTCTCTTCCCTCCCAGCGAGCTTATAGAGACCCAAAGGAATGCATCACTAATGACGTAATTTCATGCGCTTTGGGAGTGAGGAATGTGTGTGGCATGGACCCAGCGTACTCACAACATCATGGGAAACTAGCACATGCCTGGCACGTGGCAAGCCCTCCATGAGTGGTTGCGTCCCTTCCTTTCATCCCCTTGTTTGGGACATGATGTCTGAGGTTGGGCCTTGCCCTTTGTGGGCACTCAACCGCAGTTTGCTGATTGCACAAATGCCGAGGTGTGGAGATGTGCTCCTTTCTACTCACTTCTTCTCGAAGAACACCCTTTATACACCTGGTGGCGGGGGGAAGGTATAGAGGAAGTCCACTTTCATCTACACCCCTGATTATATGATCCCACATGCACACATGTGACATGCACGTGCGTACACACACACTGGTTTGGGGGTTACTGAGAAACATGGCCAGACCTAAGATTCTATTTGTTGGCCTCCTTTTTTCTCATGCTTTAGCAGAAAAAGACATTCCTCCAAGCCCGCAGCTGCGATCTCCCTGAGCAGTGCTCGGTCTTTAATCACGTTGCGGAGGACAGGATGATCCGTGACTCAGGAATCTGCTTCGTTGATAACTCAATTCGGTGGCTGGGCCACATTTGTAAGCAGTGAGAGCACACTCTACGGAAACCCGGAATCCGATTAGCGTTAAGGGTTGCATCATTTCTTATCCCTCACTGCCTTCCACAGCCCCTGGCCATCCATCTTTCCCGGCTGAAGGCTCCCTGAGGTCTGCAGGGCAAACTTCTGACCCTCCCATCAGGGGCCTGGGCGGCTCTCTCATCCTCACAGAAGAAGCCTCAGGTATTGGAATCAGAGCCTTTGGTGACAGGCTCTCCTTGCTCCCTGGGACTGGGACACTCAGGACAATCCCAGGCTGTCAGTGATTAGGGGCATTTCATTACCTCAATCCCACATGGTCTTGGAGGTCCTGGGTATTTTCAAAGCCCACCCACCAGACGGCCATTTGCGTGAGGCCGTGTGGATTACTTATTGGCAACAAATGTTAAAGCAGAGACTGTTAGAAAATCAGACATGAGGGTTTTAACAACACAGAAAGCAGACCCCAAAGAGGTTTAATCAGTTATACTCACACAAAAGTGTAAATGTGTTACAAGATAAGGGCTCTATGACTTGGCATCAGGTCATAACCAGAAGTTTCTGGATTTTTCTGAGATTCATACTCATCTCCCCAATTCTAAGACTATTGAGGATTTTTCTTTTCCTGGAAATTTCAGATGGACTACATTTGTTCCATGGGCTCAGCCTCCTCATTTTATGGGAACTTCACTAGTTCCGCTACATCCCCCCCCCCCCCCCCCCCC
>NW_024426885.1:41151307-41173458 GCF_017311325.1 Ursus maritimus | reverse complement strand
CCCCCCCCCCCCCCCCCCCGCTTCAGTTCAGCCTCCTCATTTAATGAACTATTTAGATAAGGGATATCTTTCAACCTGTATGTCAGCTCCAATAGATTGGTAGTGGCTGCTCTAAAAACTGGGTCTAGAAGGATTCTGACCTAACTGAGCACAGAGGGGAAGAATGTCATGTTCGATTAGCAAAGCCTTCCGTGCCTGCCAGGGGGCGAGAAGTGGCATGTGCTTCACAGCATTTGCTCTCTTTACACTGAACCATTCTAAGCTCTGAGAGGGGCCCTGCTCAATAAGATACCCGGGCCCTCAACCTGTTCACGGTGTAGCAGGGATGATGAACTGCCAAGTGTCCCCAGAGCCATGGTTGGTGCCCTGGTCGAGGCGGATGTAAGTATCGCTATGCCATCCTGTTGAAGCCCGTGGACTTTGGAATTGGATGTTCTTCAGTACACATCCTGCTTCTGACACTTAACTGCTGGGCGGTCGTGGACTAGTTATCCAAATGCTCTGAGCCGTGGACTAGTTACCCAAATGCTCTGAGCCGCTCTTTCTTCAAATGTAAAATGAAGATAACACCTATCTCACCAGGTAGTGTGGTCATTAAATGACATGAGATTTTGAAGCATTAGACGCTTACCTTATAGTAATGATTACTGTTATAATTATCACTGGTGTGGGAACACAGATAGGTCCCTAAATTTCGTGTTGGGTACGGAGAGTCTCCACAGAGAGGCCTTGTTTTGAACGGCAAGCGGTATCCAGGCAGCCTTCAGTAGAAGAAGACAGAAGCCATTCAAAAGAGGGGAGGACATTCTGTTCCTTGGTTAGGGAAACCTGAACTATGGAATAGAAAAAAAATATATTAGGGTCAAAATTCAACACAACTTTCCTGAAACAAAAGTAGACTTGAATTTATTGGCTGAAAGAAAAATTGATACAGAGTGGTCAACACTGAAACAGATGCTAATAAATGGATGTTTGACTTCAAAGAAAAAAAATTCCAAGGCTATGTAGTGAAAAACCATCCCTCCAAAAAGGTAAAAAAAAACCACCCAAAACCCAAATCGAAAGAATAATCACACAAAAACTCAGACAAAGAAAAACACTTTCAAAATGGCAGAATAATGACCTCTGAAAAGACACATCTTCATAAAAGCAACGAGAACACTAGTGAAAATTGTCAAAATCAACTTTTTTTCAGAGCTCTGGAAATTGACCAAAGGCTTTTGACAATCTGAGTGTAATTGATTCAGGAAAAACGGATGAGTTGTGGTAAGAATAGCCAAGCTTCGTGGTCTTTTAACTTGCTTTACTCCCGTCCTCCTTTCAAAGTCCATGGTGCATTTGCAAACTAAAACTCTTACAGCTACGGTAGGGAAAACCAGCAGCCTGGCAATCACTGGAGAGGACAGAATGGGTTTGGAGCTTTCCAAAATACCCCATTCCCAGAGAATTATCACTATTTGATCTGACAGTTCCCTGGAAAAGCTCCCTTCTTAGGGATTATCTTTATTTGACATGGCTCGGTGCTTGCTCTGTGCAAACAGCCCTATCCTGAGGGCATTTGTCAAAAACAATCAGCAGCCTGGGGTAGCAATACCAGCTGGGGCTAACACGAGGCTGATCAACACACTTAAAAGGAAAACCTGGTGAATGAAATATTCACAGGGACTTGGAAAAGCTCTGGCATATTCCTGGAATTGTAGAAGGCCACATGCATGTGCTGGGTTGTACACATGCCCAGGAAAGACCTGTATAGGGCTTAACCTATGACTGACCTTGAGGCTCTGAGCAAGCAGGAAGTAAAGACAAGACAGAGGTGTAAGTTGCTTGCTAGCGTGTTGGAGACATACCTCAGCACCCCCCCCCCATGCAATTCCATAGCAAAGGTCGGGGGACTTAGTGGTTCAGGTACTAAGGGAAGTCTCTGTCCAATCATTAGGTGACCACTAAACCAAGCAAGAAGAGACATCAGTAGCTACATGTGACAACGAATATAGAATTTCGATAATTAGTCTAGCAAAATCACGAAGCAAACAAACAGAAACAAACAGCAAAGGCATCAGCAGCAACGAGACGAACCCTGAAAGAGGTTTGTTGTCTGGAGTTGCCACATTATACTATTTAAAATGTCAATTTTCAAGAAAAAGAATTATGAGAGATGCAGGGAAATGGTAACACATGGCCTATTCACAGGAAAAAAAGTAGTCATTAGCAGACACCGCAATTACTGTTAAAGGACAAAACCACATAATCTCAATAGATGCAGAAAAAGTACTTGACAAAGGCCAATACCCTTTCATGAGAAAAGCACTCAACTAACTAGAAATAGAGGGGAGCTTCTGAAACCTGAAAAGGGGTATCTATGATGAACCATACCCCATAATGGTAAAAGACTGAATGCTTTCCTTCTAAGACCAGGAAGAAGGCAAGTAAATCTGCTCTCACCGGTTCTGTTCCACATGGTGCTAGAGGTCCAAGACAGGGCAATTATGCAAATAAGTAAATAAGTAAGTGAAGAAACAGAAATAATTTATATCCACATTGTAGAGGAAGAGGCAAAGTTATATTCACAGATGAGGAATTCACAGAATAGCTATTAAAACTGATAAATGAGTTTAGCAAGTTTGAAGATACAAAATCAATATAAAAAATATAATTTTATTTGTATACATAGCAACAGACAATCCAGATATAAAATTAAGAATACGATTCCATTTTTAACAGCATCAAACAAATGCTTAAGAGTTAATTTCATAAAAGAAATGGAAAACATATTTTGAAAACCACATGGCACTATTAAAATAAATTAAAGAAGACCTAAATATATAGAAAGATATTCTATATTCATGGATTTGGAAGACTCAATAGTGTTAAGAAGACATTCTTACAAGAACTTTTATTGTAGTATTATTTCCAATAATGAAGGACCAAAACACCCTAAATGTCCGTTGACCAAGTCTTGCATTTACTGTGTCACTCAGCAGTCACATTCCCGGGCATTTATCAGAGACACTAACGTAAGTCCACACAAAAATCTGCACACAAATGTTCACAGCAGCTTTATCTATATTATTTCTATTGATGGATAATTTACATAAAGTGAAATGCACAATTCTTAAGTTTTACAATTTGTTGCGTTTTGGCAAATCCGTGCCTGCCTGGAGCCCCCAACTTTATAAGATTTAAAATATTTCTAATATCCCAGAAAGTTCTTTTGTGCCCTTTCCAGTTTATTTCTGCCCTTCAACCCACCCCTATATCTTAGGGCAAGTGCCAGTCTGATTTCCTTTGCTATAGAGTAGTGTTCGTATAAACGGAATCGCACGCTATACGCTCCTTTATGTTTGGCTTCCTCTGTTCAGGAACATGTAGCTGAGAGTCTTCTGTGTTGTAATGTGCATCATTTCCTTTTTAATTGCCCGCTAGCGTTTCCTCGCATGGATACACCACAATTTATTTATTCATTTTCCTGTGATAGATGTTTGTATTGTTTCTCATTTTGTCTTTTATGGCTAAAGCTTCTATGAACATAGCCATGCAAATCTTTTTGTAAGAGATGAGTTTTCACTTCTTTTGGACAAAACCCAAGAATGGAATGACTGAATCATACAGTCAGACGTACGTTTAAATTTATGAGAAATGACTAAACTTTTTTCTTTTTTTAAAAAAAGATTTTATTGATTTATTTTAGAGAGAGATAGAGAGAGGGAGAGCACGAGCAGGGAGGGGGCAGAGGGAGAGAGAGAATCGCAAGCAGACGCCACGCTGAGCACAGAGCTGATGGTGGGATGGGGGAGAGGGGGCTCAATCCCACGACCCTGAGATCATGACCTGAGTGACATCAAGAGTCTGACGCTCAACAGTCTGAGCCACCCAGGCGCCCCAACTGAGTTTTACATCATTTACTTTCTCACGGCGAAATAGGTGGGCTATTTGATTTTTAAAAAAAGATTTTATTTAGTTCTTTGAGAGAGACCTAGAGTGAGACAGATCACAGAGGGAGAGGGAGAAGCTGACTCATTCTTGAGCAGGGAGCCTGATGTGGGGCTTGATCCCAGGACCCCGAGATCATGACCTGAGCTAAATGAAGGCAGATGCTTAATCAACTGAGCCACCCAGGTGCCCTCACGTAAGTGTTTTTGCAACCTAATTGGAGCAAGCTGAGGCCACGCAGCACTCCAGAGCTGGTGTACAGGAAAACACAGACTTTCCCGTCCCAGTGGTGCAGAGGGCCAGGGTTCGTCCTCCACGCCCCTCAAGCCTTCTCCCCCCCCCCGGGGCAGGTGTCAGCCCCTANNNNGACAGTTAGCCTTGCAGCCACAAGAGGGCACTGTGTGAGCAGGTTTCTAGGCCAGCTTGGTGCTGCCGGCCGGTGGATTCCGTGCTGGGTGCGGGCAGCAAGGGCGGTGGTGTTGGCTCTCCAGCAGCAGCGGGGGGCTTTCTAAGTCACGTATGGCTGCACGGGGAGGCGGGGAGGAGGGCAGAGCAGTGCCTTCACCCGCGATGTAGAAGGGCCAGCCAGTGTGTGTGTTCCCTCCAAACTGGTGGCCCCAGAATGGTACTAGATCATAGCCCAAGCACCAGGAAGGGGCTAGAAGAGTAACAAAGGTGGTCACAGGACAATGAGGCATCATCAGACAGGGCCCACTTTGGCCCAAATCCATGAGGGACTTGGACACCTCCGTGGGGCCATGAAAGTCCCTGGACCCTGGCATGCAGGCCCAGGGCCCACCGAACTAGCTCAGCTATGAAGGAGCTAAAATGGGAGTGGTCAGCCTTGCTCCTCACCATGGGGTCAAAGATGCGGTGGCCCGGGGCTACGTCAAAACTACGTAAAAGATCGCCCCAAACCAGGACAAGAGGTGGCCAAGGCCAAGGGAAGTCGCCTCAGGACCACAGATGACTAGGCTGGAAGGTTGTTGGACCAGCCTCAGCACTGGGCTCCCTACCTCCAGACTCATGCAGGCAAACTCCTTTTCTGTGGTGTTGCCAGAAATCTTCCCCAGACCCCTCCCAGATGCTCCCCTGATGACCCCTAAAAGCTCCCATTGTCCCTGGAAATACTTTGAGCTTCTCAGTCTGTTAGCTTGAGTCTGCCCTGACTCCACTCCTGACAGCACCTTTATCTTTGGACTCTCCCACCTCAGGAGGCGAATGTACCATTCCTATAACCTGATAAAGACCAGATGCCCTGCTGTGTCTGCATTCCTCCCTCGGCCTGGATTGTTCTCCCCTGTCTAGTCTACCTGATAAGCACCGAATCTGCTCAAGACTCAGCTCCAACATCACCTTCCTTAAAAGCCTTCCCTGCTCAGCCCTGACCTGGCGGCAGGTGCAGTGCGTGGCCATGGTAACAGAAGTGTAGGGTGGGTGCTGAGCAGAAATCCATTCTCCTCCCTTTACTCCTTTGCTGAGATGATCCTGATTTTGCCCAAGTATTCAGTCCTCAGCAAGGTGACACTTCCCCTGCTCAAGGATAAACCCGAAAGAGGCCAAGCCCCATAAGCTCGCCCTCACCCTCCGGCATCACGAAGCTGATGCTGGTGGGCACAGGTCTGGTTCTGGCCGTGTCTGCGCGCCCCACTGGACTGGTTGTTGGTGGGGGGGTGGCGAGAACACGCCCCACTGGGCTTGTTTCATCATGCAGTGTTAAACTGAAATAGGGCCTGTGCCACGTAGGTGCCAAAGGAATGGAGAGAAGCTGCCTTCCCCCTTAGATCTTTTCAGGATTATTTTCATTAGGGCTGGCAGAGTAGGCTTGCCTCCTCAGAGAGTCCAGGAGGCCAGCGCGTCTTCTCAGAATCAGAGATGATGAAGGCTGGGCTCAGGTGCCCTGGTTAGACGGGACTTCCACCCGCAAAGCCTGTCATCTTGTTTGTTTTCGTTCATTCAAAAATATTCATCTGGTGCCTGCTAGACGATAGGCACTGAATGTTCAGGAATGAATAAAACCAGGTTCCTGGGCTCCTGGGCTCCCAGCTTTTTGGAGGGAGACGCACAAGCAAGTATTATTCTCTGATGCCATAAGGGCATGGATTCTTCGTAATAGAGAGACTTTTGAATTGTTCACAAGAGCACCCGCTCTGGATAGTTTAAGAGGAAAAGAAATTTATTTATTTATTTAATTTTATTTTTCAAAGATTGTATTTGTTTATTTGACAGAGAGAGAGAGAGAGGGAGAGAGAGAGAGAGAGGGAGAGAGAGAGAGAGGGAGATCACAAGCAAGGGAACAGCAGACAGAAGGAGAAGCAAGCTTCCCGCTGAGCAAGGTGACCGACACAGGGCTCGATCCCAGGACCCTGGGATCCTGGCCTGAGCTGAAACAGACACTTCACCGACAGAGCCACCCAGGCGCCCCTGGAAAAGGAATTTACGAAAAGCCATTGGATAGCTGACAGAATCTGGCACCAAATGAAAATTCTGTCTCAAATCATGCCGTAGGACAAACTCTGAACTTGATGTACTAGGTCCTTCTTCCGCACCAGCTGGCATTGCTAAGAAAGAGAGCAGGTCTAGTGTCCAAGGATGAGGTGCCTTGGATTTAAGGATAGAGGGGGAGTTTATGAGTATAAAATCTCCTGTAGAGTTAGGAAAGAACAGTTTTCATTCTAGACCTATGACAAGGCCACAAGCAGGGAGCTCCTAGCTTCTCATTTTTCTCTTTTGCTGAAATCAAACTGACCAGACCCCAAATTATCTTTAAGGGCACAGATGCATTTAAAAAAAAAAAAGGAGAAAGAAAAAAAATCCCAGAACAATTGCAAAAGTACCTTAGGACTGTGTCTGTTTTATCAGAAGTGTCCAAAAGATTATTCTAGCAAAAAGGATTTGGAGGTGCCAAGGACACGTTCAGTGTCCTGGCCAAGTCCCTTTGTCAGCCAGCGTCCCCTTCCCCTGCCGCCACGACAGCCAGCTGGTAACAGCTAGCTGGCGGATGCCCCCAGCTAGACAGGAGCCACCTCACGGGGAGGCCACACCATCACCCATGCTGCTCTAGCTGAGACCGCAGGGGAAGAGAGCATCTCTCTAATCTCAGGAGACCTGCTTCTGCCCTGTGGGGCCAGAGGGAGCTCCGTTGTGCATCAGGAACGATGGACGAACTTGCAGGGCTCCGCTAAAACGGCTCCCCCTGCCGGGCACGGAGCGGACACAGCAGTATTTGCTGAGCTGTCTCTGCGGCCGGGGCTTTGCTCGAGGCTCCTGTTTGGGGCTGGGCCGCAAGACAATCCTCTGCCCAGGGAACCGGCATTCCGAAGGGATTGTGCGGCAGAGAAATCCTCTGAGTCTTTTCTAATGGCAGAAGGTGACTCAATGACTCAGCACTGAAAGAAAGTTCAGGGCAGGACTTGAATTAGAAAAAACAAACTTACTATGGACTATGAGAAACAAACTGAGGGCCACAGAGGGGAGGGGGGTGGGGGAATGGGATAGGCCGGTGATGGGTAGTAAGGAGGGCACGTATTGCATGGTGCACTGGGTGTTATACACAACTAATGAATCATCGAGCCTTACATCAGAAACCGGGGATGTACTGTATGGTGACTAACATAATATAATAAAAAATCATTATAAATAAAAAAAAAAAAGAAAAAACAAACTTAAAGAATGAGGACCACCTGAGAGCCTGGCCTGGGGCCACAGAGGTTAGCACCAGGGACAGCAGCCCGCCCTGCGGGGGGCCTCTGGGACCCTGCTTCGGCCCCACCCACAGCTGCATTCAGGGGGTCAGGGGTTGTTCGATTACTTAAACTACTTATTGATGATTTAAGACAATGGCCCCTAATTCTTGGAGCTTCTTCCCATGGACAGCTGGGGGCTGTGTCCCCTTCCCTCGAAGCTTCTTTGACCGGGACTTGGCGAACGTGATCTGTGGGTCTCCTGAGGTGCATCCCAGAAGGCCATGCAGCACTGACCTGCCCTGTGAGGAGCCCCACCACCCTCCGCATGTGGACGAGGCTGCATGTAGGTGTGCTGGCCGACACTTCCAGCTGAGCCTAGCCTTCCAGCCGCGTGAGTGAAAGAAGCCTCCAGATGATTTCAGGATCCTGCTGTCGCGTTGTCTTCCGCACAGTGTCCCCAGACTTGCTGGAGAAGAGCTCAGTTATCCACCTTGGGCCCTGGCTGGATTCCTGACCTGCAGAACCCGTGACCACCATAAAATGATGGTTTTACACCGGTAGCTTTAAGGTGGTTTGAAATGCAGCAAATAGCTAGGACTTGGTAAATGCATCCCTGCATTTAAAGTGAGGGAACCGAGCTCAGAGAGAGAGAGGAAGTCATTAGGACAGAGTCACACAGCCAGCACAGGGCACAGCTGGGGTCTACCTCTCACCTGTGTGAGCGCAGAGGCCCTGCTGTTCCATCCCTCCGATCTGCCTGGCTCCTCGGGGTCATACTTTAAGAGGCAGTTTGCAAACTAGAACATATTCAAGGGATGTGGCCCCACCAGGCTCCAGGAGGGACAGCTGAAGGGACTGGGGACGTTTGGCTTTGACAGAAGATGTCTTAGTGGAATCTATGGGTTGTCTTCAGATAGGCAGGGAGGATAGGAAAGGACAAGCATTGTGGCCCTAGATGGGGAGTCGGGAGCAGAAGGCTGTGTGGGGCAGGGTCTGGCTCGGTTAAAGGAAGAGCTCTGCTGATCACTCCTGTTGGAAGAAGACGGGGCTGTCCAAGGAGGATGGGAGTCCCCATCCCTGGAGGCGGCCAAGGACAACTGGATGCCCCTGGGTGAATGCTACGAAAGCAAGGCAAGCCACAGGTTGGAACAGGAGCACAAGACTTTTAGAACTCCCCCCACCTCTGAGAGATCAGGATTTAGGCGATAGGAAATATCCTCACTTACTCGAGTTGTCCCCAGGATGACTGCGGGCACAGTTTGCTCAACGTGTCCCCACGGGGAAATGCCCACCTGTGTACTCAGGTTTGATTCATCCCCTCCAAAAGCTTTTTATAATCACGTCTTTTATGAACACTGACAAATTAAATCAGTCCTACTCTGGTCACTGCTAAAAACCCAAAGGCACTTAGATTCGAATGTACCATCTTTATTATTCTGAAAAGCACAGCAGAGGCGTCTTCGCGTCTTGGCATGGGGTCGGGATAAGAGATTCCCCACTCTTGTGTCAGGGAAGGAAAGCGCAGCTCTTCTGAGCCAGGACTGGCTAAGCCTGGGCCGCTTTGAGCACAGTGTCCTTGGGTCAGGACATTGATTTGCAGCTTTCTCTGTTAGACAGGGAGAGAATTTTCATTCTGCCTACAGCCTAATGGTTTTAGATGAACGGATGTTGTGGCATCCCGGTTGGCCTGAATGCATGTGCTTCTGTCTCAGCTGCTCACATGTGTGCGCTCTGAGACATACGGGCTCTCCCAGCCTCACTGGTGGCCTTTCAGGGAGGTTTATCAGCTGAGCTGCTTAATAAAATTCCTTATTCCCTGGTCTTTTCTCTGCAGATCCTGATTTAGTAGATAGGGTGGGGCTGGGTGTCTGTGTAAGCTGGGCCCAGGCGGCTCTGGGACCAGTTCAGCTTGGGAAGCTCCTGGGTGGGGAGGAAGAAACAGCCCCTTCGTGCGGAGGTGTTTGTCAGGCCAGATTATGCTAAGGTTGGCCCTGCGCTCACACCCGGAACTGACGTGAAAGTACCGGAAGCTGGGAGATAGAAGACTGAAAGGCAAGTTGGGCCCCCCACCCCCCAATCCATGGCCCAGGTTGAGCAGGCAGGGCGCGGTGGCTCTGGCTTCTTGGCCTTTGCTCTGTCCTGAGCCTTCAGGACTCGCTGCCCACCAGGTTCAGCAGGGCGTTCTTGTAGTCGCCACTGGTGTCTCCCTGAGGACAGGAGGGACAGGGGAGTCACAAGGGGTATTTGTCAGCTGCGGTTATTACTAGGAGTCGTGCTCCTTGGGGAGAGGTCTGGCACATCCTTGTGCGGGGTCCTATGACGCAGGCCCACACTAGGTCACCCGTCTTCTTGTTGCCATCTCAGGATACTTCTTTGTATCTCCTTTTGATTCCCTTACTAACTACCGGGGAGCTTAATGTAGGAAACGAATCGCAGACGCAGCCCTGCTCTGCAGCAGGGAAGGCATTTCGATGGCCTCCTAGCCGCATCGGCTGCCCCAGGGCCCTTCCCCACGTTCGGCTCAGGACACGAGCGTGCCCAACCATTCATTTATTCGACACCACCCATCATTTATTCAACGCCTGCAGCTGCGGATCAGGGAACCGAGGCAGCAAGCAGGCTGCCCAGTGCCACACCTGGAGGCAGGGGGTGCAGTGGGGAGAGCCTGGGCTTTGGGGCCACGCAGAACCTGGACCACAGCTCTGTCATGCACTGACCCTGTTGCTGGGACGAGTCCTGTCACTGCCCTGAGACCTCTTCTCGCCTATCAAAGGACGGTGATGCTGACATGAGCCTTGCTGAAATGTGGTGAGGCGTGCACAGCAGGAGAAGCGTGGGCTTGCCTGCACGGCAGCTGGCTCACGTAGGGGTCAAGTGGCGTCTGTCTCCCAACGGGATTGACCCCACACGGCCAATGCTGAACCCCATTTTTGTAGTCTACCAGGTCCCCCTTGCTATTAGGCAGGTCCTGATAGGTCCGGCTGGCCCGGGATCTGCACACAGAGCCAGGGGATGCCGAGGAGGGCCTATCACCCAACTCTTTTTTTATGTGCTTGAGGAAAATGGGAGCAAGAGGAAGGCCACTCGGTGAGTGATGGGGCTGGGCTAGTTCCATGGTCCTACGCGCTGTAGCAGTTTCTGCTGCATGGGAATCACCTAGTCCCTAACTTTTAGCCAAATTTGCTTGTACAATCACTTGGGCCTGAAATCTTCTGGTAGATTTTCAATCACATTTTAAATTTCTCCCTTCCTTCTTTCCTTTTTCCTTCCTTCCTTCCTTCCTTCCTTCCTTCCTTCCTTCCTTCCTTCCTTCTTTCCCTCCTTCCCCCTCCCTCCCCCTTCCCTCTTTCTTTCTTTCTTTACATGATTTTTGTAATACAGTGTTTTTGTTTTTGTGTTGTTTTGTGCTTTTTAGAAAATGATTCATTTTGTCTATCTTTTTAAATGCGTGTGTCTAAAGTTACACATGCGGTTTTTATAAATTTTCCTATTAATTTCTAGGNNNGAATGCTGGTATCACTGTTGGAAATCCTTTTTGCTTTGATGACATCTACAGAGAGTGGTCTATACTAAAAAGAAAATATTTGGCCACCTGAGTCACAATTTCAACTCACTTTTCTTAAGTGACAACTGTAGGCAAAACCTAAAGAGGGTGGGCCTCTGATATGTCTAGACAGGGGACGTTATTATCGATTATATTGATCGTGTGCGAATTAGCCTGCTAAGTCTTTCTCCATCACGAAGTCTACACCCTGGACGGGTCAAAGTGATCCCTTTCGCTCAGTGTGGCTGTGCCTCTGAAGTCTGACTGTGGCTCCGTCTAACTGTGGTGGTGAGAAGGTAGACGGCACAGAAGCTACGGAAGGTTGAAAAAATTCCTAACACCCCCTGGAACTGGATGTTGGCAAAGCCATCAGCAGCCCGGGCTGGTCTGCGGGTCGCCCTCTTGTCTTTTGACAAGACTGGCTGGAAAGCCAAACACCAGGCAAAGAATAATTCCGCCCCTCACCCCCACCTACCCACTGCCCCTTTCTGAAACATCTTAAAGCAGAAATGTCTTTTTAACATGTTGTGAGCTATGTGTGTCTTGGAAAGTGTGGCTGACAGCGGACATTTGTAGAGTAACTAGAGACTTGACTTAAGAGCCAATGGAGACTTAGGGATATACTTCTCAAGGTTTGACTTCTCTTAATGAAATGATCAAGGCCTCGTTTGCATTAATTTCTAGAAGAGCTGTTTCTCTCAACGTTACGGCAGTGTGATGGTGTGGTGGTCACTGTGCGTTTTCTCAGCTCCAGAACGTTCACTGACTGGCATCTGGTTAGGTAAGCTGCTGGAGCCCATCTGATTTATCTCTGTAAAATTGTACTGCTAGGAGTACTTCAGTCTGGATTTTGAAAGCTGCTGCCCGATTCCTACTGAACAATTACTGTCATTGACATTCAGTTGTGGTCTCCTTAGCAAGTGCTCCTGGTGTCGTTTCCACCGGGGCAACCATAACTCAAGTGCAAAGCCCACTCTGGGCACCAAGCACAGGGGCCTCCATGGTCTGGTCTCTGTGCGTCCGCCCAAGCCCCCTCCAGGTCCTAGCCACAGTGACCCGCTTGCCGATCCCCATACACACCGTATGGCCATGAGTGCACGGGTATGACCCCCGCTGGGAGGGGATGGACACATGTGATGTAGGACTCTGGTCCCAGCATCCGCATCCCCCAGGAGTGCCTCACACTTGGGGTAGAGTTGGGAACTCCCGACTTACTGCGATCATGCTGCCAAGGGTCTTGCCGTACACCTTCGAGAACTGACACTTGATAAGATTTAAGTCAATCTCGCTCCTCGAAACGATGTTTCTTATCAGGGTCCCATCGCGCGTCCCTGCTCCCTGGGCAAGACGAAGCAACCAACCATCACTGCCTGCCTTTCTGGTGTGTCTCTGTGTTGACGGACACATCTGGGCTCTGGGGCCGGGGGGCTTTCATAGGGGGCTGGAGACGCGGGAATGAGCCTCTGCTTCAAGAGGGAGAAGCACTGGGAGGGGTGCCTTAGTGATTCAGGGCTTCTGTTCCCTTCATCTCTTCTCCCTCACCCACGTTTCTGCCTCTATTGGGAGCCAAATGCCCCAAAGTGCTGTTTGTGTGTGGATTGCCACATCGGATTCTAGACTCGGAACACTCACTGCTCCAGGAATAAGACTTCTTCCTAGAGGGACAACGTCAGGAAATCCAGCCTACGTGGCCAATTCACAAGCAGGATCTTCCTGCCTACTTTCATCTTTAACTAGTCTCCTGTCAGATGGCGCCAATGGCCAAGGGAACCCCACGCCCTCTCTCACTTCCTGGCCAGAGAACTTGGGGCTCTAACTTCCGGTGGTGTCAGCGCACAGAAGGTGGGCACTGACTTCGGGCTCAGGGAATTCCTCTGACCATCTTCCAGTTTGGTTCTAGGTGCCAGAAACTCCACCTATACGAGTGGCTGGGATGTCTGTTTGAATGCCCTGTGCAGCCTCTTGGACGACAGACAAACCCAGCTCGGCCCCCCTGGCAGGCGCATGGAAGTTGAGTGCCGCGTGTGCCCATCTCCCTCTGACGCCCATTCAAAGGGCGCCTTCACTTCCTGGCAGTGTCGACCTGTGCGCTCTCCAGGAGGTCACGTGATGGATGAACAGGACAGCTGGGCTGGCTTGGGTTCAAATGGAGGCTCTGCCAGTCACCCGCTGTGTGTGACCTTGACCACAAGCCTCAGTTCCACCATCTCTATGACACGGATTCACAGGATTGTGGTAAGAGGTCGGTGCAATGCACACCTGTGAAAACACCTGCTCCAATCCAGCCCTCAGGAGATGCGGCTTCCCTTCCCCGGACTCAGTTTACCCTTTGAGAACTACGCATTCTGATCACTAGAGGCTGGAATTAGAGCAGACCCAAGTGTGGAAGGCAGTGGTGGCTCTGAACTTGGCTTTGCAGTTGGTGCTGAGTAGGGCTGAGAACAGGGGGCACAGAAGGCAGAAGAGTTACCTTCAAGGCGTAGTACAGTCGCTCTGCGAAGTAGCTGTGCAGGTTCCGGGTGCATTTCACTGGCAGACAGGAGAGCTCTGTTAACACCACGGCCGTAGGGGGCATTGCGTACAAGTGTGTTTATTTACGCCTTGCCTCGGATCTTAAGTGCGAGCATTATGCAGCTCTTGGCCTATTTATTGACGTGTTGCCTAGTTCCCAAACGAGAGGCTTGGCATTGGGTGGGGTGGGGCAGGGAAGGAAGCCTGCGGCGCTGGGCACAGGTCCAAAGGCACAGAGCGGGCAGGCGGAGGGTGAGGTGTAAATGCCCTGGGGTCTGCGGGGCTGGCCCATCTGCACATGGCTCCATCCAGGGCAGCCCCTGGGCTCTTACACCCCAGGGCCAGCTTTGCCAGGAATCCAGCCACTCAGCTCCACAGAGGAGCCGTAGTTATGGTGACCACTGGCCTCAGAGTGCCCATTCTACTCGTCACTTAATCTGGAAGGTCCCTGTGTTTGAATTTCCATGTGACAGTGGGGCCCAGCCCTGGAGCACTAGGGCACCCAGGGACATCTGGCCCAGAGAGTGGGCCCCTGTTTATTGAGACTAGGCATCTGGGTAGGGAGCTTGGCCCTTTGGCTCAGGGCAGCAGAAAGAGCGTGGGCTTTGCATGAAGGAGGCAGGTGTTCGAGCTGCCCTGATGGCATGGTGTGACTTCATTCTTTGACCTGCCTGCCTTGCACTGGCCTCGTCTGTGGAGTGAATGGTGGGAGTCTTCTAGGAGAAGGGAACAGGCAGTGCCTGGCCCCGTAGGGCGCTGGACACCTTTGCTTTGCCCTGCCTGAAGATTTATTCAAGACGTTGTTCAAACTCAGTGCAGGGGCTGACTCGCCGAGATTAGAGCGGGGGGTGTGCTGAGCTGCTCAGCAGTCAGAGCCTGCGGGGGACGAGCAGATGTCCCAGTCCACCCCGAAAGGCCTGGACACTTTGTGGAGTTCCCCTGGCTGCCTGGCACAGAATGGGGACAGCCTGGGGTGGAGGGGAGTGCCCTAGGCCTGGGGCCCTGACCTTGGCTCCACCATGGGAGGGAGGACAGGTAAAGTCCCTCTGCCCCTGGGCCTCAGCTCCTCACTGTGCAATGACTCCTCTCACTGGGACCTCAGTGCTGCACCCCAAGATGTGGTCTGGAACAGGTCCTCCTAAGTAGACCTGACGTCATGCTTGAGGGAAGGCTGTCAGTGCTCCCCAGGGTCAGAGCATCAGTCACTGAATTTGGACTCCTACTATACATCATTTCTTCAATGAGCCACTGAGACAGAGACCAGGCCCCTGGCTAAGGTCGACAAGCGACTTTCTTTAGGGCTTTATAATCAGAACCATTCGTTCCCTGTGTGGCTGCTGCGGGTGAGCACAGGCCCTGGGTCATGCATAATTGTGCAAATGTGCACACGCATTCATATACTCACAGATTCTCACATGTGCCATGCTCACACTCATGCTCGCGCACTCACACAGCACAGGGATTATGGGGCAGGACACGGCATACTGAGGACACGAGGGTAGCAGAGTTCCAGTGTGCTGGGCTGAAGGGTACGTGTGTGTGGCCTGGAGGGGTATGGGTCCCTTGAGGCAGACATAGGGACCCAGTCGCTTGCTATTGCCACCCTGGGCACTGCCCCCCCGCTGGGCCCCTGGCCGCGGACGCTTGCATGTCTGAGCACTGAGCCCTGTCTCTTACCCACTGTGAGCATCGCCTCCTCCAGGGAGCCGTGGGTCTCACTCTTGATGCTGTCCTCAATGCTCTTGCTGGCGATCTTCTCATATTCCTCAAACACTGTAGAGAGATGTCTTCTCTTAAGGGATGTGCAGATCTCAGTGTGACGCCCCCAGTGTCTCAGCTCTGAGACTGCACATCCATGTGTCACCCCTGACCCTTGGTTGCCAGGGAAAGGGTCCCAGTCTCCCTGGCTCTCTCCCCAGCATCATGAAAAGACAAGGATGCACACTGGATGGCCTGCGTGAAGGGACGGGCCCTGCAGCCAGGGCACCCTGCTGGAACCCTGCCCCCTCCCTCCCGGGTACCTCTCATCAGGTGCGTGGCACTGCGTGTGCACAGGATGGTGATGAATTTCATCTCGTCGGTCCCGTGAATCTTCTCGCCCGCTGCGTACAGATCCTAGCATTGCGGCAGCCACAAGAAGTCAGTAAAGGAAAGCAAGGAGGTGAGGGTCAGCCCCCATCCACCCACCAGGTCAGCATTCTCCTCTTGCTATCCCTGAGAGGTTAAAATCTCTTCTGGATACTGGGTCAGAAGCTCCTCTGGGAACTCCCCTGCCTCCCCCTGGAGCTTTGCTCTGCCTCTGGGCATCTCTAAGCACTCTGCCAGCAGACCGAACTAGAGCGATCTGAATAGTGCCATCTGGTCCCCAGGTTCATGCGCTGTTCCTGCTAGGACAGAGCTTCAGTGGACCCCTCCCACATCCCTCCCCTTCCTGTTCCTGAGTCTCCCCAACACCCTCACTTTCCTTCTGGAACACCAGAGGGTAAAGGTCTGCAGAGAGCTGAGCTGGGTCCCAGCCTAACCTAGTGTCAAAGAAGACCCGAATGGACAGAGGGGCTGGGTGAGGCTTCCAGACTTTTGCCCCCAGAGGATGGGGCAGGTGGCCCACAGGGCGGAAGCTGCTGAGGGTGTATGTACGTAGCCTCACCTGTGCATCTTGGACGGCCTGTCCTGGGTCCACAAAGCCACTCACATCATCCCTGCTGCCCTAGGAACAGAAGGGGTGGCTGTGTCAGCAGGCTAGCCCAGCAGAGCAGCTGGGGCCGCGGGGAGAGCCGGGCAGGAGGGCAGGGAAGTCTCTATTGCTTTTTGGCTGGGGGACTTTAGCAGGCTGGTTACCCTCTCCAGGGCCAGATTCTGTCATCTGTAAAATGAGAGTAGTAAGGGCTGCCTCATAAGGAGCTGGGGGATTTGGTGAGCTAAAGGAAGCGGAGTGCCAGGTGTGGGGTGTGGTGTGTAGGACCTGCCAGGTGACAGGGCACTCTCCTCCCAGTTCTGGGGAGCCACCTTGTGGCTATGTCAGGGACATGCAGGTGTGAGGATCTTCCAACCACTCTGAGAGGTATCCAAGAAGCCCAGGCCACTGGGGCTGTACCGAGGCCCTGACTCCACCCCACTCCACCCCAAGAACCGCTCCCTGGAGCCCAGCTGTTGGGGTCCTTCAGTGCGAGGCACGCCCAGAAGCCTGGGCTCTGATACCTGTAAGAGGCACACCAGGATCCTCTCCAGGTAGCCGCTGGTGTCTGCTTGGATGTCTTCCTCCAGGCTGGACCCGTAGTCTGCAGGGGAGACAGGACCATGAGGCACAGACCCACTTTCCTCCTCCCAGCCCCATTTCCCACACTTATCCCAATCAAAGCCTTCTGGTAAGGACGTGTCAGTGGCGTGGACACACTGCCCAGGTGTCTGAACGGTAGCAGCTCCACCCCCAGGCGGTCATTCAGAATGAGAAGCAACCCGGCTCGAAGCGCAGTGACAGGCCAGGCCAGAGAGCCCGCCGGGGCTGCCGACCGAGCTCCACTTCATTTGAACCTTCAGGCACATTGTCTACCAGGCAGAGCACATGGAGGCCAGGCTGGCCTCTGCTTGCTTTGCATCCCGTAGGCTCCATGATAGTTGGCCTGCAGTCCACGGCCCCCATTGCAACAGGGCCCTGCACGGTCTCCAGGGTCAGCGTGTGCCTGGCCAGGAAGGAGCCAGGTGCTGACACAGCCCGGGACCCACAGCGCTGCCAAGCCCTCGAGGGGCAGAGAGTGTGGGGTACATGTCCCTCTCCCCAGCACCCCTTGGGCTTCAGGGGGCTTAGAGACCATCAGGCACAGGACTGGGCACACAGCAGGTGCTCAGCACCCAGGTGTAGAAAGGCCTGGAAAGGGTCTTTTGCAGCAAGGCCCAGTGCACTGCTTGTCCCTCATCCCCTACTAAGCTGCCAAAGCTCGTGGCCATTCCCACGTGAGCCTTTACGTCCAGGCCCTGCACCCTCCCTTACCCTCCTCGTAGGCCTTCATTATCTCCCGCAGCTGGTTCTTGGTCCGAGAAGCCAGGATTTCAATGATGACACCCTCTTTGGTCCCCAAGCCCTGTGGACAAAAATCTCTGTCTGCTGGAGAGCTCTGCCTGGGCTCGCCTGCTCTGTCCACACCCTCTTCTGTCAAGAGGCGAGAGGAAGAGCCCCAGAAGAACAGTCAGTATGCTGCCCCCTCCGATGGGGGCCTCTGCTGGAGGGCGTTACTGGGGGAAGGTGCCCGTGTTGGTCTCCAGGGGCGGCTCCTGTGGGCAGGTGAGGCGATGGGAGAGCTCTGTCTCGGCTCTGCCCTCGGTGCTGGGTGGTCTCCAGCATGCCACTCCACCTCGCTGAGCCTAGGGGTCCTCATCAGTCCTCAGGGATAAAGAGCCGGCCCACCCCGAAGGTGCATTAGCGAGAACAGATGGGGAATGCAGGGCAGGCACAGCCCGTGAGTGTCCTTTCAATGGAGATGATTATACTCGCTGGACCCTGACTCCCTCCTCACTCTCTGCGAGTGCTAAAGGAGCAGTGGGAGTCATAGGAGATCCGAGGGACCGGGCAGAGACTGCAGATGTCATCCTGTCATCCTGCACACCTGGTCTGGCACTGTCCTGAGAAGCGCTGAGTCTGGCGCCCTCGTGGCCGCGTGACGGCAGCCGCCAGCCCGTCTGGGCAGCAGGCTGCAGGCTCACCGGGCTGGGCCATTCCAAAGGGTGGCTGGGCGGGAGCTCCGAGGTCCCAGTGCCAGGCTCTCTTGGGGAAGGCGTCCCCAGCAGCGACCCTGCCCCCCAGTCCTTGTAAGCATTTCTGCCCCTTCCCCACCCCACCTGCTTAGTTACCTGCATGGCATCGTGCAGCTCCTTGGCTTCGTATCTGTATGGTGGGTACATGAGGGCCACGATGAGCCTCTCGAACTTGCCACTCAGCTCTGACTGCAAGGTCTCGGTGAGATCCTAATGCAAGAAGGACAGGCAATGATCTGGACGTGGTGCCCCCCTGAGTACAGGGAGCTGGGTGGCAGCCAGTCCTGGAGGCGTGGGCGGGAGTCCTGTGGGCTCTACCATGAGCTGGTGCTGGGGTTTCTCGGGCCAGCAACGTAGCCTCTCTGAGCATTAACCTTACCTGTGAAAGGGAGACAGTGATTCTCCTGCGTTATACCATTGCTTAGAGGACTGGTGGAGAGATGTGTGTGGCTCGACCCAACTCTCAGTGTGGTGCTGGGCACAGTGGAAGCCCGACATACGTGTTTGCCGTTGCTCGCCATCAAATCCCGTCATAGCGCACGGGCACCCGTGAATGCAGGACTGAGTTAAGGACTCGATCTCAGGGCGCTGGTCTCCGCAAGAAGCCACAAGGCCACACCCTGCTGTTGTGCACAGCACAGTGAAGGACCAAGGGCCTTGTCAGACCTGGACTTAAATCCCAACCTTGTTGCTTACAGGCTGTGGGATCTTGAGCGCTTACTCCTGGAACCTCAGTTTCCCCTGATACTGAATGCAGAGAATGATGTGCAGTTGTGAAGATGAAGAGAAAGAAATTATTAAAAAAAAAAAAAAAAGCGCGCATTGGCGCCCCCCTGGAATGTTCAGGCTTCATCATTCACCTTCCTGCCTTAAATCTCCAAACTAAGGACCCGCGGCGACAGAGGCTCTGGCAGCCACGTGATGTGTGCCTTTGTTCCTGTGTTTACGTAGTAACCCCAATGCCTGGCTCTGTCCTGCGGTGGTGGAGGGAGGGAAGAGAGAAAAGCATCCAGCGCATGGGCTCCCTGCCCCTGGAGTTCCCTCGAGGCAGAGGGAGCCAGCACAGACACAGAAGCTCTGGCATGAAGAGCGCGTCCCACACCGGCACCTCTGTGCGTGGGTGAGATGGGCATCCCAGGCTCTGGGACCAGGGTGAGCCAAGAGTAGAGGCAGGGCCACAGCTCAAGGATGGGGCCATGGAGCCAAGGTACAGGAGCTCGGTGAGAGAGACGGGGGTGGAGGGGTGGAGCGGCCCGCAGGCCTGCTGCCAAGCCAGGGGTGTGGGGAGCCGTAAGTAACGCAACCAGATAAAACAGAGGGTGGCTAGTGGAATTTCAACTTCAGATACACAATTAATAATATGTTTAGTATAAGTATGCCCTATATGCCCCTTGCTTTTAGAAGCTGGCCTCTAGACAAGGGTCTTGTCCAGAGCGAAGCTGCTTCCCAGGCTGTCTCCGGCCGTAGCAGTGCCCCTAGCGCCCCCTCCCCCATGGAAAGCCTCCTGTCCCGCTTTACCTTGCCAAACTGTGCCTTGAAGGACTTGGCGATTTGCTGCCGCTGGGCGTTGCTCCTCTTTGTGAGCACATCGATGATGGCCTGCTCGTTGGTCCCTGCAGGGGTGCACAGTGTGAGCACCCCCACTGCCCCTAAGGGGGCTGAGGAGGAGGGAGGGCAGCTGCTTGGGGGTCAAGCAGTGGGCACCCGCGGCCTGGAGAGCTCCCAAACCTGACGATTTTCATGGTGTAGAGAGGACCCCTAGGCAGTAAATCCTTCTGTCCTTCCCGCACCTCCCGCCCACACGGTGTTGGGGTGCTGCCCAGGGCCAGTCTCACAGTGGTAGAATCTGAGGACCCTCTGATCATCTGGTCTGCTCCGGACATCCCCGGGGCCTCTGGTGCTCAGACAGGAGGACCTTCTACTCTGTCCTCTCTCGTGCTGGTGGCAGTGGGGGCAGGTCAGGACCGAGGCCCCAGCAAACTAGATCTGAGTCCTGGCCCAGCAGCCTCGTTGCCAGGGCATCTGCTCTCTCCTTTGGGAAGTGGAGGGAACAGCAGAGATCTCACAGGAAGTAGAGGCCATGAACATGCCGCCAAGGTTCATCTAGAAAGCACGGCAAGCCCTGGCTGGCTTCAGGAATGCGCGTCCCGGAGACCGCAAGGAGGCTGCCTGTGCCCGGCCCAAGCAGAGCGGGGAAGCTACGAAAACCGCGCGGCCCAGTTCAGCCCCGCAGAGCTCCCAATGTCATCCCATCCAGAGTTTCCAGGGACACACAGGTCCAGAGTGCTTGAGGCCATTCTGTGAGTGTGAAAGCTCGGACCGATTGGGGTGAAGTTGCCTACGCAAGGATGCCCAGGCACGCACAGCATGACATCCCCCTCCCACCCTCATGACTCAGCCTTTCTCTTCTCCAGCCATGTCATTGGGTGGGGTGTAGACTAGTGATGCTGGGGCGGGAGCGCCCGAGCGCTTCTCTGGGCCGGGAGTCCATCTCGCGAGCGTGGTGTCCCCTGGCCGCCCCCCTCCAGAGCCGCGAGGATCGTGGTCTGGAGCAGAGCGGACAGACCCCAGAGAGGCACAGCCCTCCGCGGGCAGGTCTGCGGACATCCACTCACCGATCCCCTTCATGGCTTTGTAGAGGGTCTCCGCGTCAGGGTCCGGGTTAAAGTGGGGGCTGCCCTTCACCGTAACGCCCTCCTGTTCCATCTGCAAAAGAATCCAGGCTTGTTCAAAGTGGGAAGGCCCGGGGGGGCGGAGCAGATCACCAGCCCACTGGGTGGCCTGCCCCTGCCCAGTGACCACCGGCTCAGCCCCCGCAGGCCGGCGGCTGAGGCTCCGGTCCCTCCTGCCCCTGCCTGGCTGGGCTCTCCCTGACTGTCCACCTTGGGTGAAGGGAGGCCTGAGGGGTCCTGCTGGCCCAGACCGCAGCGTCTGGATATGACAGTTACCAGCAGATACGTGTCGAGGAAGGGGCGCCTTGGTCCTCTTGCCACTAAGTTGCCATAAGGCTCTCTCACTTCGGGGCTGTGGAAGCCTGGGCGGTGGAAGCCTGGGCGGTGGGGGTGGAGGCCCCGTGCGCCTACGAGGTGCCTTGGCTAAGGGAGGCCTGTCCTGTCAGTTCGGCCGTCAAGGAGGACGGAGGGGCCTCTTGAGGAGGAGTGAGGCAGGGCCAAGCTGGTCAGCGCCGCGGGGCCATCCTGAGAGCGGAATCTCAGCCTTCAGCACCAGTGCCAGCCCTGCGGAGTCGGGGTACGTGGACTCTTGACGGTGGCACTGTGGCCACTTTCAGAGCTGCCACCTAGCCTTTGGTGTCAGGAGGAGGGAAGAACCGGGAAGAAGTCCTAAGAAGGGGGGCTGGCCTGAGAAAGGACCAGCAGTGGTTTTATTGGGGTGACAAGGCACGACAACGACCGTGGGTGTGCTCCTGGCCACCTGGCTGTCTTCAGAAGGGTCCTACATGTCTCCCTGCCTCAGCCTTCTTGCCTCAGACCTGCTCTTGGAACTTTTGTGATAAGATTCCCGAGGCTGGGGGAGGTTTACCTGGGGTAACGGGAGCTTGGGAGGAGAAAGGGTGGGGCTATGGCCGGGTGTGAGTACAGGGGTACAGAGGAACAAGAAGGGCAGTGCACCCTACGGGAGGTAGCTTTCTGGGGGTGAGGCAGGCTGCATCGAATCTGCTGGGGGGTCTGTGGCTTAGGCGTCAGCCTCTCAGGGGCGTCAGCTGTGTAGGG